>NC_135818.1:30841369-31151771 GCF_964213995.1 Mustelus asterias
GAGGATATTCCCGATGGTGGAGGAGTCCAGAACCAGGGACCACAGTCTGAGGATTCAGTGAAGACCATTTAGGACGGAGGTGCGGAGACATTTCTTCACCCAAAGAGTGGTGAGCCTGTGGAATTCATTACCACAGGAAGCAGTTGAGGCCAAAACATTGAATATATTCAAGAGGCAGCTGGATATAGCACTTGGGGTGAACGGGATCAAAGATAATGGGGAAACAGCAGGATTAGGCTATTGAGTTGGATGATCAGCCTGCTCCTATTTTTATTGTTTCTATATAGTAGTGAAGGTTATCTAAGACTACAGCGGGATCTTGATCAACTGGGCCAGTGGGCCAAGGAATGGAAGATGGAGTTTAATTCTGATAAAGGCGAGGTGTTGCATTTTGATAAGACAAACCAGGGCAGGACTTAGAGTTAATGATAAGGCCCTGGGGAGTGTTGTCGAACAGAGAGACCTAGAGGTGCATGTACATAGTTCCCTGAAAGTTGAATCACAGGTAGACAGGGTGGTTGATGAAGGCGGCGTTTGGTACAGTGCCTTCATCAGTCAGAGCATTTGTTTAAGTGTATCACAGCTCTTCCCCATGATTACCCCTCTCACTGGTGAACACAGACACAAAGTATTCATTTAGAACCCTACCTACGTCCTCAGGCTCCACACACAAATTACCACTGTGATCCTTATTGGGGATCTTTCCCTAGTTATCCTTTTACCCTTAATGTATTTGTAAACAACTTAGGATTTTTCCTTTATTCCACCTGCCAGTTCCTTTCATGTCCGCTTTTTGCTCTCCTAATTTCCTTTTTAAGTTCCCTCCTTCAGGTCTTCTGCTACTTTAAGCCCTCACTGTCTTCCATAAGCTTCCCCTTGGGGATAATGGATCCCTACTCTATTACTTGTACTCTTCTCTGAAATTTGCCTACTTGTCTACTCTTCTATTTCTCTCAGAAATGTGGGGGACCTATAGAACACTCACAGCAATGTGATTGCTCCTTTTTGGATTTTAAGTTCTATCCATATGATAATAATGATAATTCTATCCATATGGCTTCATTTGAGCAGCCGAAGATGATACACCTCCTTACTGCTGTAATTGATTCCCTGATCAAAATTGTGACATCCCCTCCTCTTTTACCTCCTTCCCTGTCTCGCCTGAAGATCCTATATCCTGGAATATTGCACTGTCAATCCTGCCCTCTCTCAACCATGTCTCAATGACAGCAATGACATCATATGCCCATGTTTTAATTTGTTCCTTTAACTCATCTGCCTTTTTTGTCAGACTCCTTGCATTAAAATAAATATCATCCAATCTTGCCAAACTCCGTTGTGCCTTAAGAGGCCCATAACTTCTATGTCTTCCTGACTCACTTGGCTGTACATCTACCTCTGCTGAACTGTTGCTCAGGATCCTATGCCCCTGCCAAGTTAGTTTAAACTGTCCCCAACAGCACTAGCAAACCTCCCTGCAAGGATGCTGACCCCATTTTCGTTCAGGCGTAAACCGTCCACCTCGTACAAGTCCCAACGTCCCCAAAAACGGTCCCAACATCCCAAAAATCTAAAGCCCTCCCTCCTGCATCATCTCTCCAGCCACACATTCATCTGGACTAACCTCCTATTTCTAAACTCACTAGCACTTGACACCAGAAGTAACCCAGAGATTACTACCTTCTGGATTCTATTTTTTTTAAACATACTTCCTAGCTCCTTAAATTCTGCTTGCAGGATCTTATCCCCTTTTTCTACCTGTGTCATTGGTATATGTATATGTGCCCACCCCCTTCAGAATGCTCTGCAGCCAGTGACATGCTATAGGAACAAGTATTAATGGATGGGGTGTAGCAGCAGGAACACTGCAACAAAAAGAATGTTTAAAAGTTTATTTATTAGTCACAAGTAAGGCTTACATTAACATTGCAATCAAGTTACTGTGAAATTCCCCGAGTCGCCACAGTTCGGCACCTGTTTGGGTCAATGCGCCTAACCAGCACATCTTTCAGAATGTTGGAGGAAACCGCAGCACCCGGAGGAAACCCACGCAGACATGGGGAGAACCTGCAAACACCACAGACAGTGGACTACTCTATCCTAGGTACTGTTGAGTGTCTTGAGAACTGAGAATTGTTGCAGCTTTGGCTCAGGGGAAAGAGTGACTGTCCTTGACATCAAGGCAACACTTGACCAAATGTGGTGTCAACAGCCCTAAATCACTGTTACTTCAGTGTCACTCGGCCAAAATTCTGGATCTTCCTTTTTAACTGCATTGTTGGTGCATCTACACCAGATGAACTGCAGTAGTTCAAAAATATGTTCACCACCACCTTCTCAATGGCAATTAAGGATGAGTAACAAATGCTGGCCTTGCCAGCAACGCTTGCATTCCACAAATGAATAAAAGAAACCCACTCAGGTGAGTGGTGAGTATTCCATCTTTGTCGATTGTCATGCGAGTTTGCAGCATTAGGAAGTAATACACTCACTGGAGAGTTCAGCCTCTGTACGTATCTTGTAGCAACATGGATACATGTGGCTAGTCCAGTTAAGCTACTCGTCAATGGTAACCTCCAATCTATAAACTCAATTTTGCATAGCACCGCATCATTAAGTCGAGATGATTGAACATTTTTCCATTTGAGATGGAAATTGCCTCCACCACCACTGACGGCAGCCGATTCCACTCACCCACCACCCTCTGAGTGAAAAACTTACCCCTGACATCTCTTGTTATGTTATGATTTGCATTTAAATCTAGAAGATGAGTATCAGTAGATTGGTTAACCACAGGGCATGCTCGAGCGCTGGTCAAAGTCTTTGTACTGTTGCAGCCCCAATTTCTTCTGGTCCACTAACGTAAAATGCTACACTGGTTTTTAACTGATATAAATTTTCCAACTACTTGTCAACTCCTCTTGCAATCTGACTGGTCTGCTCCACTGGTGGAACTAAACACACGAGACATTATACTGAAGGAAAGGAGTTGAAAAATCAGCTTAAGATAGTTAGGTTGAGAACACTCCTCTGATGTAAGTGTTGGCCATCCGGAATAATTCATTTGTCACTACTTGACATATTTGTGTTCAGTCAATTGGGCATTCTACATCCCTTGATAGTCACTAGCGAAGGCAGTCTAGATTCCAGACCTTATTGATGGGTCCTCTTGGAGTGGATATTGCAACTTGATTATGTCCTTCTTGCTAAACATTGAGACACCACACTTGACCAATCTCAGGTAACTTGTCTTTGGGCCTTGCATCATATTTTCTATGTTGAATTTGTATTTAAGTATGAATGAACATGGAAAAGAAAATTAGGAGCCAGGCCAGTGTAGCATTTTGCGTTAGTGGACCAGAAGAAATTGGGGCTGCAACAGTACAAAGACTTTGACCAGCGCTCGAGCATGCCCTGTGGTTAACCAATCTACTGATACTCATCTTCTAGATTTAAATGCAAATCATAACATAACAAGAGATGTCAGGGGTAAGTTTTTCACGAGGGTGGTGGGTGAGTGGAATCGGCTGCCGTCAGTGGTGGTGGAGGCAAACTCGATAGGATCTTTTAAGAGACTTCTGGATGAGTACATGGGACTGAATAGGATTGAGGGTTATAGGTAAGCCAATATATAAGCCTAGGTAGGTAGGGACATGACCGGCGCAACTTGTGGGCCGAAGGGCCTGTTTGTGCTGTATTTTTTCTATGTTCTAAGACGCAATTGATAATTGTGAAATTGACTCGTCAACTTTCCTTTTGCACCAGAGTGGACAGCAGGAAATTGGCAAGAGAAAATATATGCTCATGAAACTTTAAACTTAAACTTCTCTTCCATTCAACAACATATTGACTGAAGTTCAAAATTACCCTGCATGTCGCATTACCTCAACTTTATTTATTTTTTCTTTTAGAATAGAAAGGCCACAAACCATAGAGCAATACAAAAATACTGGGGTTGAGCAGGAAGAATTTATGGTCAAAATGCTCTGCTACCTCAAATGTGCTTAATTTGCTGCATAGATACTATTAGATAAGTAATACTAACTACATTTCGGGGTGGGGGGGAAACAACAAGATTTAGTTAAGTGATGCACTTGAATATCTAGATCTAATAACACAAAAAAAGAGTTTTGTACAACTTACCAGATCCCAATAATTTAGTATGCACAGTCTCATGGAAGATTATAACTGATGGTCCCAGTGTCGATAATGGAACATCCAATCCACATCTTGCAGTGGTGGCTTTCAACTCTTTTGTGAAGTGTTTAAGGTAGGCTTCAGATGCATCGCCGAGAAACTTAAAGAGGTCATTGTGTAATCTGTCTGCATGAGATCTGTAGATAACTATATCAGATACAGCAAGTACTTTAAGTAGCAATCTTGTTCTTTGACTTAGGTTGACAGTCGCTCCCAGTAAACCTTCAGTATCTATGACAACAACATGATGAACAGGATCATATGCTGCCCACACTCCAACAGTGCATGACTCCTGGGCTGGAGAGGTCTTGAAAACTTCACACCCATAGAAGAATGTATGGTTAAGGGTATGAGATTTACCATCACCAGTGTTGCCAAAGATTGAAATAACCTTGAGGTTTTCATCGGCTTTGCAATTAAGTTTCTGAATAAATTCTTCTTCATCTGCCACCTAAATAAATAAAATATTTGACAAACTGCAATTATTATGGAAAATTCAACTAAAATTACAAAATGTAATATACGGACAAGAAAACAATACAGAACAAATGCATTTCAGACATAGCAATTTAATTTCTGGAAGAAAACAGTACCTTTGTTCTTCCCCCCAAAAGATTATCCCATCAGCAATCTTTCAATCACATTTACACAAGCCACAGATCATTGATCAGCTCAATACTAATCCCCGATTGATGCTACTAAGAACCCACTTCAAGGGGCACAACAGCAGCAGTGTTAATTTCCACACAATTCTGGCAGGCAAGCACTTCTTTTCCAAGGGTAACAGAGCTGAGAGCAAACATTTACTGGTACATTGGGGATGGGGGTTAAGGGGTGATGGTGAGAGAAAATCAAACAACATCCCCACTTTGGAACATCAGGCCAAATCCCAACAAAACAGTACCTTAATTTATTTGAAATTTCATTGTTATTTTACTTGAGATGGATGATACACAACCACTAAACTTCTAATGTCAAGAACATGCAAATTTAATACAGTGAAATCAGAACTGTGTACAGCAATCCAAAGTGTGAAACTTGAGTATTGCTAAGAGAGAGAGATTTTTGTCAAAGCTTTTCATCTTGCACTCATCAGGACATTCACAAGGATACAATGCAAAGGAAATAAACAAATTTATACTCATGATAAATGCTGATTGGTAGATGCATTGCCATAGAACATGCATCAATTGATGTCGACTAACATTTAACTGCCAAGTATTCTTTGAAATTTAAACCAGGCAGCTTCACTCGATTGGTCAAAGTATTGCCCTGAGGAATGAACCAACAAATGGGTTGTAACTTATTCTGTTTAGCTCAAACAAGCAGTGTGTGTGCATTGACTGCAAATAACAGGACCTTGTGTATCAATATATGTAGCAAATGCACCAACGCTGCGAGCTTGAATGCCAATTTGTTGTTAGCATAATGGTTAGCACATTGAGGGTTCTTCAGCAAATGTTGTCTAATCGCAGAATCCCATCCAATGTTGGACAGTTTTCAGTATACCCAGTACCTTGAATATGGTCAGTACCTTGTCCGTTGCAAACAGAGCCATGCTGTTTGAAACCTTCCGCCAGTCTTGGGATGTACGGTCTACATACCGAGCATCACAGTGACATTGAAATTCATATACCACATTTCTCATTTATGTGATAGGCAGGACATCTTTTAGCTTGACAGCAGCATCTTGTTAGTAGCAAATATCTCTTGTGTTGTTACAGTCCAAAGATGTGCGGGTTAGGTGGATTAGCCATGTTAAGTTGCCCTTTAGTGTTGGGGGCTAGCTAGGGTAAACGAATGGGGTTATTGGGATAGGGCGTGGGTGGGATTGTGGCCGGTGCAGACTCGATGGGCCGAATGGCCTCCTTCTGCACTGTAGGATTCAATGATTCTATACTGCATAGTATTGGTGTGAAATAGCTAGCTTCACCTGTTCCTCAAATTTTTGAAATACCTTGCCCTTCCCAGGTAACCTGAATTAGGCAGAAAGAACATACACACACATTGCACCTATTTCAGCTAAACAAAATAAGTAACAGTCATTGTTGGTTCATTGCTCAGGGCTATGCCTTGACCAGAGTTAAGCTGTCTGGTTTAAATTTCAAACAAGGCTTGGCAGTTAACTATCAATCACCATCAACTGTGGCATTCTCCATGCAGTGTCTCTACGAGAGTCCATTTGCCAACCAATCAGCATTCATTTCTCATACAGTTTCAATTTGTTGATTTCCCATGCATTGTATTCTGTTCTGATGATTGCAAGACAAAAGGTTTTGACAAAAAATGTTTCTTTCTTTTCAACAAAACTGCAAAATGTAATCTAAGGTTCTAGATAAAAGTTTACAGAGCTTCCCTGCTGTTGGATTCCAACCGTTTAGAAATTTACCCAATGCAACATGGTTGACTCTCAACTGCCCGCTGAAATCGCCTAGCAAGCCACTCAGTTGTATCAATCTCTACAAAGTCACAAAGAAATGAAACCAGATGGACCACCTGGCATCGACCTAGGCATCGGTAAAGAAATGGCAAAACAAACAGCCCTGTCGACCCTGCAAAGTCTCCTTACTAACATCTGGGGGAATAGTGCCAAAATTGGGAGATCTGTCTCACAGACTAGTCAAGCAACAGACTGACATTGTCATTCTCACAGAATCATGCCAGACAGATAACAACCCAGACACCACCATAACCATCACTGGGTATGTGTCCTGTCCCACCAGCAGGACAGACCCAGCAAAGTGGTCGCACAGTGGTATACAATCAGGAGGAAGTTGCCTTGGGAGTCTTTAACATCGACTCCGGACCCCATGAAGTCTCATGGCTTCAGGTAAACATAGGCAAGGGAACCTCTTACTAGTTACCATGTACCATGCTCCTTCAGCTGATGAATCAGTACTCCTCCATGTTGAACAACACTTGGAGGAAGCACTGAAGGTGGCAAGGGCGCAAAATGTATTCTGGGTGGCATATTTCCATGTCCACCACCAGAGTGGCTCAGCAGCAGTATTACTGATCAAGCTGGTCAGGTCCTAAACAGTATAACTGCTAGACTGGGTCTGCAGCAGGTGGTGGAGGAACCAATAAGAGGAAAAAACATACTTGACCTCATCCTTCCCAATCTGCTGGCTGCAGGTGCATCTGTCCATGACAGTATCGGTAAGAGTAACCACCGCACAATCCTTGTGGAGACAAGTCCCATCTTCACATTGAGAATAACCTCCATCGTGTTGTGTGGCACTATCACCGTGCTAAATGGGACAGACTTCAAATGGATCTAGCAACTCAAAGCTGGGCATCCATGAGGCACTGTGAGCCATCAACAACAGCAGAACTGTACTCCAGCACAATCTGCAACCTCATGGCCCAACATGCCCCAACTCAACCAATGCCATCAAACCAGGAGATCAACCCTGGTTCAATGGAGAGTGGAGGAGGGCATGCCAGGAGTAGCACCAGGCATATCTAAAAATGAGGTGTCAACCTGGTGAAGCTACCAAACAGGACTACTTGCATGCCAAACGGCAAAAACAGCAAGTGATAGACAGAGATAAGCGATCCCACCAACAACGGATCAGATCAAAGCTCTGCAGTCCTTCCACATCCAGTCGTGAATGGTGGTAGACAATTAAACAACTCACTGGAGTAGGAGGCTCTACAAATATCCCCATCCTCAATGATGGGGGAGCCCAACACATCAGTGCAAAGATAAGAATGAAGCATTCGCATCACTATTCAGCCAGAAGTGCCAAGTGGATGATCCATCTCAGCCTCCTCCAGTGGTCTCCAGCATCTCAGATTCCAGTCTCCAGCCAATTCGATTCACTCCACATGATATCAAGAGGCACTGGATTCTGCGAAGGCAATGGGCCCTGATAACATTCCAGCAACAGTACTGAAGACTTGTGCTCCAGAACTTGCCGCTCCCCTAGCCAAGCTCTTCCAGTTACAACACTGGCATCTACCCAACAATGTGGAATGTTCTGTACATGACGAGCAGGACAAATCCAACCCAGTCAATTACCACTCAATCAGTCTACTCTCAATAATCAATAAAGTGATGGAAGGGGTTATCGACAGTGCATTCATGCAGCACCTGCTCAGCAATAGCCTGCTCAGTGACATCCAATTTGGGTTTCACCAGGGTCACTCAGCTCCTGACCTCATTACAGCCTTGGTTCAAACATGGACAAAAGAGCTGAATTCCAGAGGCGAGGTGAGAGTGACAGCCCTTGACATCAAGGCCGCATTCGACCGAGTGGGTATCAATGGGTATCAGGGGCAAACACTCTGCTGGTTGGAGGCATACCTAGTACAGAGGTAGATGGTGTGGTTGTGGAGGGTCAGTCATCTCAGCTCCAGGACATCTCTGCAGGAGTCCCTCAGAGTAGTGTCTTAGGCCCAACAGTCTTCAGCTGCTTGATCAACGACCTTCCCTCCGTCATAAGGTCAGAAATGGGGATGTTCGCCGATGATTGCATTATGTTCAGCATCGTTGCGACTCCTCAGATACTGAAGCAGCCCATGTTCAAATGCAACACGATCTGGACAATATCCAGGCTTGGGCTTACAAGTGGCAAGTAACATTCGCGCCACAAATGCCAGGCAATGACCATCACCAGTCAGAGACGCTCTAACCACCATCCCTTGATCTTCAATGGTGTTACCATCACCAAATCCCCGACTGTCAACATCCTTGGGGTTACCATTGACCAGAAACTCAACTCAACTCATCACATAAACATAGTGGCAACAAGAGCAGTCCTAATACCTTCAGTATTCACAGTTGAAAAGGATCTTGGTAGCTGCAGTACAGACTTGCAGTGGACTGAGAAGATTGAGCATGTGGACATTAGGAAAGAGGATGTGTTGGAGCTTTTGAAAAGCATCACATTAGATAAATCGCCGGGACTGGATGGGATGTACCCCAGGTTACTGTGGGAGGCGAGGGAAGAGATTGCTGAGCTTCTGGCGATGATCTTTGCGTCATCAATGGAGATGGGAGAGGTTCCAGAGGATTGGAGGATTGCGGATGTGGTTCCGTTATTCAAGAAAGGGAGAAGAGATAGCCCGGGGAATTATAGACCGGTGAGTCTAACCTTAGTGGTTGGTAAATTGATGGAGAAGATCCTGAGAGACAGGATTTATGAACATCTGGAGAGGAATAGTATGATCAGAAATAGCCAGCACGGCTTTGTCCAAGGCAGATCATGCCTTACGAGCCTCATTGAATTTTTTGAAGATGTAGCTAGACACATAGACGAGGGAAGAGCGGTAGATGTAGTTTATATGGATTTCAGCAAGGTGTTTGATAAGGTGCCCCATGCAAGGCTTATTGAGAAAGTGAAGGGGCATGGGATACAAGGGAACATTGCCTTGTGGATTCAGAACTGGCTTGCCCACAGAAGGCAAAGAGTGGTTGTAGATTGGTCTTTTTCAGAGTGGAGGTCGGTCACCAGTGGGTGTGCCCCAGGGATCTGTTCTGGGACCCTTGCTCTTTGTGATTTTTATAAATGACCTGGATGAGGAAGTGGAAGGATGGGTTGGCAAGTTTGCTGATGACACAAAGGTTGGTGGTGTTGTGGATAGTGGAGAGGGATGTCAGCAGTTGCAACGAGACATAGATAAGATGCAAGACTGGGCAGAGAAGTGGCAGATGGACTTCAACCCAGATAAGTGTGTGGTGGTTCATTTTGGCAGGTCGAATAGGATGAAAGAATATAATATTAAGCGTAAGACGCTTGGCAGTGTGGAAGATCAGAAGGATCTTGGGGTCCGGATTCAGAGGACGCTCAAAGCAGCATCGCAGGTAGAGGCTGTAATTAAGAGGGCGTATGGAATACTGGCCTTCATCAATAGAGGAATTGAGTTTAGAAATCGGGAGATAATGCTGCAGTTGTATAGGACCCTGGTCAGACCCCATCTGGAGTACTGTGCCCAGTTCTGGTCGCCTCATTACAGAAAGGATGTGGAAGCCATAGAAAGGGTGCAGAGGAGATTTTCAAGGATGTTGCCTGGATTAGGTGGCATGCCTCATGAGGATAGGTTGCGAGAGCTAGGTCTTTTCTCCTTGGAGAAGCGAAGGATGAGAGGTGACCTGATAGGGGTGTATATGATGTTCAGAGGTATTGATAGAGTGGATTCTCAGAGGCTTTTACCCAGGGCTGGAATGGTTGCCACAAGAGGTCACAGGTTTAGGGTGCTGGGGAGTAGGTACAGAGGAAGTGAACAATCCAATCACTCTCCTTCACCTGACTGAACTTGTCCTGTCACTTAACAACTTCTCCTTTAACTTATCTCACTTCCTGCAAAACAAAAGGCGTTGCTACCCACATGGGCCCCAATTATGCCCATCTTGTTGCGAAGTACGTGAAACATTCCTTGTTCCAGTTCCGACTGGCTCGGTCAAAGAAGACAGAGGGTGGCAATGGAATGGTGTGTTTCTGAATGGAGGGCTGTGACAAGCGGCGTTCCTCAGGGATCAGTGCTGGGACCTTTGCGGTTTGTAATATATATATATATAAATAAGTTGGAGGAAAATGTAACTGGATTGATTAGTAAGTTTGCGGACGACACGAAGGTTGGTGGATTTGCAGATAGCGATGAAGACCAACAAAGGATACAGCAGGATATAGATCGGTTGGAGACTTGGGCAGAGAGGTGGCAGATGGAGTTTAATCCAGACAAATGTGAGGTAATGCATTTTGGAAGGTCGAACACAGATAGGAAATATACTGTAAATGGCAGAACCCTTAACATTGCTAGGCAAAGGGAGCTGGGTGAACAGGTACACAAGTCACTGAAAGTGGCAATGCAAGTGGAGAAGGTAGTCAAGAAGGCATATGGCATGCTTGCCTTCATCGGCTGGGGCACGGAGTTTAAAATTGGCAAGTCATGTTGCAGCTTTATAGAACCTTAGTTCGGCTGCACTTGGTCACCACACTACCAGAATGATGCGGAGGCTTTGGAGAGGGTACAGAAAAGATTTACCAGGATGTTGCCTTGCATGGAGGGCATTAGCTATGAGGAGAGGTTGGAGAAACTTGGTTTGTTCTCACTGGAACGACAGAGGTTGAGGGGCGACCTGATAGAAGTCTACAAGATTATGAGAGGCATGGACAGAGTGGATAGTCAGGAGTTTTTTCCCAGGGTGGAAGAGTCAATTACTAGGGGGCATAGGTTTAAGGTGCAAGGGGCAAGTTTTAAAGGAGATGTACGAGGCAGATTTTTTACACAGAAGGTGGTGGGTGCCTGGAACTCACTGCCGGGGGAGGTAGTGGAAGCGGATACGGTAGTGACTTTTAAAGGGCGTCTTGACAAATACATGAATAGGATGGGAATAGAGGGATATGGTCCCCGGAAGGATAGGGGTTTTAGTTACGTCGGGCAGCATGGTCGGTGCAGGCTTGGAGGGCCGAAGTGTCTGTTCCTGTGCTGTAATTTTCTTTGTTATTCAGATTCGCTCCCACAATCTTTTTCTGTTACATTGATGACTGAATCGATGCCGCTTCATGCTCTCACCTGGAGTTAGAAAAAATTATCAAATTTGCTTCCAATTTCCACTCCCTCTCACCTTCACAAGGTCCATCTCCGACACTTCCCTTTCATGACTTCTGTGTCTCCATTTCCAGTGATAAACTGACCACCAATCATTACAAACTCACAGACTCCCATAGCTACCTCGACTACAGCTCCTCACATCATACTTCCTGTAAAGGTCTCCATCCCATTCTCCTAGTTTCTCTGCCTCTGTCACATCTGTTCCAATGACGTCACCTTCAAAAATAGCAATTCTGACATGTCTGCCTTTTTCCTCAAGCACCATGGCTGACAGGCACTCAACCGGGTTTGACCCATTTCCCCCGTCCTCACTTTCCACCTCACCAGCCTCCACATTCAAAGGATCATCTTCTGCCATTTCCATTAACTCTAGCATGATGCCACCATGAAACACATCTTCCTCTCACCGCCTGTCAGCATCCACCAGGAATCACTCCCTCACTCCAACTCCTCATTACCTTCCCACAGCACCTTCTCTTACAACCGCAAAAGATGCAACAACTGCCTCTTTACTTCCTCACTTTTCAAGGCCCCAGATACCCCTTTCAGGTGAAGCAACATTTCACTTGCACCTCCTTCAATTTGATCTACTGTCTTTGCTGCTCCCAATGTGGTCTTCTCTACATTGGGGAGACGAAACACAGACTGGGTGACCACATTGCGTTACGTTCAGTCCACAAGCATGACCCCATCTTTCCTGTCACTTGCCATTTTAACTCCGTATCTTGCTCTCATGCCTGTAGGTCCGTCCTTGGCCTGCTAGAATGTTCCAGTAAAGCCCAATGCAAACTGGAGGAGTAGCACCTCATCTTCCGATAAAGCACGTTACAGACCTCAGGACTCAATATTGAGTTCAAAAACTTTAGACCATGACATTACACTTCTGCCTTGGCCCCATTTTTAAAATCTAACACAATGTCTCAATGCAACCCCCGCCTCCTCCACTGGGCCATCTGTCACTTATTCTTTCGTTTTTCTTCAACTGAGTTCAACCTTTGTTCCACTGTTTCAGGCGGGAAAGAGGCAGAGGGATAAAAGGTGGGGGGGTGGCATTGTTGGTCAGGGAAAATGTTACAGCAGTACTCAGGCAGGATAGATTAGGGAGCTTGTCTACAGAGGCCCTATGGGTGGAGCTGAGAAACAGGAAAAGTATGACCACATTAATGGGGTTGTATTATAGACCACCCAATAGTCAGCGGGAATTGGGGGAGCAAATCAGCGGAGAGACAGCTGACAACTGCAAGAAACACAAAGTTGTGATAGTAGGGGATTTTAATTTTCCACATATAGATTCGGACTCGCATACTGTTAAAGGTTTAGACGGGGTAGAGTTTGTAAAATGTGTTCAGGAGAATTTTCTACATCAGTATATAGAGGTGCCAACTAGAGAGGATGCGATATTGGATCTCCTATTGGGAAATGAGTTAGGGCAGGTGATGGATGAGAGTGTGAGGGAACACTTTGGATCCAGTGATCATAATGCCATTAGTTTCAACCTGATCATGGATAAGGATAGATCTGGTCCTCGGGTTGAAGTTCTGAACTGGAAAAAGGCCAAATTTGATGAAATGAGAAGGGATCTGGGAAGTGTGGATTGGCACAGGTTGTTCTCGGGTAAGGATGTAAATGGAAAGTGGGAGGCCTTCAAAGGAGAAATTTTGAGTGTGCAGAGTTTGCATGTTCCTGTCAGAATTAAAGGCAAAGTAAATAGGAATAAGGGACCTTGGTTCTCGAGGGAGATTGTAACACTGATTAAGAGGAAGAGAGAGTTGTATGAAATGTACAGGCAGCAAGGAACACATCAGATGCTCGAGGAGTATAAAAAGTGCAAGAAGCTACTTAAGAGGGAAATCAGGAGGGCTAAAAGAAGACATGAGGTTGCTTTGGCAGACAGAGTGAAGGAAAATCCAAAGAGCTTCTATAGGTATGTTAGGAGCAAAAGGATAGTGAGGGATAAAATTGGTCCTCTTGAAGACCAGAGTGGTAGACTGTGTATGGAACCAAAAGAGATGGGGGAGATACTAAATGGTTTTTTTGCAAGCGTATTTACTGAGGAAACTGGCATGGAGTCTACGGAAATAGGGCAAACTGGTAGGGAGGTCATGGAACCTTTACAGATTAAAGGGGAGGAGGTGCTCGCTGTCTTGAGGCAAATCAGAGTGGATAAATCCCCAGGACCAGACAGGGTATTCCCACGGACCTTGAGGGAAGATAGTGTTGAACTTGCAGGGGCCCTGGCAGACATATTTAAAATGTCAGTATTCACGGGGGAGGTGCCGGACGATTGGAGGGTGGCTCATGTTGTTCCATTGTTTAAAAAAGGTTCCAAAAGAAATCTGGGAAATTATAGGCCAGTAAGTTTGATGTCGGTGGTGGGCAAGTTATTGGAAGGTGTGATAAGGGATAGGATCTACAAATATTTGGATAGACAGGGATTTATTAGGGAGAGTCAACATGGCTTTGTGTGTGGTAGGTCATGTTTGACCAATCTATTAGAGTTTTTTGAGGAGGTTACCAGGAAAGTGGATGAAGGGAAGGCGGTGGATGTTGTCTACCTGGATTTCAGCAAGGCCTTTGACAAGGTCCCTCATGGGAGGTTAGTTAGGAAGGTTCAGTCACTGGGTATACATGGGGAGGTAGTAAATTGGATTAGACACTGGCTCAATGGAAGAACACAGTAAGAAGCTTAACAACACCAGGTTAAAGTCCAACAGGTTTATTTGGTAGCAAAAGCCACACAAGCTTTCGGAGCTGCAAGCCCCTTCTTCACCTGAAGAAGGGGCTTGCAGCTCCGAAAGCTTGTGTGGCTTTTGCTACCAAATAAACCTGTTGGACTTTAACCTGGTGTTGTTAAGCTTCTTACTGTGTTTACCCCAGTCCAACGCCGGCATCTCCACATCAATGGAAGAAGCCAGAGAGTGGTTGTGGAGGATTGCTTCTCTGAGTGGAGGCCTGTGACTAGTGGTGTGCCGCAGGGATCGGTGTTGGGTCCATTGTTGTTTGTCATCTATATCAATGATCTGGATGATAATGTGGTAAATTGGATCAGCAAGTTTGCTGATGATACAAAGATTGGAGGTGTAGTGGACAGTGAGGAAGGTTTTCAAAGCTTGCAGAGGGATTTGGACCAACTAGAAAAATGGGCTGAAAAATGGCAAATGGAATTTAACGCAGACAAGTGAGAGATATTGCACTTTGGAAGGACAAACCAAAGTAGAACGTACAGGGTAAATGGTAGGACTCTGAAGAGTGCAGTTGAACAGAGGGATCTGGGAATACAGGTACAGAATTCCCTAAAAGTGACGTCACAGGTGGATAGGATCGTAAAGAGTGCCTTTGGTACATTGGCCTTTATAAATCGGAGTATCGAGTATAAAAGTTGGAGTGTTATGGTAAGGTTATATAAGGCATTGGTGAGGCCGAATTTGGAGTATTGTGTACAGTTTTGGTCACCTAGTTACAGGAAGGATGTAAATAAGGTTGAAAGAGTGCAGAGAAGGTTCACAAGGATGTTGCCGGGACTTGAGAAGCTGAGTTACAGAGAGAGATTGAATAGGTTGGGACTTTATTCCCTGGAGCATAGAAGAATGAGGGGAGATTTGATAGAGGTGTATAAGATTTTGATGGGTATAGATAGAGTGAATGCAAGCAGGCTTTTTCCGCTGAGGCTAGGGGAGAAAAAAACCAGAGGGCATGGGTTAAGGGTGAAAGGAGAAAAGTTTAAAGGGAATATTAGGGGGGGGCTTCTTCACGCAGAGAGTGGTGGGAGTATGGAATGAGCTGCCGGATAAAGTGGTAAATGCTTTTAACATTTAAGAAAAACTTGGACGGGTTCATGGATGAGAGGGGTGTGGAGGGATATGGTCCAAGTGCAGGTCAGTGGGACTAGGCAAAAAATGGTTTGGCACAGACAAGAAGGGCCAAAAGACCTGTTTCTGAGCTGTAATTTTCTATGGTTCTATGGTTCTCCCATTAACATATTCTATCTTACCTTCATGCCACTATCAGCACCTTCACTGGCTCTTCACACTGTTATTAATGCTTCATCTGTCATGTGCCCTACAGATCTTTGTTGCAATCTTCCCTAGCTTGAAGTTATTGAGCTTCTGTTCCAACTGCTCCACCACCTCTTATACAGTATACAATCCCTCATATTTCTCCCTCAATTTAGCTCGGAGGCATATAGACTTGCAACATAAACTATGTTTGCCTCTCCACTCAAGCTGCCAGACCTGCTGAGTTTTTACAGCATTTTCTGTTTTTATTTTGGATACATTACATGTGTAAATTGGCATCCTTCCATCCAAGAGAAATGATGGGAATTCAGCCTCAAAGAACTTGGGTGAGGTCAGATAAGATCATCTGCTACACTGCCTTTGATGGAAAAGATTTTGGAACGGCAAAGCCTGCCACAAGTGCCACACACGAAGTTGGTCCTTGCCCAGGATGAATGCTGCTGCAACTTTGTTTGCTGTGGAGGTTCTGAAACAACTATGTCATTGCGATTGTGAACCTAAGCCCACAGTAACGGAAGCCATTTGGACCCTCTAGCCTACTCCACCATTCAACAAGATCACACAGTTGATCTGACTGTGGCCTTACTTTCACTTTCCTGCCTTGTCCCCAGAACTTGTTTGTTACTCAGAAATCTGTCCGATTTGGCCTTAAATACATTCAATGACTCAACTTTCATTATTCTTGAGGTAGAGATGTCCAAAGATTAACAGCCCTCCAAAGAAATTTCTCTTCATTTTCATCTTAAATGGGAAACCCCTTATTTTGAAACTGGGCCTTCTAACTCTAGATTTCCCTCTCCCTTCCAAGAAGGGAAACATCCTTTTATTAGTCTTTCAGGGGATGTCAATGTCACTAGCTAGGCCTGCATTCATTGCCCATCCCTAACTGCCCTTGCAAAGGTGGTGATCAGTACCTTATTGAACTACTGCAATTCATGTGATGTACGTACAGTGGGCTGAGGTGTTCCAGGACCTTGATCCTACAAGAGCGAAGGAATGACAATATAGTTCCATGTCAGGAGGTTGTGTGGCTTAGAGGGGAACTTGCAAGTGGTGGTGTTTCCATGCATCTGCTGCCCTTGTCCTTTTGGGTAGAGGTCACGCATTTGGAAGATGCTGTTGAAGGAGTCCTGTTGCGTTCACTTCATAACTATTCAGAATTCAGGATTCAGAACTAGTGGTCATAGTTTGAGGATAAGAAGTGAACCTTTTAGAACTGAGATGAGGAGAAATTTCTTCATCCAGAGAATCTGGTAAATCTGTGGACTTCACTACCACAGAAAGTAGTTGAGGTCAGAACATTATACGATTTCAAGAAGAAATCAGATATAGCTCTTGGGGCTAAAGGGATCTGGACGGAAGGCGGGATCAGGATATTGAATATGATCAGCTATGATCAAAATGAATGGCAGAGGAGGCCTGAAGGGCCAATTGGTCTACTCCTGCTTCCATTTTCAATGTTTCTAATTTTTTTTAAGGACCCCCAGCTCCATTTGTGTCGCTACATTCTGCAGTCTCTCTCTATTTCAATAAAATTCTGCTTCCAAAATTGACAACCTCACATTTTCCCACATTATAGTCCATCTGACAATGTATTTGTCCATTCACCCACTTTGCAGACTCTTAATATCCTCCTCACCACTTGTCTTCATACCTATCCTTGTGTCATCAGCAAATAACAACAATACACCTGATCATAGAAACCCTACAGTGCAGAAGGAGGCCATTCGGCCATCGAGTCTGCATCGACCACAATCCCACCCAGGCCGTATTCCCGTAATCCCACATAGTTACCCTGCTAATCTCCTGACACTAGGGTCAATTTAGCATGGCCAATCAACCTAACCCGCACATCTTTGGACTGTGGGAGGAAACTAGAGCACCCAGGAGGAAATCCACGCAAACACAGGGAGAATGTACAAATTCCACACAGACAGTGACCCAAGGCCGGAATTGAACCCGGGTCCCAGTGTGAGGCAGCAGTGCTAACCACTGTGCTGCCCCAACTGAGGCACCGTGCCACCCCACTTGGTCTCTTAATCCAAGGCTTTAAGTTTGTCAACCTGAAAATGACTCATTTACCTCAACTCTGTTTCCTCTATCCATGCTATAACATATTTCTCCTAACGCATGTATTCTTATTTTGTGAATTAACTAGAGAGTAATTAGCAAACCATATTCCCTGGACCTAGAATACCTGACGCCAAAATGCCATCCCTACTACTCTCCACAGGCGTTCACCTCTATTATCCTGACAGCAGTTTACATCCTACCCCACGCAGACGTGAAGACCACGCCGGACAAAATGTACACCCCACAAATAGCCTTGAGACGAAACATCCCAAAGCTTTGTTCATCATGGCCGGGGACTTCAATCAGGCCAAGCTCAACAGCGTTCTACCAAGATACCACCAACACGTCTCCTGTTACACCAGAGGCCCAAACATCCTAGGCCACTGCTGCACAAATATCAAAAATGCCTATTGCTCTTTTGCCTGCCCACACTTTGGTAACTCAGATCACAAGGCTGTGCTCCTGATCGAAGCTTACAAGCAAAAACTGAAACGGGAGAATCAGTCAAAGGAAGTTGTGCAAGGTTGATCTGAGGAATTGAATGATCTCCTACGGGACTGTTTCAAGTCAGTAGACTGATCAGTATTTAATAACTCTGATCAGCCTGAATGAGTATGCCACTGACTTCATTCGTAAGTGTGTAGAAGACTGTGCCAGAGAAGCAAATCTGTGTGTTTCCCAACCAGAAACCATGATTGAACAGGGACATCCATTGCCTGCTGAAGTCCAGGTCTGAGGCATTCAAGTCATGTGACCTTGACCTATACAAGAAAGCCAGATATGATCTACAGAGATCCATTAAAGATGCCAAAAGACAGTACAAGACCAAGCTAGAATCAGAGGCTAGCCACACAGGCCCCCACCGACTATGCAAGACTAAACAAGTTACAAGATGAAGGCAGGTTAAAAAAAAAATCACCGGTTCCAATGCACCCATCCCCAATGAGCTCAATGCATTCTGTGCCTGTTTTGAACAAGGGGTCAGCGAGAGCACGCCCTCCATTCCAGAAGCCTCGGACAAACCTCTATCCGAGGTCACCATTGCCAACGTCAGAGCAACCTTCTCAAAAGTCAACCCACGGAAAGCAACTGGCCCAGATGGGGTACTCGGGTGAGCACTCAGGTCCTGTGTGGACCAGCTGGCAAGGGTATTTGGAGTCATCTTCAACCTCTCTTTACACCAATCTGACATCCCTCCTTGCTTCAAGAAGATGACCATCTTCCTGGTACCAAAGAAAAGCCAGGCAGCGTGCCTTAATGACAATCGTTCTGTGGCTCTGACATCCATCATTATGAAGTGCTTCGAAAGGTTAGTCGTGGCACGAATCAATTCCTGCCTCCCAGACTGCCTGGATCCAATACAGTTTGCCTATCGCCACAACAGGTCCACAGCAGATATCGTCTCCCTGGCACTACACTCAATCCTGAAACACCTCGATAACAAAGACACTTATGTCAGACTCCTATTCATAGGCTGCAGCTCAGCCTTTAACACCATTATTCGTACGAGACTCATCTCCAAACCTTGTGGCCTGGGGCTCGGCTCTTCCTCCCTCTGCAACTGGACCCTAGACTTCCTAACTCGCAGTCTGTGAGGATAGGCAACAACACCTCCCCCATGATCATCCTCAACACTGGTACTCCACAAGGCTGTGTCCTCAGCTATATTCCTTATACACGTTTGACTGTAGGCCATATTCCCCTCCAACTCAATTTTCAAGTTTGCTGATGACACCACCATTGTGGGTTGAATCTCAAACAATTACAAAACAGTACACAAAAGGGATGAAGAATCTGGTGAACTGGTGCGACAATAAACTCTCCCCCAGTGTCGATAAAGCAAAGGAGATGCCCTGGTCCGTCCATATAGACGCTATCGTTAAGAAACATAGAAACATAGAAAAACTACAGCACAAAAACAGGCCCTTCAGCCCCACAAGTTGTGCCGAACATATCCCTACCTTTTAGGCCTACCTATAACCCTCCATCCTATTAAGTCCCATGTACTCATCCAGAAGTCTCTCAAAAGACCCTATTGAGTTTGCCTCCACCACCACTGACGGCAGCCGATTCCACTCGCCCACCACCCTCTGTGTGAAAAACTTCCCCCGAACATTTCCCCTGTACCTACCCCCCAGCACCTTAAACCTGTGTTCTCTCGTAGCAGCCATTTCCACCCTGGGAAACAGCCTTTGAGAGTCCACCCGATCTATGCCTCTCAACATCTTATATACCTCTATTAGGTCTCCTCTCATCCTACGTCTCTCCAAGGAGAAAAGACCGAGCTCCCTCAGCCTATCCTCATAAGGCATGCCACTCAATCCAGGCAACATCCTTGTAAATCTCCTCTGCACCCTTTCAATCTTTTCCTGTAATGAGGCGACCAGAACTGAGCACAGTACTCCAAGTGGGGTCTGACGAGGGTCTTATATAGCTGCATCATTATCCCCGGACTCCTAAACTCAATCCCTCGATTGATAAAGGCCAGCACACCATACGTCTTCTTAACCACCTCCTCCACCTGCGGGGCCGATTTTAGAGTCCTATGGACCCGGACCCCAAGGTCCTTCTGATCCTCTACAGTACGAAGAGTCTTTCCCTTTATATTGTACTCCTTCAGCCCATTTGACCTGCCAAAATGGACCACTACACATTTATCTGGGTTGAAGTCCATCTGCCACTTCTCCGCCCAGTCTTGCATCCTATGTCCCTCTGTAACTTCTGACATCCCTCCAGACTATCCACAACCCCACCAACCTTCGTGTCGTCTGCAAACTTACCAACCCATCCCTCCACTTCCTCATCCAGGTCACATGTATTCATATACATGTCCACCAATGCTTCCACTTTCTCAGGAGAGTAAGGAAATTTGGCATGTCCATTACAACTCTCACCAACCTCTACAGATGCACCATGGAGAGCATTCTTTCCGGTTGTATCACAGCTTGGTATGGCTACGGCTCTGTTCAAGATCGCAAGTAACTACAAAGGGTCGTGAATGAAGCCCAGTCCATCACTCAAACCAGCCTCCCATCCATTGACTGTCATCCATCTACATTTCCCGTTGCCTCAGAAAAGCAGTCAGCATAATCAAGGACCCCACGCACCCCAGACATACTCTCTTCCACCTTCTTCCATTGGGGAAAAGATACAAAAAAGTTAGATCATGTACCAACCAACTCAAAAACAACATTTTCCCTGCTGCCATCAGACTTTTGAATGGATCTACCTTGCATTAAGTTGATCTATCTCTACACCCTAACTATGATAGTAACACTACATTCTGCACTCTCTCCTTTCCTTCCCTCTGTACCTGTGTGGCATACAGGAAACAATATTTTTCACTATGTTAATACGTGACAATAATAAATCTAATCAAATCAAGATATGGGATCTTGAGCTTGATTGGAAAAGTGGGAAGTTATGGTAAACCTTTCTGGAGCTCTGACTAGACCATAACTAGAGTATTACATCCAGTTTTGGTCACCATACTTCAGGAAAGATGTTGACATTTTGAAAATGTGCGAGGAGCTTTGCCAGAATGATTCCAGGGATGAGGGACTTTAGTTTATAATGTTAAATTGGAGAACCAAGGCTGTTCGTGGAGCAAATGAGATTGAGGAGTCAATTAATGGATGTGTACAGATTGTGATAGGGTTAGATACGCTAGACAAAGAAAATCTATTGTCATTAGCCAATGTACAAGGACTAAGGGACAAAGATTTAAGGTTGTGGGCAAGAGATGGGGGTGCCTGGCTGAGAAAGCACTACCCCCCCCCCCCCCCCCCCCAGCACAGCAAATAGATCTGGAACTCTGCCTACAAGAGGCAACTGGATGGGCACTTTGAGGGTAATAAATTTGCCTGGCGATAGGAACAAAGCCAGGTATAGGACTGACTGGATTGCTCTACAGAGAACTTACATGAGGTAATAAGGTTGTTCAATTGGGGGGGGGGGGGGTAATGCCCTTTTAATTTATCTTGTCACCTTCAAATATTTTTGTACATATATGCCCATGTGCCTCTGTCCTGCAGCCCCTTTAAGATTATGACACTTCGTTTATATTGCCTCTCCTCATTCTTTACACCAAAGTGAATCACTTCACACTTCTCTACCTTCAAGTTCATCTGCCAGGTGTCTGCCATTTCACCACTACATCCACATCTTCCTGATGTCTGTTGCCGTCCTACTCATTGTTTACTACATTCGAGTTTGAAAAATGACATTTCAGTATTTTTTATATCCCTTCGTTCATTTTATTGTCCCTTGAATCCCATGGGTTTGTATTTTTAAATCCAAGAGTCCTTATACACATTAAGTGCACGATCCTCATGAACTCTCTCCCTTGCTTCAAAGAACTCGACTGAGTTAGTCAAACATGATCTGCTTGTAACTAACCTTTAACCTATATTTTTCCCAAGTGCTAATTAAATTTTGTCCCCAATTAATGTCGCTAAACATTACCCTACTTTCTAATTTCTGGGTTATCACTCTCGCTATATTATTTGTCCAATATGGACGCTAAGTGTTTGGCTTTCCTCCCGGACACAGTTTCGGCTCTCTCCCCATTTCCTTTACCTGGATCTGCTCCTTCTCATCGACCAACAGAAAGCTGCTGACAGCTTGGCTCAGCCTCTTGTCCAGTTGCTGGGTCTGTGCCTCTCCCTGTTCTCCGGGCCCGGGCTGTGGGTAGCTGCTCAGAGGGTGTTTGCGCCTGCTGGAGTGGCTCCGTCGCTGGCACTCGGTGCAAATGTTAACTTTACAGCTCAGACAGCGGGAGGCGGCCCTGTGCCGGACAGAAGGCCCAGACCCCGGGCTCGGGTTGCTGCTGCACTGATCACAGTATGGGATGTGCCCGGGCTGCAGGCGACTCCGCTCATGGTCCCGGAATCGGGGCTGTATGTGCAGTTCCCGCTCACAGAGGACACACTGCAGGCTCCCGCACTCATCACACTCGAAGGCCGCCTCCGAGCCGCCACACGCATAACTCTCCTGACACCTCAGCAGCCCGCCTGTCCCTGCAGCGGAGCCCGAGGAAACAGTGGAATCTCCACCCGGCCTCTCAGCCCAATTCTGCCCGCTCATTCTCTCTCAGCAACCAAGCACTCAGTCCCAGACCTCCCCGCTTCTGAACGAGGCCACCAACCGATACTTCATCAAAACTGGGATTCAGCTTCCCTCGGCTAATCGATCCGACTCGGGTTCGGCTCCTCTCGGCTGATCGCTGGGACTCGGGTTCGGCTCCCAGTCGCCACACTCCGGAACCCGTAAGAAGTCTCACAACACCAAGTTAAAATCCAACAGGCTTATTTGGTAGCACGAGCTTCCGGAGCACTGAGGGAGAAATTAGCATGACCAATGCACCGAGCCAGCATGCGGGAGGAAACCAGAGCACCCAGAGGAAACCCACAGAGACACGGGGAGAACATGCAGACTCCACACACACAGTGGCCCAAGCCAGGAATCGAACCTGGGTCCCGAGTGCTGTGAGTTGGCAGTGCTAACTACTGTGCTGCTCAGTTGTAATAAGTTCTCAGAGGTGGTAGTCCCTTCGCAAAGATTCCTTTATTTACAAGATCCAACAACACTATACAGAGTGCTCCCAGTCTGCATCTGAAGTGCCAGAAGAACTGACACTCCTGTTTAAGTACAGAGCATAGGGCTCCCTGATTGGACCATCAATTTGACCCATTCTTTATTTACCAAAACAGTTACAAATACAAAAGTACATTGCGCTTTCAAAAAGCCATCTCACAATTACAAACTATAAAGATAACACCCAACAGTATCAACAACAAACATATCATTTAAATACAATAGTACAAACAACATATCACAACAAGAAACAGCTGGTATGCATTGCAAGTTATCCACAACCAGCTTTCCAAGGCTGCAGACAACTTGCAACAACAATAAACCAGCGAACTATTATATAAACATTACCCAAGGCTAACGCCGTCCTTTAACCGATAACAAACAACTTCTCCCTTACACTGAGAAAAGGTTAATTGTAGGTTATCTTTGACTTTCCAGGGCATTGCCCTCCTTATTTTCCCCTTCCGAGGGTTCTGCTCTTGGGACTGCACTTTCCGAGACTGACCCTTTGGGGGTTACATCATAGTACAGTAACAAAACATCTCTATCACAATAAAATGACCATTGTGAGTCATCTGCAACCTTCCAGAGTTTAACCATCTGGATTTTCACCTGCCCGATTAGCTTCCTCGCTTCTAATCGGGGATTAATCTGCCCGGGGGTTACTTTATCCAAGGGACGCACCGTCCGGGCTGCAGGCAATCCACAATGATAGATTATAAAACAAAAAATAATATTGACACAAGATAACAAACAACTCTATTATGCTGGAAATAAACATTATAAATCATCTGCAACCCTCCAGGGCCTTCCAGGTTTTTTCCCTGCGGGGTGGGGTCAACCCTTCGGAGGTACTTTTGTCTGGGGGTTACACATTACGGATTTTTGGCTGGGGTGGATGTGGGAAGCCACCGTGAAGCTACCCTGTCTGGACGTCCCTTCCGGGTTTTTGGCCGGGGTGGGGGAAGGGGCTCCAGGGTACAGCAGCGATCATGGTACATATTGATACCAATGACATAGGTAGAAAGAGAGATGAGGTCTTGCACCAAGAATTCGGGGAGTTAGGCAATAGACTAAGGAGCAAGACCTTTCGAGTTGTAATCTCTGGATTACTCCCAGTGCCACGAGCGAGTGAGTACAGAAATAGGAGAATAGCACCGATGAATACGTGGCTTAAGAGTTGGTGCAGGAGGGAGGGTTTTAGATTCCTGGACCACTGAGACTGTTTTTGGGGAAGGTGGGACTTGTACAAGTGGATCGGTCTACATCTGAACCAGAGCGGGACTAACATCCTTGCTGGTGGATTTGCCAGTGCTGTTGGGAAGATTTTAAACTAGTTTGGCAAGGGGAGGGGACCCAGACTGTTAGCAGAATAGGGACACAGTATAACATAGAAAAGCAATGAGGTTAGAAGGAAGATAGCAGTAGTAAGTTTCAAGGAAGTAAGACAAGGCTGGACGGCCTCTACTTTAACACAGTAAGAGTTTTAACAACACCAGGTTAAAGTCCAACAGGTTTATTTGGTAGCAAATGCCATTAGCTTTCGGAGCCCTGCTCCTTCGTCAGATGGAGTGGATATCTGCTCACAAACAAGGCACACAGAGACACAAAATCAAGTTACAGAATACTGATTAGAATGCGAATCTTTACAACTAATCAAGTCTTAAAGATACAGACAATGTGAGTGGAGGGAGCATTAGTCACAGGTTAAAGAAATGTGTATTGTCTCCAGACAGGACAGCCAGTGAGATTCTGCAAGTCCAGGAGGCAAGCTGTGGGGGTTACCGACAGTGTGACATGAACCCAAGATCCCGGTTTAGGCCATCCTCACTCTACTTTAATGCCAGGAGTATTAAAGGTAAAGCGGATGAGTTAAGAGCAAGGATTGACACGTGTAATTATGATATAATAGCCATCACAGAGACGTGGTTGAGTGAGGGGCAGGATTGGCAACTTAACGTCCGGGATATAGAATCTTCAAGCGAGACAGGGGAGGGGGTAAAAGGAGAGGAGGCATTGCATTATTAGTTAAGGAGGCAGTTACTGTAGTAAGGAGAGATGATATCTTGGAGGGGGCATCAAATGAAGCTCTGTGGATGTTATTATAGACCGCCAGGAAATTGAAGAGCAAATATGTGCGCAATTCACAAAGGGGTGTAAAAATAATAAGAATATTAGGTGATTTCAACTTTCCCAACATTAATTGGCATAGCCATCAAGTTAAAGGCTTAGATGAAGTAGAGTTCTTAAAATCATAGAATCATAGAAACCCTACAGTACAGAAAGAGGCCATTCGGCCCATCGAGTCTGCACTGACCACAATCCCATCCAAGCCCTACCCCCATATCCCTACATATTTTACCCACTAATCCCTCTAACCTACGCATCTCAGGACACGAAGGGGCAATTTTAGCATGGCCAATCAACCTCACCTGCACATCTTTGGTAATGTACATCTTTGGCAAATGTACACAAGAAACCTCCTTAGGTCAATATGTAGAGGATCCAACAAGGGAAGGAGCTGTGCTGGACCTAATTCTGGGGAATGAAACCAGACAGATGGTTGATGTGTTGGTGGGGGAGCATTTTGGTGATAGCGACCACAACATGGTTCAATTCAAATTTGTTATGGACAAAGAAATTGACAAGTAGCAGAAAAAGGTTTTGGATTGGGGGTGAAGAGTAGATTTTAATAAAATTAGGCAGGATCGGGCCAAGGTAGACTGGAACAAGTTACTTGTGGGGAAATCTACAGAAGAGCAGTAAGGGGTGTTCAAAGATGAAATGGAGAGGGTACAGGACCAACATGTTCCCTCTAGGCTAATAGGAAGGTGTAACAAACCCAGAGAACCATGGCTGACCAGAGGCATTCAGGATTCATTAAGAAAGAAAAGAGAGACTTTTACCAAGTATAAAGGGAGTAAGTCTACAGAGGCATTAGTAGAAAGTGCAAGATGGAGCTTAAAAAATTAATTAGGAGAGCAAAGAGGGGGCATGAGAAAGCTCTGGCTGGTAAAAGTAGGGAAAATCCTACGATATTCTGTAAATATATCAATGGGAAGAGGATAACCAGAGAAAGAGTAGGGCCAATTAGGGACCTAGGGGGAAATCTGTGGGTGGAGGCAGAGGACATGGTAGGGTGTAAAACGAATATTTCAAATTTGTCTTCACCCATGAGAATGAGGAGGTAGTTATGGAACTTAGGGAGAGAGACAGTGAGGCTCTCGAGAAAATTATCATAGGGAGTGACAAGGAATTCATAGAAAGAAATCATAGAAACCCTACAGTGCAGAAGGAGGCCATTCGGCCCATCGAGTCTGCACCGACCACAATCCCACCCCAGCCCTCCTCCCACATATTTACCCGCTAATCCCTCTAACCTACACATCCCAGGACTCTAAGGGGCAATTTTTAACCTGGCCAATCAACCTAACCTGCACATCTTTGGACTGTGGGAGGAAACCGGAGCACCCGGAGGAAACCCACGCAGACACGAGGAGAATGTGCAAACTCCACACAGACAGTGACCCGAGCCGGGAATCGAACCCGGGACCCTGGAGCTGTGAAGCAGCAGTGCTAACCACTGTGCTACCGTGGTATTGGCAGGCTTAAAAGTGGACAAATCTCCAGGTCCAGATGAATTGTGTCCCAGGTTTTGTGGGAGGCAAGGGAGGAAATTGCAGGGGCTCTGACCCAAATATTGAATTCCTCCCTGGCCACTGGGGAGGTACAGTAAGAAGTCTCACAATACCAGGTTAAAGTCCAACAGGTTTATTTGGTAGCAAATACCATAAGCTTTCGGAGCAATGCTCCTTCGTCAGATGGAGTGGTCTCTGTTCTCAAACAGGGCACAGACACAGAAATCAAATTACAGAATACTGATTAGAATGCAAATCTCTACAGCCAGCCAGGTCTTAAATGCACAGACAATGTGGGTGGAGGGAGCATTCAACACAGGTTAAAGAGATGTGTATTGTCTCCAGACAGTACAGCTTGTGAAATTGTGCAAGTCCAGGAGTCAAGCTGTGGGGGTTACTGATAATGTGACATAAATCCAACATCCCGGTTTAGACCGTCCTCATGTGTGCGAAACTTGGCTATCAGTTTCTGCTCAGTGACTCTGCGCTGTCGTGTGTCGTGAAGACCGCCTTGGAGAACGCTTACCTGAAGATCCAAGGCTGAATGCCCGTGACTGCTGAAGTGCTCCCCCACAGGAAGAGAACAGTCTTGCCTGGTGATTGTCGAGCGGTGTTCATTCATCCGTTGTTGTAGCGTCTGCATGGTTTCCCCAATGTACCATGCCTCGGGACATCCTTTCTTGCAGCGTATCAGGTAGACAACGTTGGCCGAGTTGCAAGAGAAGGTACCATGTACCTGGTAGATGGTGTTCTCACGTGAGATGATGGCATCCGTGTTGATGATCCGGCACGTCTTGCAGAGGTTGCTGTGGCAGGGTTGTGTGGTGTCGTGGTCACTGTTCTCCTGAAGGCTATCCCGAGGCATGGTACATTGGGGAAACCATGCAGACACTACGACAACGGATGAATGAACACCGCTCGACAATCACCAGGCAAGACTGTTCTCTTCCTGTGGGGGAGCACTTCAGCAGTCACGGGCATTCAGCCTTGGATCTTCAGGTAAGCGTTCTCCAAGGCGGCCTTCACGACACACGACAGCGCAGAGTCACTGAGCAGAAACTGATAGCCAAGTTTCGCACACATGAGGACGGTCTAAACCGGGATGTTGGATTTATGTCACATTATCAGTAACCCCCACAGCTTGACTCCTGGACTTGCACAATTTCACAAGCTGTACTGTCTGGAGACAATACACATCTCTTTAACCTGTGTTGAATGCTCCCTCCACCCACATTGTCTGTGCATTTAAGACCTGGCTGGCTGTAGAGATTTGCATTCTAATCAGTATTCTGTAATTTGATTTCTGTGTCTGTGCCCTGTTTGAGAACAGAGACCACTCCATCTGACGAAGGAGCATTGCTCCGAAAGCTTATGGTATTTGCTACCAAATAAACCTGTTGGACTTTAACCTGGTGTTGTGAGACTTCTTACTGTGCTTACCCCAGTCCAACGCCGGCATCTCCACATCATCACACACTGGGGAGGTGCCAGAGGACTGGAGAGCAGCTAATGTGGTCCTACTATTTAAGTAAGGCTGTGGAGACAAGCTACGGAACTACAGACCGTTGAATCTCACGTCTCTGGTTGGGAAACTACTGGAGAAGATTCTGAAGGAGAGAATCTATCTCCATTTGGAGAGGCAAAGTTTTATCAGGGATAGTTTTGTCAGTGGGAGATCATGCCGAACAGATTTGATTGAATTTTTTGAGCATGTAACCAAGTGGGTGGATGAGGGTACAAAGAACAAAGAACAAAGAAAGTTACAGCGCAGGAACAGGCCCTTCGGCCCTCCAAGCCTGCACCAATCATGCTGTCCGACTAAACTAAAAACCCCTACCCTTCCGGGGACCATATCCCCCTATTCCCATTATATTCATGTATTTGTCAAGACGCCCCTTAAAAGTCACTACCGTATCCGCTTCCACTACCTACCCCGGCAACAAGTTCCAGGCACCCACTACTCTCTGTGTAAAAAAGCTGCCTCGTACATCCAAGAAATCCTGAAGTGGGAGGGAGAGGAGCCAGAGGTTGTGGTGCATACTGGTACCACTGACATAGGCAGGAAAGGGGAAGGGGTTATGAAAGGAGAATATAGGAAGTTAGGTAGGGAGTTAAGAAGAAGGAACGCAAAGGTAGTAATCTCGGGATTGCTGCCTGTGCCACAAGACAGTGAGGGAAGGAATGGAATAAGGTGGAGGATAAATGCGTGGCTGAGGGATTGGAGCAGGGGTCAGGGATTCAGGTTCCTGGATCATAGGGACCTCTTTAGGGGCAGATGTGACCTGTGAGGTGATTCATTTTGGTAGGACTAATTTAAATGTGGATTACAGGGTCAAAGGTAGGGTTCTGAAGACTGTGGAGGAACAGAGAGATCTTGGGGTCCATATCCACAGATCTCTGAAGGTTGCCACTCAAGTGGATAGAGCTGTGAAGAAGGCCTATAGTGTGTTAGCTTTTATTAACAGGGGGTTGGAGTTTAAGAGCCGTGGGGTTATGCTGCAACTGTACAGGACCTTGGTGAGACCACATTTGGAATATTGTGTGCAGTTCTGGTCACCTCACTATAAGAAGGATGTGGAAGCGCTGGAAAGAGTGCAGAGGAGATTTACCAGGATGCTGCCTGGTTTGGAGGGTAGGTCTTATGAGGAAAGGTTGAGGGAGCTAGGGCTGTTCTCTCTGGAGCGGAGGAGGCTGAGGGGAGACTTAATGGGCGGCACGGTAGCACAGTGGTTAGCACTGCTGCTTCACAGCTCCAGGGTCCCGGGTTCGATTCCCGGCTCGGGTCACTGTCTGTGTGGAGTTTGCACATTCTCCTCGTGTCTGCGTGGGTTTCCTCCGGGTGCTCCGGTTTCCTCCCACAGTCCAAAGATGTGCAGGTTAGGTTGATTGGCCAGGTTAAAAAAAAAATTGCCCCTTAGAGTCCTGGGATGCGTAGGTTAGAGGGATTAGCGGGTAAAATATGTGGGGGTAGGGCCTGGGTGGAATTGTGGTCGGTGCAGACTCGATGGGCCGAATGGCCTCCTTCTGCACTGTAGGGTTTCTATGATTCTATGATTAATAGAGGTTTATAAAATGATGAAGGGGATAGATAGAGTGAACGTTCAAAGACTATTTCCTCGGGTGGATGGGGCTATTACAAGGGGGCATAACTATAGGGTTCGTGGTGGGAGATATAGGAAGGATATCAGAGGTAGGTTCTTTACGCAGAGAGTGGTTGGGGTGTGGAATGGACTGCCTGCAGTGATAGTGGAGTCAGACACTTTAGGAACATTTAAGCGGTTATTGGATAGGCACATGGAGCGCACCAGGATGATAGGGAGTGGGATAGCTTGATCTTGGTTTCAGATAAAGCTCGGCACAACATCGTGGGCCAAAGGGCCTGTTCTGTGCTGTACTGTTCTATGTTCTATGTACAAAAAGGACGGGTTTCACTTAAATCCCAGGGGGACCAATATCCTGGCGGGAAGGTTTGCTAAGGCTACTGGGGAGTGTTTAAACTAAAATGGTTGGGGGGTGGGAATCAAAATGAGGTGACTGGGAGAGAAGAGGTGAGCTTAAAAATAAAAGGGGCTTGTAGACAGTGTGAGAGGGAGGATAGGCAGGTGACAGAGAAGGGGAGCGCTCAGACTGAAGGGTTGAGATGTGTTTATTTTAACGCAAGGAGTGTAGTGAACAAAATGGATGAGCTTAGAGCGTGGATCACTACTTGGAAGTGTGATGTGGTGGCCATTACAGAGACTTGGTTATCTCCGGGACAGGACTGGATACTTCAAGTGCCGGGTTTCAGATATTTCAGGAGGGACAGGGAAGGAGGCAAAAGAGGTGGGGGAGTGGCACTGTCAATCAGGGATAGTGTCACGGCTGTAGAAAAGATGGACGCCACAGAGGGATTGTCTACGGAATCTCTATGGGTGGAGGTTCGCAACAGGAAGGGGTCAATAACTTTACTGGGTGTTTTCTATCGGCCGCCCAATAGTAGCAGGGATGTGGAGGAGCAGATTGGGAAGCAGATCCTGGAGAGATGTGATAATAACAGAGTGGTCGTGATGGGAGATTTTAATTTCCCAAATATCGATTGGAATATCCCTAGGGTAAGGGGTTTAGATGGGGAGGAGTTTGTTAGGTGTGTTCAGGAGGGCTTCCTGACACAGTATGTGGATAAGCCTACAAGAGGAGAGGCTGTGCTTGATTTGGTATTAGAGAATGAACCTGGGCAGGTGTCAGATCTCTCAGTGGGAGAGCATTTTGGGGATAGTGATCATAACTCTATCTCCTTTACATTAGCATTGGAGAGAGTCAAGCTAGGAAAGTGTTTATTTGGAGTAAGGGCAATTATGAGGCTAATAGGCAGGAAATTAGAGACATAAATTGGAAGGAGGTTTTCTCAGGGAAATGTACAGAAGAAATGTGGCAAATTTTCAAGGAAAGTTTGTCTGGAGCTCTGCACAGTAACGTTCTAATGAGACAGGGGAGTTATGGTAGGTTACAGGAACCATGGTGCACGAAAGCTGTAACGAATTTAGTCAAGAAGAAAAGAAGAACCGACAAAAGGTTCAGGGAGCTAGGTAATGTTAGAAATCTAGAAGAGTATACGACTAGTGGGAAGGAACTTAAGAGGGAAATTAGAAGAGCAAGAAGGGGTCATGAGAAGGCCTTGGCAGACAGGATAAAGGAAAACCCCAAGGCATTCTACAAGTATGTTAAGAGCAAGAAGATAAGATGTGTAGGAGTAGGACCTATCAAATGTGATGGTGGGAAAGTCTATATAGAACCGGAAGAAATAGCAGAGGTACTCAATGAATACTTTACTTCAGTATTCACAGTGGAAAGGGATCTTGGTAGTTGCAGTGCAGACTTGCAGTGGACTGAGAAGATTGAGCATGTGGACATGAGGAAAGAAGATGTGTTGGAGCTTTTGAAAAGCATCACGTTAGATAAATCGCTGGGACCGGATGGGATGTACCCCAGGTTACTGTGGGAGGCGAGGAAAGAGATTGCTGAGCCTCGGGCGATGATCTTTGCGTCATCAATGGAGACGGGAGAAGTTCCAGAGGATTGGAGGATTGCGGATGTGGTTCCGTTATTCAAGAAAGGGAGAAGAGATAGCCCGGAAAATTATAGACCAGTGAGTCTAACCTCAGTGGTTGGTAAGTTGATGGAGAAGATCCTGAGAGGCAGGATTTATGAACATCTGGAGAGGAATAGTATGATCAGAAATAGCCAGCACGGCTTTGTCCAAGGCAGATCATGCCTTACGAGCCTCATTGAATTTTTTGATGTTGTAACTAGACACATAGACGAGGGAAGAACGGTAGATGTAGTTTATATGGATTTCAGCAAGGTGCTTGATAAAATGCCCCATGCAAGGCTTATTGAGAAAGTGAAGGGGCATGGGATACAAGGGAACATTGCTTTGTGGATTCAGAACTGGCTTGCCCACAGAAGGCAAAGAGTGGTTGTAGATGGGTCTTTTTCAGCATGGAGGTCGGTCACCAGTGGAGTGCCCCAGGGATCTGTTCTGGGACCCTTGCTCTTTGTGATTTTTATAAATGACCTGGATGAGGAAGTGGAAGATGGGTTGGCAAGTTTGCTGATGACACAAAGGTTGGTGGGGTTGTGGATAGTGTAGAGGGATGTCAGCAGTTGCAACGAGACATAGATAAGATGCAAGACTGGGCGGAGAAGTGACAGATGGACTTGAACCCTGATAAGTGTGTGGTGGTTCATTTTGGCAGGTCGAATAGGATGAAAGAATATAATATTAAGCGTAAGACGCTTGGCAGTGTGGAAGATCAGAAGGATCTTGGGGTCCGGGTTCATAGGACGCTCAAAGCAGCGTCGCAGGTAAAGGCTGTGGTTAAGAAGGCGTATGGAATACTGGCCTTCATCAATAGAGGAATTGAGTTTAGAAATCGGGAGATAATGCTGCAGCTGTATAGGACCCTGGTCAGACCCCACCTGGAGAACTGTGCCCAGTTCTGGTCGCCTCATTACAGAAAGGATGTGGAAGCCATAGAAAGGGTGCAGAGGAGATTTTCAAGGATGTTGCCTGGATTAGGTGGCATGCCTCATGAGGATAGGTTGAGAGAGCTAGGTCTTTTCTCCTTGGAGAAGCGAAGGATGAGAGGTGACCTGATAGAGGTGTATAAGATGTTGAGAGGTATTGATAGAGTGGATTCTCAGAGGCTTTTACCCAGGGCTGAAATGGTTGCCACATGAGGTCACAGGTTTAGGGTGCTGGGGAGTAGGTACAGAGGAGATGTTAGGGGTACGTTTTTCACTCAGAGGGTGGTGGGTGCGTGGAATTGGCTGCCAGTAGTGGTGGTGGGGGCGGATATGATAGGGTCTTTTAAGAGACTTTTGGATAAGTTCATGGAAGTTAGTAAGATAGAGGTTTATAGGTAAGTCTAGTAGGACATGTTCGGTGCAACTTGTGGGCCGAAGGGCCTGTTTGTGCTGTAGCTTTTCTATGTTCTATCTCATTTAAACCTTTCCCCTCGCACCTTAAACCTGTGCCCCCTAGTAATTGACACTTCCACCCTGAGGAAAAAGCTTCTGCCTATCCAATCTGTCCATGCCTCTCATAATCTTGTAGACTTCTATCAGGTCTCCCCTCAACCTCCGTCGCTCCAGTGAGAACAAACCAAGTTTCTTCAACCTCTCCCCATAGCTAATGCCCTCCATACCAGGCAACATCCTGGTAAATCTTTTCTGTACTCTCTCCAAAGCCTCCACATCCTTCTGGTAGTGTGGCGACCAGAATTGAACACTATATTCCAAGTGCGGCTTAACTAAGGTTCTATAAAGCTGCAACATGACTTGCCAATTTTTAAACTCAATGCCCCGACCAATGAAGGCAAGCATGCCGTATGCCTTCTTGACTACCTTCTCCACATGCATTGCCACTTTCAGTGACCTGTGTACCTGTACACCCAGATCCTTTTGCCTATCAATACTCTTAAGAGTTCTGCCATTTACTGTATATTTCCTATCTGTATTAGATCTTCCAGAATACATTACCTCACATTTGTCCAGATTAATCTCCATCTGCCATCTCTCCGCCCAAGTCTCCAACTGATTAGTTATGCTTAGTTATGAGGAGAGATTGGGTAAACTGGGGTTGTTCTCTCTGGAACGACGGAGGATGAGGGGAGACTTAATAGAGGTGTATAAAATTATGAAAGGCATAGATAGGGTGAACGGTGGGAAGCTTTTCCCCAGGTCGGTGGTGACGTTCACGAGGGGTCATAGGTTCAAGGTGAAGGGGGGGAGGTTTAACACAGATATCAGAAGGACATATTTTACACAGAGGGTGGTGGGGGCCTGGAATGCGCTGCCAGGCAAGGTGGTGGAGGCGGACACACTGGGAACGTTTAAGACTTATCTAGACAGCCATATGAACGGAGTGGGAATGGAGGGATACAAAAGAATGGTCGAGTTTGGACCAGGGAGCGGCGCGGGCTTGGAGGGCCAAAGGGCCTGTTCCTGTGCTGTATTGTTCTTTGTTCTTTGTTCTTTGATCTATATCCTGCTGTATCCTCTGATGGTCCTCATCATTATCCGCAAATACACCAACCTTTGTGTCGTCTGCAAACTTACTAATCAATCCAGTTACATTTCCCTCCAAATCATTTATATATATTACAAACAGCAAAGGTCCCAGCACTGATCCCTGAGAAACACCACTTGTCACAGCCCTCCATTCAGAAACACACACTTCCACTGCTACCTTCTGTCTTCTTTGACCGTTAAAGTTGGACTTTAACCTGGTGTTAGAACAAAGAACAGTACAGCACAGGAAACAGGCCCTTCGGCCCTCCAAGCCTGTACCGCTCCTTGGTCCAACTAGACCAATCGTTTGTATCCCTCCATTCCCAGGCTGCTCATGTGACTATCCAGGTAAGTCTTAAACGATGTCAGCGTGCCTGCCTCCACCACCCTGCTTGGCAGCGCATTCCAGGCCCCCACCACCCTCTGTGTAAAAAACGTCCCTCTGATGTCTGAGTTATACTTCGCCCCTCTCAGTTTGAGCCCGTGACCCCTCGTGATCGTCACCTCCGACCTGGGAAAAAGCTTCCCACTGTTCACCCTATCGGTACCCTTCATAATCTTGTATATCTCTATTAGATCTCCCCTCATTCTCCGTCTTTCCAAGGAGAACAACCCCAGTCTACCCAATCTCTCCTCATAGCTAAGACCCTCCATACCAGGCAACATCCTGGTAAACCTTCTCTGCACTCTCTGCAATGGCTCCACGTCCTTCTGGTAGTGCGGCGACCAGAACTGGACGCAGTACTCCAAATGTGGCCTAACCAGCGTTCTATACAGCTGCATCATCAGACTCCAGCTTTTATACTCTATACCCCGTCCTATAAAGGCAAGCATACCATATGCCTTCTTCACCACCTTCTCCACCTGTGTTGCCACCTTCAAGGATTTGTGGACTTGCACACCTAGGTCCCTCTGTGTTTCTATACTCCTGATGACTCTGCCATTTATTGTATAACTCCTCCCTACATTATTTCTTCCAAAATGCATCACTTCGCATTTATCCGGATTAAACTCCATCTGCCACCTCTCCGCCCAATTTTCCAGCCTATCTATATCCTGCTGTATTGCCCGACAATGCTCTTCGCTATCCGCAATTCCAGCCATCTTCGTGTCATCCGCAAACTTGCTGATTACACCAGTTACACCTTCTTCCAAATCATTTATATATATCACAAATAGCAGAGGTCCCAGTTCAGAGCCCTGCGGAACACCACTGGTCACAGACCTCCAGCCGGAAAAAGACCCTTCGACCACTACCCTCTGTCTCCTATGGCCAAGCCAGTTCTCCACCCATCTAGCCACTTCTCCTTGTATCCCATGAGCCTTAACCTTCTTAACCAACCTGCCATGTGGGACTTTGTCAAATGCCTTACTGAAATCCATATAGACGACATCCACGGCCCTTCATCAACCGTTTTTGTCACTTCCTCAAAAAACTCCACCAAATTTGTAAGGCACGACCTCCCTCTTACAAAACCATGCTGTCTGTCACTAATGAGATTGTTTCGTTCTAAATGCACATACATCCTGTCTCTAAGAATCCTCTCCAACAACTTCCCTACCACGGACGTCAAGCTCACCGGCCTATAATTTCCTGGGTTATCCCTGCTACCCTTCTTAAACAACGGGACCACATTCGCTATCCTCCAATCCTCAGGGACCTCACCCGTGTCCAAAGAAGTGACAAAGATTTCCGTCAGAGACTTCTTTCTTTGACCGAGCCAGTTTTGTATCCACTTTGCTAGCTCACCTCTGATCCCATGCGACTTCACCTTCTGCACCAGTCTGCCATGAGGGACCTTGTCAAAGGCCTTACTGAAGTCCATGTCGACAACATCTACTGCCCTACCCTCATCAATCATCTTCGTCACTTCCTCGAAAAACCTGTGGTGCAGTTGATGTAGTTTACATGGATTTCAGCAAAGCCTTTGACAAAGTTTCACGTGGGAGACTTAGTAAGAAGGCTAATGGTCATAGGATACAAGCTGATCTGACAAGGTGGATTCTTAATTGGCTTAGCAGTAGGAGACAGAGGGTGATGACAGACGGCTGCTTTAGTGACTGGAGGCCAGTGACCAGTGGCGTACCACAGGGATCCGTGCTGGGCCCCCTGTTGTTTGCCATTTATATAAATGACCTAGATGACTATGTGGGGGGTAGAATCAGTAAGACTGCCGATGGCACAAAGATTGGCCAGTTGGTTAACAGTGAGGTTACAGTGAGGGGTGTCTTGACAAATACATGAATAGGAAGGGATAAGGGGTTTGAGTTCAGTTGGGCAGCATGGTCATGCAGGCTTGGAGTGTCAAAGGGCCTGTTCCTGTGCTGTAATTTTCTTTGTTCTTTGTTGAGTGTCTTGGATTATATAGATGAGATGGTCAAATGTGTGGATAAGTGGCAGATGGAATTTAACTCTGAAAAGTATGAGGTGATGGACTTTGGAAGGAGTAATTTGACAAGGAAGTATACTATGAAAGGTCTGACACAGGGAAGTTCCAAAAAACAAAGGGACCTAAGTGTATTTGTCCATAGATCTCTGAAGGTGGAAAGGCAGGTTAATAAGGTGGTGAAAAAGGCATATGGCACACTCAACTTCAAGATTATGTTCCAGTGTGGCCATCAGTCCCTCCTGCATTCCTTGGCTCTATTGCTTCATCTCCAGCAGCTGAGGCAGAAGTAATCTCAGAGTCCCAACATGTAGCCTGGGGCCAGCTGAGTCCTCGCCTCCGGGAGGCCCCCGTGTGCCAGATGCCTCAGACATTCCCTCCTCCACCCGATTTCATGCTCACCAGGGAGTGACCCAAAAGCCTCACCACTAATTGGACCCACCGACGTGTCAGTATCTTGGATGGTGAACTGTGAAGTGGAAGCTGACGTGAAAACAGTGCCACCTTTGGAGGTCCCTTTACCCATATCCTCCGAGGACTCGTCCGAGCTGTCTGGGGAAGGGTGGGCGGGAACTGCAATGGGGACCATGATGCCAGAAGGCCCCGGGGCCTCCGTATCTGTTCCTGCAACACAGGACACAAGGTTAAATGCAAGGGAGGGAGAGGAATTGGGATGCAAAAACCCTGATTCACATTTTTCCAGTGAACATAAAACAAAGCACAAAGAAGTTTACATCACAGGAACAGGCCCTTCAGCCCTCCAAGCCTGCAGCAACCAGGCTGATTTGTAACTCCCTACCCTTCCGGGGACCATATGCCTCTATTCCCGTCCCATTCATGTCGCTGTAAAGACGTCCCTTATAGGTCAATCTCGTATCTGACTCCACGACCTCCCCGGCAGCAAGTTCCAGGCACCCACTACCCTCTCTGTGCAAATAAATATGCCTTGTACATCTCCTTTAAATGTTGCCCCTCGCACCTAAAATTTATGCCCCCTAGAAGTTGCCTCAAATTGAGTGGAGGATTGACAGGTGGCAGGGTGCTGGTGATGGGAGGATCTGGGGGAAGATGCTAGGTGGGGTTAAGCACTCACTCTTGTTGCTCGGATGAGGTCATTGACCTTCTTGCGGCACTGCTTCCCCGTTCTGTGGGCCAGTGCCTTGGCACTGACGGAAGCGGCAACTGCCTCCCAAGCTGCATTGCCACCAGCCCCCCGGGTCTGCGTTCCACCTCGCCACTGCTGCATCCAGCAGCCTCCCAAGGTCACCGTCAGTGTATCTGGGGGCTGATTGTTTGGTCATCTTTTTCCTCCACTGCCTGCCTGTCCATCCTTGGAGTTTTTATGGAGCTGTCCCTTGTTAGGGCAGATCAGCTGCAGGCAGTTTGGCAGAGCATTCCAGCAAGTTACATGCAGTTTGCTTGTTAGCATTGAGGGTAAGGCAAATGAGCACTTGTGGGTGTGCTGATGGGTGGGACGGGGAGGTAGATCAATGCCTCTATGATGATGGGGGACAGGGGAGAGAGAGGGAGGCATCATATTGCCATCGAAGTCAGGGAGAGATGGGGGCCTTGTGCAGGAGGGTCTGGGGTGGGGGCAAGGGGGGAAAGGTGGGATCACTCTGCCTGAGATCAGTGAGGGGGAAGGGATGCCATTCTGCCTGAGATCAGTGGGAGGGAAGGGATGCACCTGCCACTCTGCCTGAGATTGTTGGGGTGGGGAAAAGGGGGGGCCACTGCCACTCTACCTGAGATCAGTGGGAGGGGGAAGGGGGCTGCAATCAGTATGGGTGATGGGGTGTGGGGGATAAGGGGGTCAGTAATGCTGGAGAGGGGTAATGTTGTGGGGGCCAGGGGGTGGCATTATCCGGCCTGGGAGGGATGTGGCAGGGGAGCATCATTCTATCATTTTTTTTGCGCACGCGCAGTTGAAGGCTCTGATTGGAGCTGCAGGGTTTCGGGCACATTAAGCCACACCCACAGGCTTCTGCAGCGAGATTTGGAATTGCTGATATTTTTTCAGGCAGAGTGTGTGTGGGAGCGCCTGAGAACGAAAAGTCAGATCTGAAACACTCCCAGTTCCATGTCCGCCCAGCACTCAGAATGAAAATGGTAAAATAGGGTATATGGTGTATTCCAGGATGCTATTACCTTAAGGATAAAAATCTTAAGGTGGAAATGGAGACCTTGGCAGGTTAGTGCAGATGAGAAATGGTTGGAGGTTCACCAGATTGTGTTGCCAGTAGAATACAGACAGGAAGTATTGCGGGTAGCACACAAATTACCTGTGGGAGGTCATCTAGGAGTGAGGAAGACTCAGGCTAAGATACAGAAGCAATTTTATTACCCAGGATCACATAAAGATGTGGTTGAATTTTGCCATACCTGTCATACTGTCAGATGGTAGGAAAGCCATGGACAGTGATAAAACCAGCGTCTTTGATGCCAATTCCTGCAATTGATTAACCTTTTGCATAGGTTAGAATTGATTGTTTAGGTCCCCTCCCTAAAATCAAAAGTGAGAATCAGTATTTACTAACCATAATGGATGTGTCTACCAGGTTTCCAGAGGCAATTCCATTGCGGAATGGCAAGGTAAAAAAGGTTGTGGAGGAGTTGCTCGCTTTCTTTACCCTTCATGGATTACCCAAAGAGATTCAGTCAGACGAAGGGTCCAATTTTACTGCCAAATTATTTAAGGAGGTCATGGATAGTTTGGGCATCAGACACTTTCCATTGAGTGTGTCCCATCCTGAATCACATGGAGCATCGAAAAGTTGGCATCAGACTAAAGAGGATGTTGAGGGCTCATTGCCAGGATTACCCAAATTATTGGGATAAATTATTGGGCAGCACGGTATCACAGTGGTTAGCACTGCTGCTTCACAGCTCCAGGGACCTGGGTTCGATTCTCGGCTCGGGTCACTGTCTGTGTGGAGTTTGCACATTCTCCTCGTGTCTGCGTGGGTTTCCTCCGGGTGCTCCGGTTTCCTCCCACAGTCCAAAGATGTGCGGGTTAGGTTGATTGGCCATGCTAAAACTGCCCCTTAGTGTCCTGGGATGTGTAGATTAGAGGGATTAGCAGGTAAAATATGTAGGGATATGGGGGTAGGGCCTGGGTGGGATTGTGGTCGGTGCAGACTCGATGGGCCAAATGGCCTCTTTCTGTACTGTGGGGCTTCTATGATTCTATGATTCTAAAGGTATCCCATTTATATTATTTGCTACTAGAGATGTTCCAAATGAATCGACTCAGTTTACTCCATTTGAATTGATATTCGGATACGAAGTAAGAGGACTTTTAAAATTAATTAAGGAAAAGTTGGTACTTCCAAAGTCAGAGATCTTACAGTTGGATTATGTATCTGAGGTGAGAGAAAGATTAAACAGAGTAGGTGAATTAGCTAGACAACACTTAAAGGTGGCACAGCACCTAATGAAGCAAGAAGCAGATAAGAAATCTAAAATTCGTATGCTTGCTCGTGGGGATAAAGTATTGGTGTTATTACCAGTAGGAGATCCATTCAAAGCAAGGTTTGTGGTCCCTATCAGACTGAGCAGATGTTAAGTCAGGTGAATTATCCAGTAAAGATGCCAGATAGGAAAAAATATATAGTGTATGTCATGTGAACATGCTGAAATAGTACTACGACAGAGAAAGGGAACTGGAGAAACAGGTATTAGTTATTGCCACTCACAGTGAGGAATCAAATTCAGAAGATGTGGATTTTGATGGACCTCAGAATAAATTGAAGAAATCCTTAAGGAATGGGATAGGGTAGTGAACTATCTGTCTGAGGAACAGAGAACTGAATTGAAAGACTTGCTACAGTGCCAAGAGGATCTATGGAGAAATAGAATAGGGGGGACTAATGATATAGTTGACGTCAGGAATGCTGTTCCGATAAAACAACACCCCTACCAACTTAATCCTCTCAAAGCCACGCCAGTTCAGAAGGAAGTGGAAATGATGCTATAAGAAGACATCATAGAGCCGAGTCAAAACGAGTGGAGTTCGCCAAGTGTTGGTTCCCAAATCTGATGGAAACCAACAATTCTGCTTAGATTATCGTAAGGCCAACGCTGTGACTAAATCTGACTCATACCCAATTCCAAGGCTGGAGAATTGTGTGGAAAAAGTAGGACAAAGTTGGACTTACTTTGCGGTTACTGGCAAGTACCTTTGTCAGAGAGAGCAAAAGAAGTATTTTGTAACTCCAAGTGGGCTATATAATTTAAAGTAATGCTCTTTTGAGGTGAAAAATGCACCAGCCACTTTTCAAAGGCTCATGAACAGAGTTAGAACCATAGAACCATAGAACATTACAGCACAGAAACAGGCCTTTTTGGCCCTTCGTGGCTGTGCTGAAACATTTTTCTGCCTAGTCCCACTGACCTGCACTTGGACCATATCCCTCCACACCCCTCTCATCCATGTACCTGTCCAAATTTTTCTTAAATGTTAAAAGTGAGCCCGCATTCACCACTTCATCTGGCAGCTCATTCCACACTCCCACCACTCTCTGTGTGAAGAAACCCCCCCTAATATTCCCTTTAAACTTTTCCCCCTTCACCCTTAACCCATGTCCTCTAGTTTTTTTCTCCCGTAGCCTCAGTGGAAAAAGCCTGCTTGCATTCACTCTATCTATACCCATCATAATTTTAAAGGTCCTCTTACTTCGTATCCGAAATCTCCCCTCATTCTTCTGCACTCCAGGGAATAAAGTCCAAACCTATTCAACCTTTCTCTGTAACTCCGTTTCTCAAGTCCCGGCAACATCCTTGTAAACCTTCTCTGCACTCTTTCAACCTCATTAATATCCTTCCTGTAATTAGGTGACCAAAACTGCACACAATACTCTAAATTCGGCCTCACCAATGTCTTAAACAACCTCACCATAACATTCCAACTCTTATACGCAATACTTTGATTTATAAAGGCCAATGTACCAAAAGCACTCTTTATGACCCTATCTACCTGTGACACCACTTTTAGGGAATTATGTATCTGTATTCCCAGATGCCTCTGTTCTACTGCACTCTTCAGTGTCCTACCATTTACCTTGTATGTTCTACCTTGGTTTGTCCTTCCAAAGTGCAATACCTCACACTTGTCTGCATTAAACTCCATCTGCCATTTTTCAGCCCATTTTTCGAGCTGGTCCAAATCCCTCTGCAAGCTTTGAAAACCTTCCTCACTGTCCACTACACCTCCAATCTTTGTATCATCAGCAAACTTGCTGATTCAATTTACCACATTATCATCCAGATCATTGATATAGATGACAAACAATAATGGACCCAGCACTGATCCCTGTGGCACACCACTAGTAAGAAGTTTAACAACACCAGGTTAAAGTCCAACAGGTTTATTTGGTAGCAAATACCATTAGCTTTCGGAGCGCTGCTCCTTCGTCAGATGGAGTGCTCTCAAACAGGGCACAGAGACACAAAAATCAAGTTACAGAATACTGATTAGAATGCAAATCCCTACAGCCAGCCAGATCTTAAAGATATAGACAAGTCTTCTTTAGCCATTCGTGAAAAGATCACATGGAGCATTTGGCAGAGCTCTTCGAGAGATTATGGAAGGCCAAGTTGGTCATAAACTTGGCAAAAAAAAAACATTTGCGAAGGTGGAAGTGACATTCTTAGGGCACAACATTGGATACAGATGGATGGCACGTGAAGACGAAGGCCATCGAGGAAACCCTCCATCATATTAAGTCCCATGTCCATATCCAGGAGTCTCTTAAAAGACCCTATTGAGTTTGCCTCCACCACCACTGACGGCAGCCGATTCCACTCGCCCACCACCCTCTGTGTGAAAAACGTCCCCCTAACATCTCCCCTGTACCTACCCCCCAGCACCTTAAACCTGTGTCCTCTCGTAGCAGCCATTTCCACCCTGGGAAAAAGCCTCTGAGAGTCCACCCGATCTATGCCTCTCAACATCTTATATACCTCTATTAGGTCTCCTCTCATTCTACGTCTCTCCAAGGAGAAAAGACCGAGCTCCCTCAGCCTATCCTCATAAGGCATGCCACTCAATCCAGGCAACATCCTTGTAAATCTCCTCTGCACTCTTTCAATCTTTTCCACATCCTTCCTGTAATGAGGCGACCAGAACTGAGCTCAGTACTCCAAGTGGGGTCTGACAAGGGTCTTATATCGCTGCATCATTATCCCCGGACTCCTAAACTCAATCCCTCGATTGATAAAGGCCAGCACACCATACGCCTTCTGGTATGCTCGGAGCATTCAAAACAAAATGGATGAATTAGTTGAGCAGATAGCTGTAAAGGGGTATGACGTAGTTGGCAAGACATTGTTGTACAAGACATTGATAAGTTGACGGAGACATGGCTTCAAGACGACCAAGGATGGGATGAAATCATTGAGGGCTATTCAGTGTTTAGAAATGACAGATAGAAAAGAGAAGATGGTGGAGCTGCATTGTCGTTTATTGATGTGATATTGAAGAAAGATCATAGAAATCATAGAAATCATAGAAACCCTACAGTACAGAAAGAGGCCATTCGGCCCATCGAGTCTGCACTGACCACAATCCCACCCAGGCCCTACCCCCATATCCCTACATATTTTACTAATCCTTCTAACCTACGCATCTCAGGACACTAAGGGGCAATTTTTTAGCATGGCCAATCAACCTAACCCGCACATCTTTGGAGATATTGGCACAGAAGATGTGGGATCTGTATGGATCGAGTTAAGAAACACCAAGGAGCAAAAAACATTTGTGGGGGTGGTTTACAGACCTCCAAACTACTGGTAATGTTGGGAATGGCATCAGATGGGCAATCAGAGATGCATATGTTAAAGAACATTACAGCACATGAACAGGCCCTTCGGTCCTCCAAGCCTGCACCGAAAATGCTGCCAGACTGAACTAAAACCCCCTACCCTTCTGGGAACAATATCCCTCCATTCCCATCCTATTCATGTATTTGTCAAGACAACTCTTAAAAGTCACTATCGTATCTGCTTCCACTACCTCCCCCGGCAGTGAGTTCCAGGCACCCACCACCCTCCGTGTAAAAAACGTGCCTCATAAACCTTGCCCCTCACACCTAAACTTATGACCCCTAGTCCGATCTGGGAAAAAGCTTCTGACTATCCACTCTGTCCATAATCTTGCAGACTTCTGTCAGGTCACCTCTCAACCTCCACCGTTCCAGTGAGAACAAACCAAGTTTCTCCAACCTCTCCTCATAGCTAATGCCCTCCATGCAAGGCAACATCCTGGTAAATCTTTTCTGTACCCTCTCCAAAGCCTCCACATCCTTCTGGTAGTGTGGCGACCAGAATTGAACACTATATTCCAAGTGCGGCCGAACTAAGGTTCTATAAAGCTGCAACATGACTTACCAATTTTTAAACTCAATGCCCCAGCCGATGAAGACAAGCATGCCATATGCCTTCTTGACTACCTTCTCCACCTGGGCTGCCATTTACAGTGACCTGTGTACCTGTACACCCAGATCCCTTTGCCTATCCCTACTCTTAAGGGTTCTGCCATCGACTGTATATTTCCTATCTGTATTAGATCTTCCAAAATGCATTACCTCACATTTGTCCGGATTAAACTCCATCTGCTATCTCTCCACCCAAGTCTCCAACCGATCTATGTCCTGCTGTATCCTCTGATGGTCCTCATCGCTATCCACAAATCCAACAACCTTTGTGTCGTCTGCAAACTTACTAATCAAACCAGTTACATTTTCCTCCAAATCATTCATATATATTACAAACGGCAAAGGTCCCAGCACTGATCCCTGCGGAACGCCACTTGTCACAGCCCTCCATTCAGAAACACACTGCTACCCTCTGTCTTCTACAATTGAGCCAGTTTTGTATCCACCTTTCCAGCTCTCCTCTGATCCCATGCAACTTCACCTTTCGCACCAGTCTGCCATGAGGGACCTTGTCAAAGACCTTACTGAAGTCCATGTAGACAACATCCACTGCCCTACCCTCATCAATCATCTTCTTCACATCCCTGAAAAACTCGATCAAGTTAGTGAGACACGACCTGCCTTTCACAAAACCATGTTGCTTCTCGCTAATACGTCCACTTTATGGGTGGCTTTAATCTGTATATATGTTGGGAGAGTCAACTAAGTCACAGTACAATAGAGGAGGAATTTCTGGAGTGTATACGAGATACTTTGCGAAATTAACAAGGGAACATGCCAGTTTGGACTAGGATGAGGAAGGATTAGTTGGCAATCGAGTTGTGAGTGAACCCTTGGGGATGAGTGACCGTAATATGATAGAATTCTTTGTCAAGGTGGACAGTGAGGTAGTTGATTGTGAAAGGATGGTTCTGAATCTCAATAAAGGTAACTATGAGACATGATTTGGCTATAATGGACTGGGTAAAGAAGGACAATGGACAGGCAATGGCATGCATTTAAGGAAGAAATAGATGAATTCCAGAAGTTGTTTATTCCTGTTTGGCACAGGAGTGGTAAGGGAACTATGGCCAAACCATGGATTACAAGGGGAATTAGAGATAGTATTAGATTCAAAGAAGAAGCATACAGATTGGCAAGAAAAAGCAATAGGCATGAGGATTGGGAGCGGTTTAAAATTCAGCAAACGAGGATCAAGGGATTGATTAAGAAGGGGAAAATAGAGTAATGATAGTAAGCTAATGGAGAACATTACAAACTGCCTGTAAAAGGTTCTATTGGTATGCAAAGAGACAAAGTTTGACAAAAAGTAAATTAGGCCCCTTACAATCAGAAACGGGAGAATTCATAACAGGGAACAAAGAAATGGCTGAGAAACTAAATTCATTCTTTGCAAAGAAGAAAGAGAAAAGTACAGCACAGGAACAGGCCCTTCAGCCCTCCAAGCCTGTGCCGATCATGATGCCTGCCTAAACTAAAACCGTACGTACTTTGTTGTGGACAAAAATACCTCAGACTAGTCGTAGGTCAAAATACAGTGGTTTATTTGCACAATTGTGGGAGAGGACCGATTCCTAACACGGTCCCAGGCCTCTCAGCAAATACAGGTTAAGAACATATATTTATACCCTCCCTGTCACGTCTGCAGTTTCCCAGGCCCCTCAGGTTCCCAGGCTGTGGCTTGTCCTCCATCGTGTGAACCTTGCTGCCTTGTCTCAAGGCCACGATTGTCATTGCTCTCTCGCACAAACAAGTTAACTGGCATACAGAGGAGCAGGGGCCTCTATACAACAATTTATGCATGTTCGTAGGTACCTGTATAATTTATATCAGTAAGGATATGATGAACATATATGAATGTATCATTATACGATCACAGAAGGCCTGCATGTAGGCTCCACTGTTACACAGCAGTACATAATATTAAAGAACACAAAATGGCTACCAGCTGGGTTAGCCACATTCCTGAACAAATTAGCCGGGAAAAACATAAACTTGTATACAACAATTGCTGCTCTTATCTGTTCGGATACATGAAAAACAGGTTCTGCAGACATGAAAACAAGTCTCACAAATCTCTCAAGTATTTCTCTCAAGTGTTACAAAGTTCATTAACCCTTTCCCATTTTCACACTGACAGTCTATATCCTTCCATTCCTATCCTATTCTGACTATCCGCTTTGTCCATGCCGCTCATAATCTTGTAGACCTCTATCAGGTCACCCCTCAACTTCCGTCGCTCCAGTGAGAACAAACCGAGTTTATCCAACCTCTCCTCATAGCTAATACCCTTTAGACCAGGCAATATCCTGGTAAACCTCTTCTGTACTCTTTCCAAAGCATCCATATCCTTCTGGTCGTGTGGTGACAGGAATTGTACACAATATTCTAAAGAGGCCTAACTAAGGTTCTGTATAGCTGCAGCATGACCCACCAATTTTTATACACAATGCCCCAACCAATGAAGGCAAGCATGCCGTATGCTTTCTTGACTACCTTATCCACCTGCGTTGCCACTTTCAGTGATCTGTGGACATGTATGCCCAGATCTCTCTGCCTGTCAATACTTCTAAAGGGTTCTACCATTTACCGTATGTGGTGAACCATAGTTGGTTACCACTATGAGTACTGAACCATAGATGGTCAGCACTATGGGTATTTGTAGATATGTTACTGTTGTCACTGTTGGGGTTAGGGTTGGGCTGTTCTACCTGTTGATATTGTTCTGTGGTACACTCCAGTTGGCTCCGCCTACCTGGAGAAGTATAAAGGTCACTGCACTGCCTGGTGACCCTTTAGTCTGGGATTGTATTGTATATAGTGTGCTCCGTTCTTGTTAGTAATAAAAGCCTTTATTTCCCGGGTACGATCCAGCCTCCCGAGTGATTTAATCGCGCATCAATTTTATTACTAACAAAATTTTGGTAAAAAAAACACCATGGAGCAAATGTTGAAACCCGATCGGCTTACTTTAGATCCACGTGCGGCAGGAGCGTCGAACACTTTCGACCATTGGTTAAAGTGTTTTCAAGACTACATCGATGCCTCAACAGCCATTCAAAACGACGCCGATAGACTGCGGGTCCTCCACGCGAGGGTAAGCGACACCGTATACTCATCAATCCGCGATGCCCAAGACTACAAAGGGGCCATCGAACTACTTAAGAAACTGTACAACAAACCGCCAAACGAGATCCATGCTCGACACCTTCTAGCCACTCGACGGCGGCAGCCCGGCGAAACGACAGGACAGTACCTGCGCGAACTTCAGCAGCTAGCCAGAGCCTGCAATTGCAAGCCAGTGTCGGCGGCCCAGTATACGAACGACTTGATCCGAGATGCGTTCGTGGTGGGAATCGGCTCGTCGTACATTCACCTTCAGCTGCTAGAGCAAGGTAACCTAGACCTCGCTAAGACGGTAGAATTGGCTGACACAATGGAAACGACCTCCAGAAGTCTAGAAACGTACCCCACCGACCACGTGGGAACATCGTGGCAAGTACAGCCACCGACTCAACTTTACCCAGCGGCTCCGAAAAACTGCGCGATTGTGCTTTCAACCTCGGACCTGACGACGGCGGCAGCTCCAGGAGGCCCGCGGTGTTACTTCTGTGGATTGGCGAAACACCCTCGGCAACGATGTCCAGCGAGAACAGTATTTTGCTCCGCGTGTGGGAAGAAAGGGCATTATGCCAAAGTCTGCAGGACCAAACCACCCTCCAAGCATAGCAGCGCGGCGTGTGATTCTCCAGAGCCTGTCTCCTTGTCTCCAGCTTCTTCGAGGCCTTCCACCACGTGCGATTCCAGAGCGCCGCCATTCCTGACGACGACGACGCAAGACACGTGCGACCTGCAGGGGCTGCCACTTTTAGCGCCACCGACCATGTGCGATCCATGGGCGCAGCCATTTTGGTCGGCACCAACCGCAGACGACCAGCAGGGGTCATCATCATCAACCATCTCAGCTGCCTGCAGTTGCACTCAAGACCCAACGGTGGCGTCAATCATCCTGGACCAGGCCAAGCCTCACAGACTCGACAAGTCCATGATGGGCATAGAGGTAAATGGACGCCAAATTCATTGTTTGTTTGACAGCAGGAGCACGGAGAGTTTCATTCACCTTGACACCGTGAAACGGTGCGGTCTCCGAGTACGGACTGTCAGACAGACAATTTCGATGGCGTCAAGGTCCCGGTCTGTTACCGTGCTAGGGAGCTGCGTGGTCAATCTAACGGTGCGGGGCACAGTTTACGAGAACTTCAGGCTCCTCGTGTTACCACACCTTTGCGCTCCGATACTCCTGGGACTAGACTTTATGGTCCACCTGAGGAGTGTAACCCTGCAGTACGATGGGCCACTCCCTCCACTTTCAGTGGGAGCACAGCAGCCTCCAAATTGCCCAGCGCGCTCCACGTGTAGCCTCTCGACACTCAGAATCACCCCACCATCCTTATTCGAGAATCTCGTGCCAGGCTGCAAGCCCATCGCAACCAAGAGCAGGCGTTACAGCGCTGAGGATCGGATCTTTATTCGATCTGAAGTTCAGCGGCTCCTCAGGGAAGGGATCATTCAACCTTGCACTAGTCCATGGAGAGCTCAAGTCGTGGTGGTTAAAACTGGAAACAAACCCCGGATGGTCATAGACTATAGTCAGACCATTAATAGATACATGCAGCTGGATGCGTATCCTCTCCCGCACATATCTGACATGGTCAACCAGATTGCGCAGTACTGGGTGTTCTCCACCATTGACTTGTAGTCAGCTTACCACCAGCTCCCCATTCGCCCAGAGGACCGAAAATACACGGCCTTTAAGGCGGATGGTCATCTTTACCACTTTTTAAGGGTTCCTTTTGGCGTCACGAATGGGGTCTCGGTCTTCCAGCGTGCAATGGACCGAATGGTGGACCAGAACGGGCTGCGGGCTACCTTCCCGTACCTGGATAACATCACTATCTGCGGCCATGACCAGCAGGACCACGATGCCAACCTCCTTAGATTTTTACGCACTGCGTCTCGCCTGAATCTGACCTACAACAGGGAGAAGTGCGTATTTAGCAAGCGCCGCCTAGCAATTCTCGGATACGTGGTGGAAAACGGGGTCCTTGGCCCTGATCCAGACCATATGCGTCCCCTCCTTGAACTTCCCCTGCCCACTAGTCTCAAAGCTCTGAGAAGATGCTTAGGTTTCTTTTCATACTATGCACAGTGGGTTCCCAATTATGCGGACAAAGCCCGTCCGCTCATCAAGTCTACCTCTTTTCCCCTAGCAGCAGAGGCTCGCTTAGCCTTTGTAGGGATAAAAGCCGACATCGCGAAAGCCACGATGCACGCTGTTGATGAGTCCATCCCCTTTCAGGTGGAGAGTGATGCATCTGATTTCGCCCTGGCCGCCACACTTAACCAGGCGGGCAGGCCCGTCGCCTTTTTCTCTCGCACCCTCCAAGGCCCTGAAATTCGGCACTCTGCGGTGGAAAAAGAGGCCCAGGCCATTGTGGAGGCCGTTCGGCATTGGCGCCATTACTTGGCGGGAAAACGATTCACCCTGCTCACGGACCAGCGGTCCGTGGCGTTCATGTTCAACAACACGTTACGGGGTAAGATCAAAAATGATAAAATCTTGAGGTGGAGAATCGAACTCTCCACCTACAACTATGATATCATGTACCGTCCAGGGAACCTCAATGAGCCCTCAGACGCCCTGTCGCGTGGAACATGTGCAAGTGTGCAGGAGGATCGATTACAGGCCCTCCACAATGATCTCTGCCATCCGGGGATCACTCGGCTCTTCCATTTCATAAAGGCCCGGAATCTACCCTTCTCAGTGGATGATGTCAGGTCCATAACCCGAAGCTACCAGGTATGTGCTGAATGCAAACCGCCCTTCTACCGACCTGACAGGGCACACCTCATTAAGGCCACTCGCCCTTTTGAAAGACTGAGTGTGGACTTCAAGGGCCCCCTCCCTTCGACAGATCGGAACGTGTACATCCTCAACGTGATTGACGAGTACTCACGATTCCCTTTTGCCATTCCCTGTTCAGACATGACCGCTGCTACAGTTATCAAAGCATTACGGGATCTTTTCACCCTGTTCGGTTACCCCAGCTATATCCACAGTGATAGGGGCTCGTCATTTATGAGTGACGACTTGAGGCAATACCTGCTCTCAAAAGGGATTGCCTCAAGTAGAACTACGAGTTACAACCCTAGGGGTAACGGACAGGTTGAACGAGAAAATGCTACAGTCTGGAAGGCTGTCTTACTGGCGTTGAGGTCTAAAGGTCTTCCAGTCTCCCGTTGGCAAGAGGTACTCTCTGATGCGCTCCATTCCATCCGCTCCCTCCTGTGTACGGCAACCAACGCTACTCCACATGAGAGGATGTTTTCCTTCCCTAGGAAGTCTTCCTCTGGGACCTCATTACCGTCTTGGTTGATGTACTCAGGACCTGTCCTCCTGCGGCGGCATGTTAGGACCCGCAAGTCCGACCCTTTGGTTGAACAGGTCCATCTCCTCCACGCCAACCCTCAATATGCCTATGTGGCATATCCTGACGGGCGAGAGGACACGGTCTCTATTAGAGATCTGGCGCCTGCAGGGGACTTGGAAACCCCAGTCGCTCCCACACCCCTAGTTAGGGACCCCTTGACCTTTATCTCCCCTCCTGACACGGAGCGGGCAGTATCGGGACCACCACTTAATCCTCTTACTCCCGTGTACAGCTTGCCTGAGTCCAAGAGATTGTCGCCACCTCGAGGCGTGCTCGAGTCCAGTAGATTGTCGCCACCTCGTAGTCCACCCGTCCATGAGGAACTAGAGGAGTCACTGGACACCGCCTTGGAGAGAAGGTCACCACGGTCACCAGAACCGACATTACCGCCAGTGTTGAGGAGGTCGCAGAGATGGTGCGGTCCTCCAATACGACTGAACTTGTGAATATATGAACAGTGTTCTGTTTTTCTTTGCCCCGCCGGCCTTTGTTTTAAAGGAGGGGTGAATGTGGTGAACCATAGTTGGTTACCACTATGGGTACTGAACCATAGATGGTCAGCACTATGGTTATTTGTAGATATGTTACTGTTGTCACTGTTGGGGTTAGGGTTGGGCTGTTCTACCTGTTGATATTGTTCTGTGGTACACTCCAGTTGGCTCCGCCTACCTGGAGAAGTATAAAGGTCACTGCACTGCCTGGTGACCCTTTAGTCTGGGATTGTATTGTATATAGTGTGCTCCATTCTTGTTAGTAATAAAAGCCTTTATTTCCCGGGTACAATCTAGCCTCCCGAGTGATTTAATTGCACATCACCGTATAACTCCTACATGCATTGGACCTTCCAAAATGCATTATCTCTTGTCCAGATTAAACTCCATTGCTTCTGTCTTCACAAAGGAAGTCACGAATAATCTACCAGAAGCTCTGTGAGAAGCAAGTTTTAGTGAGGAGTTGAAGTATTAGTATAAGTATAAGTATTAGTCGAGAAATGGTTTTGGGGAAATTGATGGGATTGAAAGTGCGTAAATCTCCAGGGCCTGATAATCTTCATCCTGGAGCCCTTGGAAAGAATTTTCCAAAATTCTTTGGACTGGACTGGTTTCTACAATTGGAGGGTAGCTAATGTAAGCCTGCTATTCAAAAAGGGAGGCAGAGAGAAAATAGGGAACAATGGACCAGTGAGCCTATTGTCAGTACTGGGGAAGGTGCTACTAGAGTCCATTATCAAGGATTTCATAGCTCAGCATTTGGATGGTAGTGGTATAATCAGACAAAGTCAGCATGGGTTTACAAAGGGGAAATCATACTTGATGAATTCATTGGAATTCTTTGAGGATGTAACTAGGAGAGTTGACCAAGGAGAACCGGTGGATGTGATCTATTTAGATTTTCAGAAGGCTTTCAACAAGGTCTCACATAGCAGACTACTGTGCAAAGTTAAAGCGCATGGAATTGTGTGTAGTGTTCTGAGATGTATAGAAAGCTGGTTAGCAGATAGGAAGCAAAGAGTTGGCATAAATGGGTATTTTTGCGATTGGAAGACAATGACAATGGGGTACCACAGGGATCTCTGTAGTACCTCAACTGTTCACGTTATATATTAATGATTTGCAGATGATTCAAAGTTGGGTGGGAGGGTGAGCTGTAAGGAGGATGCAGAGATGCTTCAGTGTGATTTGGACAGACTGAGTGAGTTGGCATATGCATGGCAGATGCAGTATATTGTGGATAAATGTGAGGTTATCCATTTCGGTAGCAATAGTAGGAAGGCAGATTACTATTTGAATGGGTGTAAATTGAGAGAGGTGGCTCTTGGTGTCCTCGTGCATCAGACGCTGAAACTAAGCATGCAAGTACAGCAGGCAGTAAACATAGAACATCGAACATAGAACAGTACAGCACAGAACAGGCCCTTCGGCCCACGATGTTGTGCCGAGCTTTATCTGAAACCAAGATCAAGCTATCCCACTCCCTATCATCCTGGTGTGCTCCATGTGCCTATCCAATAACCGCTTAAATGTTCCTAAAGTGTCTGACTCCACTATCACTGCAGGCAGTCCATTCCACACCCCAACCACTCTCTGCGTAAAGAACCTACCTCTGATATCCTTCCTATATCTCCCACCACGAACCCTATAGTTATGCCCCCTTGTAATAGCTCCATCCATCCGAGGAAATAGTCTTTGAACGTTCACTCTATCTATCCCCTTCATCATTTTATAAACCTCTATTAAGTCTCCCCTCAGCCTCCTCCGCTCCAGAGAGAACAGCCCTAGCTCCCTCAACCTTTCCTCATAAGACCTACCCTCCAAACCAGGCAGCATCCTGGTAAATCTCCTCTGCACTCTTTCCAGCGCTTCCACATCCTTCTTATAGTGAGGTGACCAGAACTGCACACAATATTCCAAATGTGGTCTCACCAAGGTCCTGCACAGTTGCAGCATAACCCCACGGCTCTTAAACTCCAACCCCCTGTTAATAAAAGCTTACACACTATAGGCCTTCTTCACAGCTCTATCCACTTGAGTGGCAACCTTTAGAGATCTGTGGATATGGACCTCAAGATCTCTCTGTTCCTCCACAGTCTTCAGAACCCTACCTTTGAACCTGTAATCCACATTTAAATTAGTCCTACCAAAATGAATCACCTCACATTTATCAGGGTTAAACTCCATTTGCCATTTTTCAGCCCAGCTTTGCATCCTATCTATGTCTCTTTGCAGCCTACAACAGCCCTCCACCTCATCCACTACTCCACCAATCTTGGTGTCATCAGCAAATTTACTGATCCACCCTTCAGCCCCCTCCTCTAAGTCATTAATAAAAATCACAAAGAGCAGAGGACCAAGCACTGATCCCTGCGGCACTCCGCTAGCAACCTGCCTCCAATCCGAAAATTTTCCATCCACCACCACCCTCTGTCTTCGATCAGACAGCCAGTTACCTATCCATTCGGCCAACTTTCCCTCTATCCCACACCTCCTCACTTTCATCATAAGCCGACCATGGGGGACCTTATCAAACGCCTTACTAAAATCCATGTATATGACATCAACTGCCCTACCTTCATCAACACACTTAGTTACCTCCTCAAAAAATTCTATCAAATTTGTGAGGCACAACTTGCCCTTCACGAATCCGTGCTGACTATCCCGGATTAATCCGCATCTTTCTAAATGGTCGTAAATCCCATCTCTAAGGACCTTTTCCATCAATTTACCAACCACCGAAGTAAGACTAACCGGTCTATAATTACCAGGGTCATTTCTATTCCCTTTCTTAAACAGAGGAACAACATTCGCCATTCTCCAATCCTCTGGCACCATCCCCGTGGACAGCGAGGACCCAAAGATCAAAGCCAAAGGCTCTGCAATCTCATCCCTTGCCTCCCAAAGAATCCTAGGATACATTTCATCAGACCCAGGGGACTTATCGACCTTCAGTTTATTCAAAACTGCCAGGACATCCTCCCTCCGAACATCTATTTCCTCCAGCCTATTAGCCTGTAACACCTTCTCTTCCTCAAAAACATGGCCCCTCTCCTTGGTGAACACTGAAGAAAAGTATTCATTCATCACCTCGCCTATCTCTACTGACTCCATACACAAGTTCCCACTACTCTCCTTGACCGGCAAGTGAAAGCAAGTGGCATGTTAGCCTTCATAGTGGGAGGATTTGGATATAGGAATAGGATGTTTTAGTGCAATTGTATAGAGTGTTAGTGAGGCCACACCTGGAATATTGTGTGCAGTTTTGGTGTCCTTATCTAAGGAAGGATGTCCTTGCTATAGAGAGAGTGCTTTGAAGGTTTACCAGGTTGACTCCTGGGTGGCAGGTCTGTCATACAGAGGAGAGACTAAATTGGTTAGGATTATATTTTTTGGAGTTTCGAAGAGTGAGAGTAGATCTCATAGAAACTTACAAAATTCTAACAGGATTAGATAGGTAGATACAGAAAGAATGTTCCTGATTGGGCAAGGGGGGAAGTCCAGAACTAGGGGTCATAGTTTGAGGATAAAGATTTAAGACGGAGCTGAGGAGAAATTTCTTCACCCAGAGAATGGGGAATCTGTGGAATTCACTACCACTTGGTTTGATTTGATTTATTATTGTCACATGTGTTCATATACAGTGAAACATATTGTTTCTTGCGGAAAAACAGTTCCACAGAAAGTAGTTGAGGCCAAAATGTTGTGTAATTTCAAGAAGAAATTAGATATAGCTCTTGGGGCAGTTCTGGTCACCATACTACCAGAGGGACATGGTAGCTTTGGAGGGAGCGCAAAGAAGGTTCACCAGAATGTTGCCTGGTCTTGACGAATAATGTCTGAGTAAAGGCAGATGGTTTTTGTTTAGTTTAGTTAGGGCATCATGATCGGTACAGGCTTGGAAGGCTGAAGGGCTTGTTCCTGTGCTGTGCTTTTCTTTGTTCTTTGTTTTATAGTAGAAGAGACTCACAGAGCATATTATGGAGGTATTTAAAATGGTGAATGGTTTTGCTAAGGTCAATAGCTGAATTTTTCTGACTTGAGAGTCAGTAATGCCTGTCACTCATTTCACATTTAGATTGAAAGTGAAGAGGGAGATCAGGAAAAACCTCTTAAGACCCTAGTATCAGGGGGATTAGCAGAGTAAATGCATGGGGTTGCGGGATTCGGACCTGGATGGGATTGTGGTCGGTACAGACTTGATGGGCCGAATGGCCTCCTTCTGCACTGTAGGGATTCTATGATTTCATAAACATAAAAAATAGAAGCAGGGGTCGCCATTCAGCCCTTCAAGCCTGCTTCATTGTTCAGTGAGATCATGGGCTTATCTTCTATTTCAATTTCATTTTCCTGCTCTGTCCCTGTATCCCTTGATAGAACAAAGAACAAAGAAAATTACAGCACAGGAACAGGCCCTTCGGCCCTCAAGCTGTCCGACTGAACGAAAATCCCCGACCCTTCCGGGGACCATATCCCTCTATTCCCATCCTATTCATGTACTTGTCAAGATGCCCCTTGAAAGTCACTACCGTATCCGCTTCCACTACCTCCCCCAGCAACGAGTTCCAGGCACCCACTACTCTCCGTGTAAAAAATCTTCCTCGTACATCTCCTTTAAACCGTGCCCCTCGCATCTTAAACCTGTGCCCCCTAGTAATTGACTCTTCCACCCTGGGAAAAAGCTTCTGACTATCCACTCTGTCCATGCCGCTCATAATGTTGTAGACTTCTATCAGGTCTCCCCTCAACCTCCGTCGCTCCAGTGAGAACAAACCAAGTTTCTCCAACCTCTCCTCATAGCTAATGCCCTCCATACCAGGCAACATCCTGGTAAATCTTTTCTGTACCCTCTCCAAAGCCTCTACATCCTTCTGGTAGTGTGGCGACCAGAATTGAACACTATACTCCAAGTGTGGCCTAAGTAAGGTTCTATAAAGCCGCAATATCACTTGCCAATTTTTAAACTCAATACCCCGGCCGATGAAGGCAAGCATGCCATATGCCTTCTTGACTACCTTCTCCACCTGCATTGCCACTTTCAGTGTTTTACAATATCCAGTAATCTCAGTCTTGAACAATGACTGAGCCTCCACAGCCCTTTGGGGCAGAGAATTCCAAAGATTCATCACTCTCTGTGTGAAGAAATTCCTCATCTCAATCCAAAATAGCTTGCCTCTTATTCTGAGACTGTTCTAGGCTCCCCAGCCAAGGCAGTCCTTCCTGAACCTACTCTATCAAGAATATTATGTTTGAATGAGATCATCTCTCATGCTTCTAAATGCCAGAGAACAAAGTCCTAATCTATTTAATCTCTCTTCAAAGGACAATGTCTCCATCCCAGGATTAATACAGTGAATCTCCATTGCATCCCCTCTATGACAAGATTATCTTTCCTTAGGTAACAAGACCTAAACTCACACAATACTCCAAGGCTTTGCATAATTGCCATTCGACATTTTTGTTTCTATGCTCAAAACCACTTTTACTAAATAAAAGCAAATTACTGCGGATGCTGGAATCTGAAACCGAAAGAGAAAATGCTGCAAAATCTCAGCAATTCTGGCAACATCTATAAGGAGATGCTTGGAACCAGAGAAAATGGGCGAGATACTAAATGAATACTTTGCCTCATTATTCACCAAAGAGAGGGACTTGATGGATGAGGAGCTTGGGGTAGGGTGTGTAGATATTCTGGGTCATGTCGATATCAAAAACGAGGTGTTGGGCGTCTTAACAAGCCTTAAAGTAGATCAGTCCCCAGGATCTATCCCAGAATACTGAGGGAGGCAAGGACGGAAATTGCTGGGGCCTTGACAGAAATCTTTTTATCCTCATTCCATGCTGTAAACCTACCACTCATTGGCTGTAGGTCAAGTTCCAGAGGATTGGAGGATAGCCAATATTGTTCCATGTTTAAGAAAGACAGCAGGCATCATCCAGGAAATTATAGGCCAGTGAGCCTTATGTCAGTGGTAGGAAAATTATTGGAAAAGATTCTGAGGGACAGGATTTACTCACATTTGGAAACAAATGGACTTATTAGTAATAGACAGCATGGTTTTGTGAAGGGGAGGTCGTGCCTCACTAACTTGATCGAGTTTTTTGAGAAAGTGACGAAGATGATAGTTGAGGGAAAGGCAGTGGATGTTGTATACATGGATTTCAGAAAAGCCTTTGACAAGGTACCTCATGGTAGACTGGTACAAAAGGTGAAGTCCCACGGGATCAGAGGAGAGCTGGCAAGATGGATACAGAACTGGCTTGGCCATACAAGACAGAGGGTAAAGTAGAGGGGTGCTTTTCTAAATGGAAAGCTGTGATTAGTGATGTTCCACTTGGTTTGTTCTCACTGGAATGACGGAGGTTGAGAGGTGACCTGATAGAGGTCTACAAGATTATGAGTAGCATGGACAGAGTGGATAGTCAGATGCTCTTTCCTAGGGTAGAAACGTCAAGTGCGAGGGGACATAGTTTAAGGTGCATGGGGAAATGTTTAGAGGAGATATGCGAGGCAAGTCTTTTACCCAGAGGGCGGTGAATGTCTGGAATGCGCTGCCTGGAGGGGTGGTGGGAGCAGGTACGATAGCAGCATTTAAGGGGCAACTAGACGAATACATGAATAGGATGGGAATAGAAAAATATGGACTCCGTAAGTGCACATGGTTTTATTTTAGGCAGACATCATGATCGGTGCAGGCTTGGAGGGCTGAAGGGCCTGTTCCTGTGCTGTACTGCTCTTTGTTCTTTGAGAGAAAAGAGCTGGTGTTTCAACTTCAATGACCCTTTGTCAAAGCCTGACAAAGCTTTGACAAAGGCTCATCTGGACTCAAAATGTCAACTCTTTTCTCTTCTCCCAAGGCCAACATACCATTTGCCTTCTTAATTGCTTGCTGAACCTGCATGTTAGCTTTCAGTGACTCATGAACAAGAACACCCTTTGAAGTTCAGCACCTCCCAGCCCCTCACCATTTAAGAAATACTCTGTATTTTCTTTGGTATCCTACCAAAGTGGATAACCTCACATTTCTCCACATTACATTCCATTTGTGAAATCCCCTTGAAGTGTCCTTGCATCCTCCTCACAACTCACATTTCCACCAAGTTTTGTATCATCTGCAAACTTGGAAATATTATATTTAATTCCCACATCCAAATCATTGATATAGATTGTGAACAGCTGGGGTCCAAGTACTGTTTTTTGCCATTCACCTCCAGCCAACGTGAAAATGACTCATTTATTCCTACTCTCTGTTTTCTATTTGCTAATTAGTTCGCAATCCATACCATATATTACCCCCAATCCCATATGCTTGAATTTTGTTTACTAATCTCTTGTGTGGGACCTTATCAAAAACTTTCTGAAAATCTATCTATACCATCTGTCTGTCTGTACTGTGTGTGGAGTTTGCACATTCTTCCTGTGTTTGCGTGTGTTTCCTCCAGGTGCTCTGGTTTCCTCCCACAGTCCAAAGATTTGCGGGTTAGGTGGATTGGCTATGCTAAATTGCTCCTTAGTGTCAGGGGGATTAGCAGGGTAAATATGTTGGGTTACAGGGATAGGGTGAGGTTGTTGTCGGTGCAGGCTCGATGGGCCAAATGGCCTTCTTCTGTACTGTCGGAATTCTATGATCCAATGAACACCTCCACTGGTTCAGGCATATCTGTTCTGCTAGCTGCATTCTCAAAAACAAAAGGTTTGTTAAACATGATTTCACTATCATAAATTTATGTTGATCCTGCCCAATCAGACTTATAGTCAGGCCACATTTTCACTTTCCCTCCTTTCTTCATCAATGGAGATGGAGTGGAAATAGTCAAGAGCTTCAAGTCTTTAGGTGTCCAGATCACCAACAACCTGTCCTGGTCCCCCCCTTGCCAACACTATAGTTAAGATAGCCCACCAATGCCTCTACTTTTCTAGAAGACTAAGGAAATTTGACCACTACAGCTCTCACCAACTTCTAGAGATGTACCATAGAAAGCATTCTTTCTGGTTGTATCACAGCTTGGTATGGCTCCTGCTCTGTCCAAGACCGCAGGAAACTACAAAGGGTTGTGAATGAAGCCCGGTACATCACTCAAACCAGTCTCCCATTCATTGACACTGTCTGTACTTTCCGTTGCCTCAGAAAAGCAGCCAGCATAATCAAGGGCCCCACACACCCCACCTTCTTCCAGAGGGAAAAAGGTACAAAAGTAATGTCTTAGCTATGAGGAGAGATTGGGTAGACTGGGGTTGTTCTCCTTGGAAAGACGGAGAATGAGGGGAGATTTATAGAGGTATACAAGATTATGAAGGGTATCATAGAAATCATAGAAACCCTACAGTGCAGAAGGAGGCCATTCGGCCCATCGAGTCTGCACCGACCACAATCCCACCCAGGCCCCACCCCCCACATATTTTACCCGCTAATCCCTCTAACCTACGCATCCCAGGACTCTAAGGGGCAATTTTTTTAACCTAGCCAATCAACCTAACCCGCACATCTTTGGACTGTGGGAGGAAACCGGAGCACCCGGAGGAAACCCACGCAGACACGAGGAGAATGTGCAAACTCCACACAGACAGTGACCCGAGCCGGGAATCGAACCCGGGACCCTGGAGCTGTGAAGCAGCAGTGCTAACCACTGTGCTACCGTGCCGTATAGATAGGGTGAACAGTGGGAAGCTTTTTCCCAGGTCGGAGGTGACGATCACGAGGGGTCACGGGCTCAAGCTGAGAGGGGCGAAGGATAACTCAGACATCAGATGGACGTTTTTTACACAGAGGGTGGTGGGGGCCTGGAATGCACTGCCAAGTAGGGTGGTGGAGGCAGGCACGCTGACATCGTTTAAGACTTACCTGGATAGTCACATGACCAGCCTGGGAATGGAGGGATACAAACGATTGGTCTCGTTGGACCAAGGAGCGGCACAAGCTTGGAGGGCCGAAGGGCCTGTTTCCTGTGTTGTACTGTTCTTTGTTCTTTGTTCTTTGTAATAGAACATGTATCAACCGACTCAAAAACAGCTTCTTTCCTGCTGCCATCAGACTTTTGAATGGACCTACCTCGCATTAAGGGGACCTTTTCTTTTGTAAACAGGAGTCCATTCACCCTCTCCTAAGTAAACACTACAGGGCTAAAATGAGTAATTATCCTGCTTTCTCAGCATCTGAGCTGTATTCTCTCCACACATACCGATTATCTGTAAAAAAAATGCTGAATCTTAAAGCAGTTTCCTGAAATATAAAATATTTCAATAGCACAGTATCATCACAGTGGATGAGTGAATGGGTGGGTGTGTGAGTGGGTGTGGGGGTTCTGTGCAAGTGGTTGGGTGTGTGACAAGCTATGTGAGTGTGAGATGTGGGGGATGAGTGAGAGGGTGAGTGAGGTGCTGGTGAGTGAGAGGGTGAGTGAGGTGTTGATGAGTGAGAGGGTGAGTGAGGTGTTGATGAGTGAGAGGGTGAGTGAGGTGTTGGTGAGTGTGTGGGTGAGTGTGTGGGTGAGTGTGTGGGTGAGTGGGTGGGTGAGTGTGTGGGTGAGTGTGTGGGTGAGTGGGTGGGTGAGTGGGTGGGTGAGTGGGTGGGTGAGTGGGTGGGTGAGTGGGTGGGTGAATGAATGGATGTCGGAATGGGGGATGAGTGAATTGGGAGATGAGTAAGTGGGTGGATGAATGAGATGGTGTGTGTGTGTGTGTAGGTGAGTGTGTGTGTAGGTGAGTGATTGATTGAGTTAGTGTGTGAGTGGATTAGTGGGTTAGTTAGCTAGTGGTTGAGTTAGTGATTGGGCAGTTTAGCGAGTAGGTGAGTGTGGTGGACCTCAGTTGTGCCTTTGTCCTATATGGACCACCGTTGTGTGTGTTTGTCATACCTGGACACATCCCCTTCCAGTCTGGCTCCTCCCCTCGGCACCTAGTATAAAGGTGGCTGTCTCCTCCCCCTTGTTCAGTCCAAGTCGGTTATTTGTTGGAATCTGCTCCTGCTCCTGATTCTGTTGTGAATAAAAGCCTACACTTGTATCGGCACACCGGTAGTCTTTCGCCTTATTGATAGCGCATCAATTTTATTCACAACAGTTGACCAGCATGGAGCAGTTTCTAAAACCCGACAAGTTAGCATTAGACCCTCAAGAGGTTGGAGCCTCTGATAAATTCGATCATTGGCTGGACTGCTTCGAAGCATTCGTCGACACCGCTACGGCCATCGACACAGACGACGCTAAACTCCACGTGCTCCGCGCCCGGGTAAGCGAAGCTGTCTATGGAATCTTCCAGGACGCTGCTACATACGCGGACGCTATCGAACTCCTAAAAGGGCAGTTCCGAAAGAGCCCTAACGTGGTTTACGCCAGACATCTTCTAACTACCCGCAAGCAGCAGCCAGGAGAATTGTGCGCCCAATTTCTGCACGCCCTGCGGGTCCTAACTCGAGCTTGTGACTGTAAGGCTGTTACAGCAGCTCAGAACACGGAGGACCTGATCCGTGACGCCTACGTTGCAGGCATTGAGTCTACATACATCCGGCAGCGCCTGCTGGAACAAGATGACCTAGATCTCCGAAGAACAGCCTCTCACAATCTCGGGTCTTACCCTGCATCCCGTTCTATCGATGGCTCAACCGTGACGGCTGTTCCGGCGGGGCCCAAATGTTACTTTTGCGGCCTACCCAAGCACCCTCAGCGTCGCTGCCTGGCGAAAGACGCGATTTGCTCCGGATGCGGTAAGCTAGGCCACTTCGCTAAAGTCTGCTGGGCAAAGCCACTTCCGAAGCCTCGTGGCGCCACGTGTGGTCCGCGGGCGCAGCCATCTTTAAGGCAGGCGGCGGCTGCACGCGAATCGCCATCTTTAATGCGGTCACCGGAAGTGCGGGAATCGCCATCTTTGATGCGGTCGCCGGAAGCACGGGAATCGCCATCTTTAATGCGGTCACCGGAAGTGCGGGAATCGCCATCTTTGAGACTGGCATCAAGACGCGCTGAGCAGTAAGCTTTATCCGTGACGTCATCAGACGGGGACGAAGACGGATTCTTCTTGGATTTGACGGTGGCATCGATTTGCCTGGACCAGTCGCAGCCTCATCAACTCTCCAAGTCAATAATGGAGATCAAGGTAAATGGTCATGCAGAAAACTGCCTGTTCGACTGTGGGAGCACAGAAAGTTTTATACACCCTCGCACAGTGCGTCAATATGCCCTTCCCGTGCGACCCTGGAGCCAGACCATCTCCATGGCCTCGAATTCCCACTCAGTGGAGGTCCTCGGGTGCTGCTTGGTGACGCTGACGGTACAGGGCACAGTCTACGAGCGTTTTCGGCTCCTTGTGCTGCCGTGACTCTGCGCAGCTGTACTGCTGGGGTTAGATTTCCTCAGCCATCATAGGAGCGTCACCCTGCAGTATGATGGCCCTTATCCCCCGCTCTCCGTCTGCAAGGCACCGTCACTGCAGCGCCCCTCGCGCACCACCTGCAGTCTCTCCACCCTCAAGATCACCCCCCCCACCCCTTATTTGATAACCTCACCCCGGAATTTACAAAGAACAATACAGCACAGGAACAGGCCCTTCGGCCCTCCAAGCCCGCGCCGCTCCCTGGTCCAAACTAGACCATTCCCACTCCATTCATATAGCTGTCTAGATAAGTCTTAAACGTTCCCAGTGTGTCCGTCTCCACCACCTTGCCTGGCAGCGCATTCCAGGCCCCCACCACCCTCTGTGTAAAATATGTCCGTCTGATATCTGTGTTAAACCTCCCCCCCTTCACCTTGAACCTATGACCCCTCGTGAACGTCACCACCGACCTGGGGAAAAGCTTCCCACCGTTCATCCTATCTATGCCTTTCATAATTTTATACACCTCTATTAAGTCTCCCCTCATCCTCCGTCTTTCCAGGGAGAACAACCCCAGTTTACCCAATCTCTCCTCATAACTAAGCCCCTCCGTACCAGGTAACATCCTGGTAAACCTCCTCTGTACTCTCTCCAAAGCCTCCACGTCCTTCTGGTAGTGTGGCGACCAGAACTGGACGCAGTATTCCAGATGCGGCCGAACCAACGTTCTATACAACTGCAACATCAGACCCCAACTTTTATACTCTATGCCCCGTCCTATAAAGGCAAGCATGCCATATGCCTTCTTCACCACCTTCTCCACCTGTGACGTCACTTTCAAGGATCTGTGGACTTGCACACCCAGGTCCCTCTGCGTATCTACACCCTTTATGGTTCTGCCATTTATCATATAGCTCCTCCCTACATTATTTCTACCAAAATGCATCACTTCGATTTATCAGGATTGAACTCCATCTGCCATTTCTTTCCCAAATTTCCAGCCTATCTATAGCCTTCTGTAGCTTCTGACAATGCTCCTCACTATCTGCAAGTCCTGCCAATTTTGTGTCGTCCGCAAACTTACTGATCACCCCAGTTACACCTTCTTCCAGATCATTTATATAAATCACAAGCAGCAGAGGTCCCAATACAGAGCCCGGCAGAACACCACTAGTCACAGGCCTCCAGCCGGAAAAAGACCCTTCCACTACCACCCTCTGTCTTCTGTGACCAAGCCAGTTCTCCACCCATCTAGCCACCTCCCCCTTCATCCCATGAGATCCAACCTTTTTCACCAGCCTACCATGAGGGACTTTGTCAAACGCTTTACTAAAGTCCATATAGACGACATCCACGCCCCTTCCCTCGTCAACCATTTTGGTCACTTCTTCAAAAAACTCCACCAGGTTAGTGAGGCATGACCTCCCTCTCACAAAACCATGTTGACTATCGTTAATGAGTTTATTCCTTTCTAAATGTGCATACATCCTATCTCTAAGAATCTTCTCCAACAACTTCCCCACCACGGACGTCAAGCTCACCGGCCTATAATTACCCGGGTTATCCTTCCTACCCTTCTTAAATAATGGGACCACATTAGCTATCCTCCAATCCTCTGGGACCTCACCTGTGTCCAGTGACGAGACAAAGATTTGCGTCAGAGGCCCAGCAATTTCATCTCTCGTCTCCCTGAGCAGCCTTGGATAGATTCCATCAGGCCCTGGGGATTTGTCAGTCTTTAAATTCTCTAACAAACCTAACACTTCCTCCTTTGTAATGGAGATTTTCTCCAACGGTTCAACACTCCCCCCCCGAGACACTCCCAGTCAACACATCCCTCTCCTTTGTGAATACCGACGCAAAGTATTCATTTAGGATCTCCCCTACTTCTTTGGGCTCCAAGCATAATTCCCCACTTTTGTCCCTGAGAGGTCCGATTTTTTCCCTGACAACCCTTTTGTTCCTAACGTATGAATAAAATGCCTTGGGATTCTCCTTAATCCTGTCTGCCAAGAATATTTCGTGACCCCTTTTTGCTCTTCTAATTCCCCGTTTGAGTTCTTTCCTACTTTCTTTGGAATCCTCCAGAGCTCCCTCCGTTTTTAGCTGCCTGGACCTACCATACGCCTCTCTTTTCTTTTTGACCAGTCCCTCAATTTCCCTGGTTATCCACGGTTCTTGAATCCTACCCTTCCTATCCTTCTTTTTAACAGGCACATGCCTGTCCTGTAGCCCTAACAACTGTTCCTTAAAAGACTCCCACATGCCAGATGTGGATTTACCCTCAAACAGCCTCTCCCAATCAAGAGCTGCCAATTTCTGCCTAATCCCACTAAAGTTAGCCTTCCCCCAATCCAATTTAGGCCTATAGCCACCAAGAGTAGGCGCTATAGTGCAGATGACTGGGCCTTCATTCGGTCCGAGGTACAACGTCTGCTCCGGGAAGGGATTATCCAGGCCAGCACCAGCCCCTGGAGGGCGCAAGTGGTCGTAGTTAAATCGGGGGAGAAACACCGCATGGTGATTGACTACAGCCAGACCATAAACCGGTATACCCAACTAGATGCGTATCCTCTTCCCCGTGTCGCGGACATGGTCAACCACATCGCGCACTATAGGGTTTTCTCGACGATCGATTTGAAATCGGCTTACCACCAGCTCCCTATCCGCTCGGAGGATCGCCCATATACTGCCTTTGAGGCAGATGGCCGCCTCTACCAGTTCCTCTGAGTCCCCTTTGGTGTCACCAATGAGGTCTCAGTCTTCCAGCGGGCCATGGATCAAATGGTAGACCAGCACGGGCTACGGGCCACTTTCCCGTATCTGGATAACGTCACCATCTGCGGCCATGACCTGCAGGACCATGATGCCCACCTACAAAAATTCCTCCGTACGGCCACTCTCCTGAACCTCACATATAATGAGGCAAAGTGTGTTTTCCGGACACGCCGTCTCACCATCCTTGGGTACGTGATAGAAAATGGTGTCCTTGGCCCCGACCCAGCCCGTATGCGTCCCCTTATGCAGCTTCCCCTCCCTACTACCCTCAAAGCACTGAGGAGATGCCTGGGCTTCTTCTCCCACTATGCCCAGTGGGTTCCCCGTTATGTGGATAAAGCCCGTCCGCTTCTAAAATCGACCTCTTTTCCTCTGGCGGAGGAGGCCCATCGGGCCTTCGATGACATCAAAGCGGACATCGCGAAGGCCGCGATGCATGCTGTGGACGAATCCATCCCATTCCAAGTGGAAAGTGATGCATCTGACTTTGCCCTAGCCGCCACCCTTAACCAGAGGGGCCGTCCGGTGGTCTTCTTTTCCCGGACCTTACAAGGCCCTGAGATTCGACACTCCTCGGTCGAGAAGGAGGCCCAGGCCATCGTGGAAGCCGTCCGGCACTGGCGCCATTATCTTGCGGGCCAACGATTCACCTTAATTACGGACCAGCGGTCAGTTGCCTTCCTGTTTAACACCAGGCAAAAGGGCAAGATTAAGAATGACAAGATCTTGCGGTGGAGGATTGAGCTCTCCACCTACAGATATGACATCATGTACCGGCCCGGGAAGCTCAATGAGCCCCCAGATGCCCTGTCCCGTGGATCATGTGCCAGCGCCCAACTAGACCAGCTACAGTCCCTCCATAATGACCTCTGTCATCCGGGTGTCACCAGATTTTTCCACTTTGTCAAGTCCCGTAACCTGCCCTTCTCCCTCGAGGAAGTCCAGACGATTACCAGGCAATGCAGGATCTGCGCTGAGTGCAAACCACAGTTCTACCGGCCAGGTAGGGCGCACCTTGTAAAGGCCACTCGCGCGTTTGAGCGCCTTAGCATTGATTTTAAAGGCCCCCTCCCCTCCTCTAACCGCAATGTTTATTTCCTGAATATCATTGATGAATACTCACGTTTCCCTTTTGCCTTCCCCTGCTCGGACATGACCACGGCTGCAGTGATTCGGACCCTGAACAAGCTCTTCACCCTGTTCGGCTTCCCAGCCTATGTTCATAGCGATCGTGGGTCCTCTTTCATGAGTGACGAGCTGAGGCAGTACCTGCTCGCCAAAGGCGTTGCCTCCAGCCGCACCACTAGCTATAACCCCAGGGGCAATGGTCAAGTGGAGCGGGAGAACGCAACCGTCTGGAAGGCCGTTCTATTAGCGTTACGGTCTCGGGGCCTTCCAGTCTGCCGTTGGCAAGACGTCCTTCCGGACGCATTACATTCCATTAGGTCACACTTGTGCACAGCGACCAATACGACCCCTCATGCGTGGATGTTTTCGTTTCCCAGGAAGTCCTCCTCAGGTACTTCACTCCCGGATTGGCTGATGTCCCTGGGGCCCGTCCTGCTTCGGAAATATGTCCAGACCCATAAGGCAGATCCCTTGGTCGAGGTGGTCCAATTGCTCCACGCTAATCCTCAATATGCTTATGTAGCGTACCCTGATGGGCGGGAGGACACGGTTTCTGTCCGTGACTTGGCACCCGCGGGTGCCCCTGAGGTCACCACGTCCTTCCGCCCCACGGTCCCTGGTGTCGTCCATTCGGGGATTGCTACGCCTCTTCCCCCCTCAGTCCCTGTCCCCAATGTAGTGTGCCCAGAGCCTGTTGCGGCCCCCCACCCCCCAGCTCCGGTTCCCACTGTTCCCCATACGCCACCAGGGCCACTGCTCACTCCTCTCGCCCCTGTGTACAGCTCGCTTGAGTCACCGGAGCCGTCGACACGCAGTACCCGACGACTGGACGGGACGACGGATCGGTCCGCTTCACACCACCCAGCGCCTTCTCTCGACGCTCACTGTACGGAGCCTGGGCCGACATCGCTCCCTGCTCGGACGACTCTGCAACCTGCACTACGACGATCGCGACGGCGGATCAAGCCACTGGTTCGTCTGGACTTGTAAGATTGTTTCCGCTTCACCCCCGTGTTGTTTTTTAAAGGAAGGGGTGAATGTGGTGGACCTCAGTTGTGCCTTTGTCCTATATGGACCACCGTTGTGTGTGTTTGTCATACCTGGACACATCCCCTTCCAGTTTGGCTCCTCCCCTCGGCACCTAGTATAAAGGTGGTTGTCTCCTCCCCCTTGTTCAGTCCAGGTCGGTTATTCGTTGGGATCAGCTCCTGATTCTGTTGTGAATAAAAGCCTACACGTGTATCGGCACACCGGTAGTCTTTCGCCTTATTGATAGCGCATCAGTGAGTTAACAAGTGGGTGGGTTAGCAAGTGAATGTGTAACTAAGCGAGTGGGTAGTTAGCTGGGGAGTGGGTGATTGTGTGGTTAAGTGAGTGGATGGATAAGTGAGTTAGTGAGTGGGTGAATCAGCGAGTGGGGAGCCAGTGAATGGGTGAGTAGGTGAGTGAGTGGTTGGATGAGCACTTGTGTTAATGATTGGGCGAGTGAGTAAGTGAGTGAATAGTTGAGTCAGTGGGTGAGTGAGTGAATGTGTAGATGCATGAGTGCTTAAGGGAGTGGGTGGGTTAATGTATCCATTAGTGGTTAAATGAGTGGGTTGAATGTGATAGATGAGTAAATGCCTGAATGGTTGAGTGGTTGTGTGAGTACGTAGTTGAGTGGTTGAGTTGTAGGGTGAATGAGTGTGTGAGTGGTTGAGTGTGCATGAGTGGTAGGTGTTATTCAAGAAGGCATACGGCATGCTTGCCTTCATCGGCCAGAGCATTGAGTTTAAAAATTGGCAAGTCATGTTGCAGCTTTATATGGGTGGCACGGTAGCACAGTGGTTAGCACTGCTGCTTCACAACTCCAGGGACCTGGGTTCGATTCCCGGCTTGGATCACTGTCTGTGTGGAGTTTGCACATTCTCCTCGTGTCTGCGTGGGTTTCCTCCGGGTGCTCCGGTTTCCTCCCACAGTCCAAAGATGGGCGGGTTAGGTTGATTGGCCATGCTAAAATTGCCCCTTAGTGTCCTGAGATGTATAGGTTGGAGGGATTAGTGGGTAAAATATGTAGGGATATGGGGATAGGGCATGGGTGGGATTGTGGTCGGTGCAGACTCGATGGGCCGAATGGCCTCTTTCTGTACTGTAGGGTTTCTATGATTTCTATGATTTCTATGAACCCTAGCTAGGCCGCACTTGGAATTCAATTCTGGTCGCCACACTACTAGAACGATGTGGAGGCTTTGGAGAGGGTACAGAAAAGATTCACCAGGATGTTGCCTGGTATGGAGGACATTAGTACACTTTTGGATGCTGTTGGGGGGGACGACTTACCAGGGGTAAGCCATGGTGTACAGGTCACTGGCTCAGAGTCTGTCCTTGTGGCTCAGAAGGAAAGCGGGGAGAGGAGTAGAGGATTAGTCATTGGGGACTCCATATTGAAGGGACGGATCGGAGATTCTGTGGGAACGAGAGAGACTCGCGGTTGGTGTGTTGCCTCCCAGGAGCCAGAGTCCATGATGTCTCGAATCGTGTTTTCGAAATCCTTAAGGGGGAGGGGGACCAGCCCCAAGTTGTGGTTCACATAGGCACTCAAGACATAGGGAGGAAAAGGGATGGGGATGTAAGGCAGAAATTCAGGGAGTTAGGGTGGGAGCTTAGGGCTAGAACAAACAAAGTTGTTATCTCTGGTTTGTTACCCGTGCCACGGGATAGTGAGGAGAGGAATAGGGAGAGAGAGCAGTTGAACACGTGGTTACAGCGATGGTGCAGGAGGGAGGGATTCAGATACCTGGACAATTGGGGCTCTTTCTGGGGTAGGTGGGACCTCTACAAACAGGATGGTCTGCACCTGAACCAGAGGGGTACCAATATCTTGGGGGGGGAAATTTGCTAATGCTCTTCGGGAGGGTTTAAACTAATTCAGCAGGGGGGTGGGTACCTGAATTGTAGCTCCGGTGTACAGGAGGTTGAGAGTAGTGAGGTCATGGATGAGGTTTCAGGGTCGCAGGAGTGTACTGGCAGGCAGGAAGGCGGTTTGAAGTGTGTATACTTCAATGCCAGGAGCATCCAGAATAAGGTGGGTGAGCTTGCAGCATGGGTTGGTACCTGGGATTTAGATGTTGTGGCCATCTCAGAGACATGGATAGAGCAGGGACAGGAATGGTTGTTGCAGGTTCCAGGGTTTAGATGTTTCAGTAAGTGCAGGGAAGGTGGTAAAAGAGGGGGAGGTGCGGCATTGTTAGTCAAGGACAGTATTATGGTGGCAGAAAGGACATTTGATGAGGACTCGTCTACTGAGGTAGTTTGGGCTGAGGTTAGAAACAGGAAAGGAGAGGTCACCCTGTTGGGAGTTTGTTATAGACCCCGAAACGTTCCAGAGATGTAGAGGAAAAGATTGCAAAGACGATTCTGGATAGGAGCGAAAGTAACAGGGTAGTTGTACTGGGGGACTTTAACTTTACAAATATTGACTGGAAAAGCTATAGTTCGAGTACTTTAGAGGGGTCGGTTTTTGTCCAATGTGTGCAGGAAGGCTTCCTGACGCAGTATGTAGATAGACCAACAAGAGGCGAGGCCACATTGGATTTGGTACTGGGTAATGAACCAGGCCAGGTGTTAGATTTGGAGGTAGGTGAGCACTTTGGTGACAGTGACCACAATTCGATTACGTTTACCTTAGCAATGGAAAGGGATAGGTATATACCAAAGGGCATGAGTTATAGCTGGGGGAAAGGAAATTATGATGCGATTAGGCAAGATTTAGGTGGCATAGGTTGGGGAAGGAAACTGCAGGGGATGGGCACAATTGTAATGTGGAACTTGTTGAAGGAACAGCTACTACGCATCCTTGATAAATATGTACCTGTCAGGCAGGGAGGAAGCAGACGTGTGAGGGAACCGTGGTTTACTAAGGAGGTTGAATCTCTTGTGAAGAGGAAGAAGGAGACTTATGTTAAGATGAGACGTGAAGGCTCAGTTAGGGCACTTGAGAGTTACAAGTTAGCCAGGAAGGACCTAAAGAAAGAGTTAAGAAGAGCCAGGAGGGGACATGAGAAGTCTTTGGCGGGTAGGATCAAGGAAAACCCTAAAGCTTTCCATAGGTATGTCTGGAGTAAAAGAATGACGAGGGTAAGATTAGGGTCAGTCAAGGACAGTAGTGGGAAGTTGTGCGTGGAGTCTGAAGAGATAGGAGAGGCACTAAATGAGTATTTTTCGTCGGTATTCACACAGGAGAGGGACAGTGTTGTCAAGGGGAGTACTGAGATGCAGGCTGTTGGACTGGACGGGATTGAGGTTCATAAGGAGGTGGTGTTAGCAATTCTGGAAAGGGTAAAAATAGATAAGTCCCCTGGGCCGGATGGGATTTATCCTAGGATTCTCTGGGAGGCAAGAGAGGAGATTGCAGAGCCTTTGGCTTTGATCTTTGTGTCGTCATTGTCTACAGGAACAGTGCCAGAAGACTGGAGGATAGCAAATGTTGTCCCCTTGTTCAAGAAGGGGAGTAGGGATAACCCTGGTAATTATAGACCGGTGAGCCTTACTTCTGTTGTGGGCAAAGTTTTGGAAAGGATTATAAAAGATAGGATTTATAATCACCTAGAAAGGAATAATTTGATTAGGGAGAGTCAGCACAGTTTTGTGAAGGGTAGGTCGTGCCTCACAAACCTGAATGAGTTCTTTGAGAAGGTGCCCAAAGAGGTGGATGAGGGTAAAGCGGTTGATGTGGTGTATATGGATTTCGGCAAAGCGTTTGATAAGGTTCCCCATGTTAAGCTTTTGCAGAAAATACGGACACATGGGATTGAGAGTGATTTAGTGGTTTGGATCAGGAATTGGCCAGCTGTAAGAAAACAGAGGGTGGTGGTTGATGGGAAATATTCATCCTGGAGTTCAGTTACTAGTGGTGTGCCACAGGGATCTGTTTTGGGGCCACTGCTGTTTGTCATTTTTATTAATGACCTGGTAGAAGGATGGATTAGTAAATTTGCGGATGACACTAAAGTCGGTGGAGTTGTAGACAGTGCGGAGGGAAGTGGCAGGTTACAGAGGGACATAGATAAGCTGCAGAGCTGGGCTGAGAGGTGGCAAATGGAGTTTAATGCGGAAAAGTGTGAGGTGATTCACTTTGAAAGGAGTAACAGGAATACAGAGTACTGGGCGAATGGTATGATACTTGGTATTGTGGATGAACAGAGGGATCTGGGTATCCACATGCATAGATCCCTGAAATTTGGCAACCAGGTTGATAGGATTGTTAAGCAGGCATACGGTGTGTTAGCTTTTATTGGTAGAGGGATTGAGTTTCAGAGCCAGGAGGTCATGCTGCAACTGTACAAAACTCTGGTGCGGCCGCACTTGGAGTATTGCGCACAGTTCTGGTCGCCGCATTATAGGAAAGATGTGGAAGCATTGGAAAGGGTGCAGAGGAGATTTACCAGGATGTTGCCTGGTATGGTGGGAAGATCGTATGAGGAAAGGCTGAGGGACCTAAGGTTAAGATGTGACTTAATAGAGGCATGCAAGATGATCAGATTAGATAGGGTGGGATAGTGAGAGCCTTTTTCCTCGGATGGTGATGGCTAACACGAGGGGACATAGCTTTAAATTGAGGGGTGAGAGATATAGGACAGATGTTAGATGTAGGTTCTTTACTCAGAGAGTAGTAAGGGCGTGGAATGCCCTGCGTGCAGCAGTAGTGGACTCGTCTCAGAAGGATATAGATAGGCTGGAAATTTGGGCAAAGAAATGGCAGATGGAGTTCAATCCTGATAAATGCGAAGTGATGCATTTTGGTGGGAATAATGTAGGGAGGAGCTACACGATAAATGGAAGAACCATAAAGGGTGTAGAGACGCAGAGGGACCTGGGTGTGCAAGTCCACAGATCTTTGAAGGTGACGTCACAGGTGGAGAAGGTGGTGAAGAAGGCATATGGCATGCTTGCCTTTATAGGACGGGGCATAGAGTATAAAAGTTGGGGTCTGATGTTGCAGATGTATAGAACGTTGGTTCGGCCGCATTTGGAATACTGTGTCCAGTTCTGGTCGCCACACTACCAGAAGGACGTGGAGGCTTTGGAGAGAGTACAGAGGAGGTTTACCAGGATGTTGCCTGGTATGGAGGGGCTTGGTTATGAGGAGAGATTGGGGAAACTGGGGTTGTTCTCCTTGGAAAGACGGAGGATGAGGGGAGACTTAATAGAGGTGTATAAAATTATGAAAGGCATAGATAGGGTGAACGGTGGGAAGCTTTTCCCCGGGTCGGTGGTGACGTTCACGAGGGGTCATAGGTTCAAGGTGAAGGGGGGGAGGTTTAACACAGATATCAGAAGGACATATTTTACACAGAGGGTCGTGGGGGCCTGGAATGGGTTGCCGGACAAGGTGGTGGAGGCGGACACACTGGGAACGTTTAAGACTTATCTAGACAGCTATATGAACGGAGTGGGAATGGAGGGATACAAAAGAGTGGTCTAGTTTGGACCAGGGAGCGGCGCGGGCTAATTGTTCTTTGTTTCTCGTTTCAAGGCTTCATTCTATGATCATCTTGCTGGTGCCAGTACAGAGCGAGACTGCGGATAGTTGGGAACCTGTCTCGGGGGCAGGGAATTCATATGGTGTTCGTGGAAGTGGAAATGAATAGGGTTGGGAAGCATTTTCCGATCAGGGCCAGTGTGATCTCCTGGACTCGTTTCGATCGCCACAGGGGGTTGGAGAGGAATTTCCCAGATTTTTTTTCCCCCATATTGGCCCTGGGGTTTTCACTCTGGGTTTTCGCCTCTCCCTGGAGATCACATGGTCTGGAATGGGGGGTAGGGGTGAGTTAATAGGTTGTGATGAACAAAGCATCATAGCTGTGAGGGACAGCTCGGGGATAGGATATTAGTATGTAGATAGGCTGGAAAATTGGGCGGGGATCCTGGATTCAGGATTCAATCCTGGACCGGGGAGCGGCGCGGGCTTGGAGGGCCGAAGGGCCTGTTCCTGTGCTGTATTGTTCTTTGTTCTTTTGTCAACATTAAGAGCATTCAAATGGTCATTGGATAAACATATGGATGATATTGGAATAGTGTAGATTAGAGGGGCTTTAGATTGGTTTCACTGGTCGGCGCAACATCGGCGGCCGAAGGGCCTGTACTGCGCTGTAATGTTCTATGTTCTATGTTCTTAGCTATGAGGAGAAACTTGGTTTGTTCTCACTGGAACAACAGAGGTTGAGGGGAGACCCATAGAAGTCTACAAGATTATGAGAGGCATGGACAGAGTGGATAATCAGAAGCTTTTTCCCAGGGTGGAAGAGTCAATTACTAGGGGGCACAGGTTTAAGGTGCAAGGGGAAAGGTTTAAACGAGATATACGAGGCAGATCTTTTACACAGAGAGTAGTGGGTGCTTGGAACCCATTGCCGGGGGAGGTAGTGGAAGCAGATACGGTCGTGATTTTTAAGGGGCGTCTTGACAAATACATGAATAGAATGGGAACAGAGGGATATGGTCCGCGGAAGGGTAGGGGGTTTTAGTTCAGTCGAGCAGCATGATCGGTGCAGGCTTGGAGGGCCGAAGGGCCTGTTCCTGTGCTGTAATTTTCTTTGTTCTTTGTTATGTATTGTACTTTTGTCGGACTCGTATTTTGCAAGCCAGTGCATTGGGGAATCGCAAGATCCATGGTCTCTCATTAGTTTGACTGAGACACCAACAAAGAACAGTCGCAATGTTAATCACCTCCTGTGTCTACTTGTGTACTAATTGATGTTGAAAGGTACCTGGACCCAAAATACAACAGTAAGGTGAGTGAATACATGAATGATTGAATGAGTCAGTGATGAGTGAATGGGCGAGTGAGTGAATGTTTGGGTGTGTATGTGTGCTTTTGATTTGATTTATTATTGTCACATGTATTGGTATGCAGTGAAAAGTATTGTTTCTTGCACGCTATAGAGATAAAGCATAGAGTACATAGGGGAGGAGAGGGTTCAGAATATAGTGTAACAGTCATATCTATGGTGTAGAGAAAGATCAATTTAATATCATAGAAATCATAGAAATCCTAGAAACCCTACAGTGCAGAAGGAGGCCATTCAGCCCATCGAGTCTGCACCGACCACAATCCCACCCAGGCCCTACCCCCACATATTTACTCGCTAATCCCTCTAACCTACACATCTCAGGACTCCAAGGGGCAATTTTTAACCTGGCCAATCAACCTAACCTGCACATCTTTGGACTGTGGGAGGAAACCGGAGCACCCAGAGGAAACCCATGCAGACACGAGGAGAATGTGCAAACTCCACACAGATAGTGACCCAAGCCGGGAATCGAACCCAGGTCTCTGGAGCTGTGAAGCAGCAGTGCTAACCACTATGCTACCGTGCCGCCCTTATAAGCCGACTTATAAGGTAAGTCCATTCAAAAGTCTGATGGCAGTAGGGAAGAAGCTGCCCTTGAGTCGGTTGGTATATGATCTCAGCCTTCTGTATCTTTTTCCCGACAGAAGGAGGTGGAATAGAGTATGCCCGGGATGTGTGGGGTCCTTGATTATACTGGCTGCTTTTCCGAGGCAGTGGGAAGTGTAGACGGAGAGGTTGGTTTGCATGATGGACTGTGCTATGTTCGCAACTCCTTGTAGTTTCTTGTGGCTTTGATTGGAGCAGGTGCCATACCAAGCTATGATACATCCGGAAAGGGTGCTTTCTATGGCACATCTGTGAAAATTTGTTTGGGTAGTTGAGTGAGCAAGTGATTGAGTGAATGATTGGGTGAATGGATGAGGGAGTGATTGGGTGAGTGAGTCTGTGAATGGGTGGCTAAGTGAGTGACTGGATGAATCCATGGGTGTGTGAATGGATGCATGAATGGGTGTGTGAGTGTCCATGGGCGCATGAGTGGCTGAATGAATAGCAGGGTGAATGGTTGAGTGTGTAGCTGGATGAGTGGTTGAGTAAGTTAATTGGTGAGTGAATGCGCGAGTGGGTGCGTGTTTGGATGAGTGAGTGTGTGAGTGGGAATGCGAGTGTTGAGTGAATGTGTGGGTGGGTGATTGAGTGCATGAATGGTTGGCGAATGGATATATAACTGGCTAAGTTGTGAGTGGACGGATGAGTAATTGGGTGGATGGGGGTGGTGGGCCAGAGGGTGGGGGGGGGGGGGGGTGCTGGCAGGCGGGAGAGCGGGGGGATGGCGGGCGAGAGGGTGGGGGTGTGGCGGGTGAGAGGGCGGGCGAGAGGGCGGGAGGTGGCGGGCGAGAGGGTGGGGGTGGCGGGCGAGAGAGCGGGCGGGTGGCGGGCGAGAGGGCAGGGGGTTCGCGGTTGGGGGCTGGCGGGCAAGAGGGTGGGGGTGTGGCGGGTGAGAGGGCAGGCGAGAGGGCGGGAGGTGGCGGGCGAGAGGGTGGGGGTGGCGGGCGAGAGAGCGGGCGGGTGGCGGGCGAGAGGGCAGGGGGTTCGCGGTTGGGGGCTGGCGGGCAAGAGGGTGGGGGTGTGGTGGGCAAGAGGGTGAGGGGGTGGTGGGTGAGAGGGCGGGGGGTGGCGGGTGAGAGGGCGAGGAGTGGCGGGTGAGAGGGCAGAGGGTGGCAGGTGAGGGAGGTGTGTGGGCGAGGGTGCCGGGGAGGGTGTGGTGGGTGAGGGGGCTAGGGATGGGTGTGGCGGGCGAGCGGGCTGGGGTGGAGTGTAGTGGGCAAGGGGGCCGGGCGCCCGGGGGAGGCGTGGCGGGCGAGAGGGCCGGCGGGGGGGGGGGGGGGGGGGTGTGAGGCGGGTGAGGGGGCAGGGATGTGGTGGGCAAGCGGGCCGGGGGGTAGGTGGCGGGCGAGGGGGCCAGGGGACCAGGGGAGGGGCATGGCGGGCGAGGGGGCCGGAGGAGGGGTGTGGCGTGCATGAGGGGGCCGGAGGTGGTGTGTCGGGCTGTGGCGGGGTGTGGGACCGGTTGGGGGGGGGGGGGGTAGCGAGCGAGAGGACGGGGTGGGTATGGAGGGCGAGGGGGCCAGGGGGGTGTGGCATGTGAGGAGGCCTCGGGGGGCTGGCAGGCGAGGGGGCTGAGGGGACATGTGGTGTGTGAGGGGGCCGGGGGTAGGTGGCGTGCAAGGGGGTGGGGGGGTGTGGCGGGTGAGGGGGCTGGGGGGGGGGGTCTGGCGTGCGAGGGGGCCGGGTGGGGGTGTGGTGGGTGAGGGCGCCGGGGTGGGTGGTGTGGCGGGCAAGAGGGCCTGGCTGGGGTGTGTGGCGAGCGAGCGAGGGAGCCGTGGGTGGGTGCGGCAGGCGAGGGGGCCGGTGGGGGTGTGGTGGGCGAGGGGGCCGGAGGGGGTGCGGCAGGCGAGGGGGACGGAGCCAGATGTGGCGGGCAAGGGGGCTGGGGGTACGGCGGGCGAGGGGGCTGGTGGGGAGCAGCGGGCATGGGTGCTGGCGGTGGGGTGGCGGGCGAGGGGGCTGGTGGGGAATGGCGGGCATGGGTGCTGGGGTTGGGGTGGCGGGTGAGGGGGCCTGGGGTGGGGTGGCAGGCGAAGGGGCTGGGGGGGGGGGGGCGGCGGGCGAGAGTGTTGAGTGAATGTGTGGGTGGGTGATTGAGTGCATGAATGGTTGGCGAATGGATATATAACTGGCTAAGTTGTGAGTGGACGGATGAGTAATCGGGTGGATGGGGGTGGCGGGCCAGAGGGTGGGGGTGTGGCGGGTGAGAGGGCGGGCGAGAGGGCGGGAGGTGGCGGGCGAGAGGGTGGGGGGGGTGCGGTGGGCGAGGGTGCTGGGGAGGGTGTGGTGGGTGAGGGGGCTAGGGAGTTGGAGGGCTGGAGGAGGCTGTGGGCGAGAAGGCCGTGGGGGGGGGGGGGGGGGGGGGGGGGATTGGTGGGCGAGAGGGTGAGGGCGGCGGGCGAGAGGGCCAGGGGGGGGTGGCGGGTGTGTGTGGTGGCGGGCGAGTGGACGGGGGGGGCGTTGCCTGGGGAGGGGAGGGGGGGGGGCGGCACCTGGGAGGGGTGGGTGCCTGACAAGTGGCAAGTAACATTCACGCCACACCAATGCCAGACAATGACCATCACCAATGAGAGACACTCTAACTACCGTTCCCTGACATTCAGTGGTGTTACCATCACTGAATCCCCCACTGTCAACATCCTTCGAATCATAGAAACCCTACAGCACAGAAAGAGGCCATTCGGCCCATCGAGTCTGCACCGGCCACAATCCCACCCAGGCCCTACCCCAGAACCCTACATATTTACCCACTAATCCCTCTAACCTACGCATCTCAGGACACTAAGGGCAATTATAGCATGGCCAATCAACCTAACCCGCACATCTTTGGACTGTGAGAGGAAACCGGAGCACCCGGAGGAAACCCACGCAGACACGAGGAGAATGTGCAAACTCCACACAGACAGTGACCCAAGCCAGGAATCGAACTCAGGTCCCTGGAGCTGTGAAGCAGCAGTGCTAACCAGTCTGCTACTGTGCCGCTGTGAAGCAGCAGTGCTAATCACTCTGCTACCGTGCCGGGAGGAGCAGTGGAGGAATTTCAGATTGGTCAGGTATGCACTAAACTAAGAAAGCATTCATATACAGATACTTCACACCATATCGGGCTTAATGAGGGTTGAGAGGAGGTTGTGTGGAGTGTTGACCAGGTAAGCAGAATGGCCTGTTTCTGTGCTGTACTATTTAATAAACTGAAGATATGCATAATAACATTTGAGACACTAAATAAGTGATTAAAGGAAAATGAAGCATAAAGTTTAACATACTGTTATGAAATGTTTTAAAAATTGTTTAAAACCTTTATTGGGACACTCCTTCTGGAAGTGAGGTCGTGATTGGCACCTTTTAGCATAGCTAGTGAATATGTTCAAGAGATAGATTTTTTTTCAAGATTTTAATGGCATCAAGGGATATGGGGAGAAAGCAGATATACGGCATTAAGATAGAGGCTCAGCCATGATCGTATTGAATGGTGGAGGAGGCTTGAATGGCCTACTCCTGCTCTTAGTTTCTATGTTACTGAGGACATATTCTCCAGTGGCAGGTGAAATCCAGGTGAAGGGAGACATGCATGGTGCACATGCAGGACACGGGTTAACAAGGGGGGTTTGTAGCCTGATAAGAGGTCACAAGTGCTTCTTAGACATGCACATCTGGCAGCTGTAGAGAGTTTAGCCAGGACCAAAGCTCTCGACTCATTGGTGGGCAAGGTATCTCCAATGACAGTTTCACAGACAAGTTATTGAGGCACAATCACTCCCTTGTGTCTTCTCTCTTATTCCTATCTCTTCACCATGAGGGACTAAGACTCTCTGAGAGAACATCTCAGCCAGGCCCTATCCCCGTAACCCGATGTGTTTACCCCGCTACTCCCCCGAGGGACAGCAAGGCAATTTGGCATGGCCAATCAACCTAATCTGCACATCTTTTGAACTGTGGGAGGAAATCACACAGACACAGGGAGAATGTGTAAACGCCACACAGACAGTCACCCAAGGCCAGAATTGAACCCAGGTCCGTTGCACTGAGGCAGCAGTGCCAACCACTGTGCTGTCCCAAACCAGACAAAGACCTAAAATGGCTGAATCTACATCTGTCGGCGACCCCGAACAAAGGAAGCTACCTTGCAGTATCAAGGAAACCATGTATTATCATCCCTAAGGAGCCACTAACAGCCTTGTGGGTTGCCCAGACCAAACTCAAAGAGAGCTAAAAAAATACCATCTGCATTTCAGAACCCAGGCTGGCCAACAGCAGTCTGCTTATCTGCTAAGAAAAAGGGTCTGCAACCTTTCCTTTAAATCTTAATGATTGAGACTTCTGACAATTTCGGGGACCCAGTCGAAGGATACACATCCCTTGTCAAAGACAGTATGGGCCACTGGCTTGTGGAACCAGTAATATTGTCTTGCTGAACTGCAAAGTCTCAGTCTGCTATTTTATCACCTGATGAGTAGCCTTACAAAGAGCTCAGGTCCAGGTTAGAAATCTGGCCCTCGCTACACTGCTTCTGGTGGAAATTCCATATCATCACTTACAAGACAGGAATGCAGAGATTAATCAATCTCATGATGTAAAGTTAACACTCACTGGAAAAGTGAATTGCCCAGCATTAGTTTTCAGCTCAATGACCTCTGTGAAGGAATGCCTCATTGGACTTTGATTCTTGACACTGGAACCGATGTGAACCAATATCTATTTTTTCTGTGGTCTCTGCATTCAAATCCTTTCTCTTCGGGCAATACAGCAGGATATAGATAGGCTGGAAAATTGGGCGGAGAGGTGGCAGATGGAGTTTAATCCGGATAAATGCGAAGTGATGCATTTTGGAAGAAATAATGTAGGGAGGAGTTATACAATAAATGGCAGAGTCATCAGGAGTATAGAAACACAGAGGGACCTAGGTGTGCAAGTCCACAAATCCTTGAAGGTGGCAACACAGGTGGAGAAGGTGGTGAAGAAGGCATATGGTATGCTTGCCTTTATAGGACGGGGTATAGAGTATAAAAGCTGGAGTCTGATGATGCAGCTGTATAGAACGCTGGTTAGGCCACATTTGGAGTACTGCGTCCAGTTCTGGTCGCCGCACTACCAGAAGGACGTGGAGGCATTGGAGAGAGTGCAGAGAAGGTTTACCAGGATGTTGCCTGGTATGGAGGGTCTTAGCTATGAGGAGAGATTGGGTAGACTGGGGTTGTTCTCCTTGGAAAGACGGAGAATGAGGGGAGATCTAATAGAGGTATACAAGATTATGAAGGGTATAGATAGGGTGAACAGTGGGAAGCTTTTTCCCAGGTCGGAGGTGACGATCACGAGGGGTCACGGGCTCAAGCTGAGAGGGGCGAAGTATAACTCAGACATCAGAGGGATGTTTTTTACACAGAGGGTGGTGGGGGCCTGGAATGCGCTGCCAAGTAGGGTGGTGGAGGCAGGCACGCTGACATCGTTTAAGACTTACCTGGATAGTCACATGAGCAGCCTGGGAATGGAGGGATACAAACGATTGGTCTAGTTGGACCAAGGAGCGGCACAGGCTTGGAGGGCCGAAGGGCCTGTTTCCTGTGCTGTACTGTTCTTTGTTCTTTGTTCTTTGTTCTTCTCTATACCTCTGTTACTGTGTGAATGCAAGGAAGCAAATTTGCAATCCTCCCACGTTTTTAATGTGTTCAAATAAACTAACTCTATGAGTTCATCCTCTCGAAGTTGCTGTGGAGTTATTAATAGAAAATTCGATCACATCAAAACTGAGGGGTTGGGGAATATGCCATCACCTTATAAAGGGGGAACAATTCAAATCATCTTTCTATTTACTGGTGGACGGTGAGAGGAGAAATTAGTGCTGTTTAAATTCCTGTCTGTAACATCGGCCTTTATTCCTTCCCCTTCTTCATTTTCCTCTCCCTCCATCTGAGCAAAACCAGGTTCCCAGTACTGTGGTGAACCATCGTTGGTTACCACTGTGGGGTTATTCCAATGTTACTGTTGGGTTAGGGTGTTGCCACTGTGGGGGTTGTTATAATGTTGTTGTTGGGTTAGGGTGTTTACACTGTGGGATTAATATACCTGTGGTGGATGCTGTTATGGCACATCCCGGTCGGGCCCCGCCTCCTGGGGAGAGGTATAAGACCCTCTGCTCAGGCGGGACCCCTCCAGTCTGGATTGGTGTACTCGTGTTAGATAGTTCCATTGTTTGTCAATAAAAGCCTTCAATCGCTGAAGCCTTGTACCTCGTGCTTGATTGTCGCGCATCAATTTTATTGTCTAACACGAAACTCTCGACAGTAAAGAGAGTATGGAGCAAATGCTGAAACCAGAGCGTCTGACGCTGGACCCACGTGCGGTCGGTGCCTCTAACACCTTCGACCACTGGCTGAAGTGTTTCGAGGACTACCTGGCGGCCTCTGCAGCAGTTACTACGGACGACGACAGACTCCAGGTCCTCCACGCGAGGGTAAGCGACACGGTCTACCTCGCGATTCGTGCGGCCACCACTTACCCGAGGGCCATCGAGCTCTTGAAGAAACGATACACGAGACCACCCAACGAGATTCACGCTCGTTACCTCCTCGCTACACGACGTCGGCAGTCGGGCGAAACCATGGAGGACTACGCCAATGAGCTCTTGCAGCTTGCCAGGGGCTGCGACTGCAAAGCTGTGTCGGCTGAGCAGTATATGTACGACCTCGCCCGAGATGCGTTTGTAGCAGGGGTAGGGTCCTCGTACATCCGGCTTAAGCTATTGGAGAAAGGGAACCTCAACTTGACCCAAGCGATGGAGATGGCTGAGATGCTGGAGGCAGCGTCGAAAAGCTTGGCTCTGTACCCCGAAGACCACGTGGAGACAACGTGGCAGGAGCAAGCACAAATCCCTCCTCGCCCCACGGGCTCGCGCTCCCATATCGACCCGACGACGGCGGCAGCTCCAGGCGGCCAGCGATGCTATTTTTGCGGAGGAGCCAAGCATCCACGGCAACAGTGTCCAGCAAAAACGGCGATCTGCAGTCAGTGTGGTAAAAAGGGGCACTATGCTAAAGTCTGCAGGTCGAAGCCCAAGAACGGCAGTGCAGCCTGTGACCCTCCAGAGCGGAGACAATCTCCTTCGGCGTCGCAGTACCCGCGAGGCCCGACCACGTGCGAATCCAGGACGGCGCCATCGTGGCTGACGGAGGAGGAGAATTGAGCTCTCCACCTATAATTACGATATTATGTATTGTCCAGGGAAGCTCAATGAGCCCTCGGATGCCCTCTCGCGCGGAACATGCGCTATCATGCAGGAGGACCGCTTGAAGGCCCTCCACAATGACCTGTGCCATCCTGGAGTCACTCGACTCTACCACTTCATAAAAGCCCGCAACCTGCCCTACTCGGTGGAGGATGTCAGGTCAGTAACGAGAAGCTGTCGGATTTGCGCGGAATGCAAACCGCACTTTTATCGACCGGACCGGGCACAATTGGTCAAGGCCACTCGCCCCTTCGAGAGGCTGAGTGTGGATTTTAAGGGCCCCCTTCCCTCAACGGACCGGAATGACTATTTACTCAATATCATAGATGAATGTGTTGAGTATAGGGCTAACGGGAGGACTTTGAATAGTGTGGAGGAGCAGAGGGATCTAGGTGTATGTGTGCATAGATCCCTGAAAGTTGGGAATCAAGTAGATAAGGTTGTTAAGAAGGCATATGGTGTCTTGGCGTTTATTGGTAGGGGGATTGAATTTAGGAGTCGTAGCGTTATGTTGCAACTGTACACAACTCTGGTGCGGCCGCACTTGGAGTACTGTGTGCAGTTCTGGTCCCCACATTACAGGAAGGATGTGGAGGCTTTGGAGAGGGTGCAGAGGAGGTTTACCAGGATGTTGCCTGGTATGGAGGGGAGATCCTATGAGGAGAGGCTGAGGGATTTGGGATTGTTTTCGCTGGAAAGGCGGCGGCTAAGAGGGGATCTTATTGAAACATATAAGATGATTAGAGGTTTAGATAGGGTGGATAGTGATAGCCTTTTTCCTCTGATGGAGAAATCCAGCACGAGGGGGCATGGCTTTAAATTGAGGGGGGGTAGTTATAGAACCGATGTCAGGGGTAGGTTCTTTACCCAGAGGGTGGTGAGGGATTGGAATGCCCTGCCAGCATCAGTTGTAAATGCGCCTAGTTTGGGGGCGTTTAAGAGATCCGTAGATAGGTTCATGGACGAAAAGAAATTGGTTTAGGTTGGAGGGTCACAGTTTTTTTTTTTAACTGGTCGGTGCAACATCGTGGGCCGAAGGGCCTGTTCTGCGCTGTAATGTTCTATGTTCTATGTTCTACTCCCGGTTCCCGTTTGTTGTCCCCTGTGCGGACAGTCGACTGCCACAGTGATTAAGGCATTCAGTGATCTTTTTACCCTGTTCGGGTACCCCTGCTACATACATAGCGACAGGGGCTCGTCGTTCATGAGTAACGACTTGAGGCAATTCCTGCTCTCATACGGGATTGCCTCTAGTAGAACCACGAGCTACAACCCTAGGGGTAACGGACAGGTGGAGAGGGAGAATGCTACAGTCTGGAAGGCTGTCCTATTGGCGCTGAAGTCCAGGGGCCTTCCAGTCTCCCGTTGGCAGGAGGTCCTTCCAAATGCGCTTCATTCCATTCGCTCCCTCCTGTGTACGGCAACCAATGCTACTCCCCACGAGAGGATGTTCTCATTCCCTCGGAAGTCGTCCTTGGGGATCTCCTTACCAACCTGGTTGATGTACCCAGGACCCGTCCTTCTGCGGCGACATGTGAGGGCCCGCAAGTCCGACCCCTTGGTCGAACCGGTCCAACTCCTCCACGCCAACCCTCAGTATGCCTATGTGGCATATCCTGACGGGCGAGAGGACACGGTCTTGATTCGAGACCTGACGCCCGCAGGGGACGTAGCAACTCCTGTCGCTCCTATACCCCCTGTCACGAACCCCCTTTCACTTCTTTCTTCCCCAGACGTGGCGCGTCAGCACCGGGACCAGTGCATAACAGTTATACTCCCATGTACAGCTTGCCTGAGACTCGGAGATCGGCGCCACCACAGAAGGTACCAGGATCCCCTGCATCACCGCCTCACCAGGGTCAACCGGCCCGGGAGTCCTCGAGGGGACAGCCGGACGCTGTTTTGGAGAGAACGCCACCGCAAGCACCTGCTCCGGTGTCGCAACCGGTGTTGAGGAGATCACAGCGACGGTGCGGTCCTCCAGACCGTCTGGACTTGTGAATTTTGTATATATGTGATCTGTTTTCGCACCCCGCCGGCCTTTGTTTTAAAGGAGGGGTGAATGTGGTGAACCATCGTTGGTTACCACTGTGGGGTTATTCCAATGTTACTGTTGGGTTAGGGTGTTGCCACTGTGGGGGTTGTTATAATGTTGTTGGGTTAGGGTGTTTACACTGTGGGATTAATATACCTGTGGTGGATGCTGTTATGGCACATCCCGGTCGGGCCCCGCCTCCTGGGGAGAGGTATAAGACCCTCTGCTCAGGCGGGACCCCTCCAGTCTGGATTGGTGTACTCGTGTTAGATAGTTCCATTGTTTGTCAATAAAAGCCTTCAATCGCTGAAGCCTTGTACCTCGTGCTTGATTGTCGCGCATCAAGTACTCAGCTTGGAAATTGATTAGTTACCTTTAAAAATGCTGGTATATAGAACTAAATAGAATGTGCAGCATGGAAAGAGTACATTTGGTCCAAATGGTCCATACTAGTATACCACACAAGCCTCCCCTCACCCCGAAAACCATATGGGCAGATCCTTTTACTCCCTAGTCTTCCAAGTATTAAACTTGCTACTCCTTAACTGTACTATTCTTTTAGTGTAAACATTTCCTAACTCATGCAATTACTTCCCTTCCATATCTAGTTCGTCTCACATGATATTCCATTACCCTCATTCACCTTAATTGTCCCTCCACCCCCCTCCTGTCTCATGCTTCCATATCCCATACCCCCATCCTCAGTCCCTTTCTCCTCACTCCAGTCCCTTCTCATCCTTATCCCTCTTCCACCCTGAACTGATAATTTGTTTTCCAGCATTAAGATATGATTTTTGTAACGTGCTACACATAGATAAAGTGCTGGGAATGTGAAAAGGTGGGGGGAGTATTAGAATAGGGACAGGCCAAGAAGGATATGACAGGAGTGTTTTATCTGCAGAATACGGTCCAAAATTGCCAAGATCGAGGCTACAGGAAGCAGTCCACTGATAGGGGAGCAGTTAAAAACAGATAGGAAGTTGCCAATAAAACAGAGAATGGCAGAGTAGAGAATTACTGCTGCAAGCAAGTGGAGGGAAAATAATAGTGGATCAGAATGAATGGAGAGATAGAAACATAGAAACATAGAAAAACTACAGCACAATACAGGCCCTTCAGCCCACAAAGTTGTGCCGAACTTATCCCTACCGTAGCGATTACTCAGCTTACCTATAACCCTCTATCTTACCAAGTTCCATGTACTCATCCAGAAGTCTCTTAAAAGACCCTATTGAATCCGCCTCCACCACCGTTGCTGGCAGCCCATTCCACGCACCCACCACCCTCTGAGTGAAAAACGTACCCCTGACATCTCCTCTGTACCTACTCCCCAGCACCTTAAACCTGTGTCCTCTTGTGGCAACCATTTCAGCCCAAGGAAAAAGCCTCTGACTGTCCACTCGATCAATACCTCTCAACATCTTATACACCTCTATCAGGTCACCCCTCATCCTTCATCTCTCCAAGGAGAAAAGTCCGAGCTCACTCAACCTATCCTCATAAGGCATGCCCCCCAACCCAGGCAACATCCTTGTAAATCTCCTCTGCACCCTTTCTATGGTTTCCACATCCTTCCTGTAATGAGGTGACCAGAACTGAGCACAGTACCCCAAGTGGGGTCTGACCAGGGTCCTATATAGCTGCAACATTATCTCACGACTCCTAAACTCAATTCCTCGATTGATGAAGGCCAATACACCATACACCTTCTTAACCACAGCCTCAACTTGCACAGCTGCTTTGAGCATCCTATGAACTCGGACCCCAAGATCCTTCTGATCTTCCACACTGCCAAGAGTCCTACCATTAATATTATATTCCGCCATCCTATTTGACCTGCCAAAATGAACCACCTCACACTTATCTGGGTTAATCTCCATATGCCACTTCTCCACCCAGTCTTGCATCCGTTCAAAATCTCACTGCAACTTCTGACATCCCTCCACACTATCCACAACACCTCCAACCTTTGTGTCATCAGCAAACTTACCAACCCATCCCTCCACTTCCTCATCCAGGTCATTTATAAAAATCACAAAGAGTAAGGGTCCCAGAACAGATCCCTGGGGCACTCCACTGGTGACCGACCTCCATTCAGAATATGACCCATCTATAACCACTCTTTGCCTTCTGTGGGCAAGCCAGTTCTGGATCCACAAAGCAATGTCCCCTTGGATCCCATGCCCCCTCACTTTCTCAATAAGCCTTGCATGGGGCACCTTATCAAATGCCTTGCTTGAAGTCCATATATACTACATCTACTGCTCTTCCTTCATCAATGTGTTTAGTCACATCCTCAAAAAATTCAACCAGGCTCATAAGGCATGATCTGCCTTTGACAAAGCCATGCTGACGACTCTTAATCATATTATACCTCTCCAAGTGTTCATAAATCCTGCCTCTCAGGATCTTCTCCATCAACTTACCAACCACTGAGGTTAGACTCACTGGTCTATAATTTCCAGGACTATCTCTACTCCCTTTCTTGAAGAAAGGAACAACACCCGCAATCCTCCAATCCTCCGGAACCTCTCCCGTCTCCATTGTTGATGCAAAGATCATCGCCAGAGGCTCAGCAATCTCCTCCCTCGCCTCCCACAGTAGCCTGGGGTACATCTCATCTGGTCCCGGCGACTTATCTAACTTGATGCTTTTCAAAAGCTCCAACACATCCTCTTTCTTAATATCTACATGCTTAAGCTTTTCAGTCCGCTGCAAGAGATATACATAGTGGGGTAGAATTCTTGACAATAAAGGATCAGAATGGCTGGAGGAAGATATAATGATGGCTCAGAATGCATGCCAGAGGAGTAATGGGACAAAATGGGTGGAGAGAGAGCATGGTTGACCAGAATGGTTGACCAGAACAAGGTATAAAGGGCAAGAATGGGCTAAGATAGTGGAAGTGACAGAAACAGGCAGGAACTTTGTAAAAAGCATTATATTTTATTAAAAATAAATTACAATTTTAAAAAAACCTTACCCTGAATACTTGCAAAGTCTGAATCAGCAGTACCTAAATTGAAAAAAAGGAGGTCTTGAAGGAAAGAAGTCTGGCTGCCAGTGTTAGATGTTGCAATATTTTAAAACTGTAATATTATTTTCTTTTGATTAGATTTCCCAGTGTTTTGCCATACATAGGAGGATTGAAAGGACAGGAAGAAATTGGCTGGATAAGCTATTTTTTATTGAAACTTTGACAAAATGAAGCAAGGTGATAGTTGTGCAACATAGAAAGTCTTTGGAAACATGCTACATTTGTTGATTCTGTAATATTGTAAATCAGAAATGAGAAAGAAATAATGTCAGCCAAGCTTCTATTCCTAACCATAATACAGTGACTCCTGCTGAAATGTTCATGTGCACAAAAATCAGGAACAGCTTGGTTGTAATATTTTTCCATGTTCATCAGCCTGTCGACACCTGGCCTCTGGGCACAGGTGTGGAGATACTAGAGGGCTGTCAGTGCCGACAGAATGTCTTAGGGAGTGCCAACATTTTCAGGAGGACAAGTAAAAAATTCAAAGGTCAAAAAAGACATGGCTTTGTCGTAAAGGTATTTATATTGGATTATTCTAAGCTAATGTTTATAAGTGAACAAAGCTTCACAGTTACTCCAGATACCTCTGCATGAATGGCAGATTTAAACCTATGATGACCTTGGGAAATAGTCAACTGACATTTCATGGCATTAACTTGCATATGACCTCGCTGCTTTGCAGCAAGAGACTTCCTTTCCCTGAGTGCATAGAACATAGAACATAGAACAGTACAGCACAGAACAGGCCCTTCGGCCCACGATGTTGTGCCGAGCTTTATCTGAAACCAAGATCAAGCTATCCCACTCCCTATCGTCCTGGTGTGCTCCATGTGCCTCCAATAACCGCTTAAATGTTCCTAAAGTGTCTGACTCCACTATCACTGCAGGCAGTCCATTCCACACCCCAACCACTCTCTGCGTAAAGAACCTACCTCTGATATCCTCCCTATATCTCCCACCACGAACCCTATAGTTATGCCCCCTTGTAATAGCTCCATCCACCCGAGGAAATAGTCTTTGAACGTTCACTCTATCTATCCCCTTCATCATTTTATAAACCTCTATTAAGTCTCCCCTCAGCCTCCTCCGCTCCAGAGAGAACAGCCCTAGCTCCCTCAACCTTTCATCATAAGACCTACCCTCCAAACCAGGCAGCATCCTGGTAATTCTCCTCTGCACTCTTTCCAGCGCTTCCACATCCTTCTTATAGTGAGGTGACCAGAACTGCACACAATATTCCAAATGTGGTCTCACCAAGGTCCCGTACAGTTGCAGCATAACCCCATGGCTCTTAAACTCCAACCCCCTGTTAATAAAAGCTTACACACTATAGGCCTTCTTCACAGCTCTATCCACTTGAGTGGCAACCTTCAGAGATCTGTGGATATGGACCCCAAGATCTCTCTGTTCCTCCACAGTCTTCAGAACCCTACCTTTGACCCAGTAATCCACATTTAAATTACTCCTACCAAAATGAATCACCTCACATTTATCAGGGTTAAACTCCATTTGCCATTTTCAAGCCCAGCTTTGCATCCTATCTATGTCTCTTTGCAGCCTACAACAGCCCTCCACCTCATCCACTACTCCACCAATCTTGGTGTCATCAGCAAATTTACTGATCTACCCTTCAGCCCCCTCCTCTAAGTCATTACTTTCCTTACTTTCATCATAAGCCGACCATGGGGGACCTTATCAAACGCCTTACTAAAATCCATGTATATGACATCAACTGCCCTACCTTCATCAACACACTTAGTTACCTCCTCAAAAAATTCTATCAAATTTGTGAGGCACGACTTGCCCTTCACAAATCCGTGCTGACTATCCCGGATTAATCCGCATCTTTCTAAATGGTCGTAAATCCCATCCCTAAGGACCTTTTCCATCAATTTACCAACCACCGAAGTAAGACTAACCGGTCTATAATTACCAGGGTCATTTCTATTCCCTTTCTTAAACAGAGGAACAACATTCGCCATTCTCCAGTCCTCTGGCACCATCCCCGTGGACAGCGAGGACCCAAAGATCAAAGCTCTGCAATCTCATCCCTTGCCTCCCAAAGAATCCTAGGATACATTTCATCAGGCCCAGGGGACTTATCGACCTTCAGTTTATTCAAAACTGCCAGGACATCCTCCCTCCGAACATCTATTTCCTCCAGCCTATTAGCCTGTAACACCTTCTCTTCCTCAAAAACATGGCCCCTCTCCTTGGTGAACACTGAAGAAAAGTATTCATTCATCACCTCACCTATCTCTACTGACCCCATACACAAGTTCCCACTACTGTCCTTGACCGGCCCTAACCTCACCCTGGTCATTCTTTTATTCCTCACCTAAGAGTAAAAAGCCTTGGGGTTTTCCTTGATCCCACCCGCCAAGGACTTCTCATGTCCCCTCCTAGCTCTCCTAAGCCCCTTTTTCAGCTCATACCTTGCAAACTTGTAACCCTCAATCGAGCCATCTGAACCTTGTTTCCTCATCCCTACATAAGCTTCCCTCTTCCTTTTCACAAGACATTCCACCTCTTTCGTGAACCATGGTTTCCTCACTCGGCCATTTCCTCCCTGCCTGACAGGGACATACCTATCAAGGACACCCAGTATTTGTCCCTTGAAAAAGTTCCACTTTTCATTAGTTCCTTTCCCTGACAGTTTCTGTTCCCAACTTATCCCCCTAATTCTTGCCTAATCGCATCATAATTACCTCTCCCCCAATTGTAAACCTTGCCCTGCCATACGGCCCTCTCCCTCTCCATTGCAATAACAAAGGACACCGAATTGTGGTCACTATCTCCAAAGTACTCTCCCACAACCAAATCTAACACTTGGCCCGGTTCATTTCCCAGTACCAAATCCAATGTGGCCTCACCTCTTGTTGGCCTATCCACATATTGTGTCAGGAAACCCTCCTGCACACACTGCACAAAAACTGCCCCATCCGAACTATTTGACCTACAAAGGTTCCAATCAATATTTGGAAAGTTAAAGTCCCCCATGACAACTACCCTGTGACCCCCACACATATCCATAACTTGCTTAGCAATTTCTTCCTCCACATCTCTATTACTATTTGGGGGCCTATAGTAAACTCCTAACAACGTGACCGCTCCTTTCCTATTTCTAACCTCAGCCCATATTACCTCAGTATGCAGATCCCCCTCGAAGTGCCTTTCCGCAGCCGTTAAACTATCCTTGATTAACAATGCCACTCCTCCACCTCTTTTACCAGCTTCCCTACACTTACTGAAACATCTATACCCCGGAACGTCCAACAACCATTCCTGTCCTTGTTCTACCCACGTCTCCGTAATGGCCACAACATCGTAGTCCCAAGTACCAATCCACGCCCCATGTTCAGCTACCTTGTTCCGGATGCTCCTTCCATTGAAGTAGACACACTTCAACCCACCTTCCTGTCTACCGGTACCCACCCTTGACCCTGATACCTTCCCCAATACCTCACCACCCTCACTGACTTCTGGACTACAACTCCTTTTCCCACTCCCCTGACAAATTAGTTTAAACCCCCCTGAAGAGCCGTATCAAATTTCCCTCCTAGGATATTGGTGCCCCTCTGGCTCAGGTGCACCCCGTCCTGTTTGTACAGGTCCCACCTTCCCCAGAATGTGTTCCAATTATCCACGTATCTGAAACCCTCCCTCCTACACCATCCCTGCAATCACATGTTTAACTGCAGTCTCTCCCTGTTCCTCAACTCGCTATCACGTGGCACCGGCAACGTACCAGAGATGACCACACGTTTTGTCTTGGCTCTCAGCTTCCAGCCCAGCTCCAGAAATTCCTGCTTTAAATCCCCGTCCCTTCTCTTACCTATGTCGTTGGTACCAATGTGTACCACGACTTGTGACTGTTTCCCCTCCCCCTTCAGAATCCGGAAAACACGGTCTGAGACGTCACGGACCTTGGCATCCGGTAGGCAACATACCATCCGTGAGTCTCTTTTGCTGCCACAGAACCTCCTATCTATCCCTCTAACTAACGAGTCCCCAATAACTATTGCCCTCCCGCTCTGCCCCTTACCCTCCCGAGCCACAGAGATGGACACAGTGCTGGAGATCCTCTCACTGCGGCTCACCACTGGTATGTCATCCCCCTCAACCGTATCCAAAGCAGAATACTTGTTGCTAAGGGGAACGACCACAGGGGATCCCTGCACGGACTGCTTCCTCCCAGCCCCTCTCACCGTCACCCATCTGTTTTCATTCCTCGGAGTAACTGTATCCCTGAAGCTTCTGTCTATGGCCACCTCTGCGTCCCCAATGATCCTAAGTTCATCCAACTCCAACTCCAGTTCCCTAACATGGTTTTGGAGGAGCTGCAGATGGGTGCACTTCCCACAGATGTAATCAGCAGGGACACTGTCGTCGTCCCTCACCTCAAACATAGTGCAAGAGGAACATAGCACTGCCTGCACACCCATCCCCTTCCCAGTACCTGGTAGAAACAGCAAAAATGAATTAAACTCACCCCTGCTCACCCTTTCTGCCTAAGCCCTGTGAGCCAAAGCCCTTATAGCTCACACTCTGCTTCCCACGCACTCTGCTGCCCGCTCCCGACACTGCCCGCTGTGTACTGCAGCCTACCTTTTATGCTTCGCGCGCTTAAAAAACCCTTCCCAGACTCCTTAGCAGCCCACTTTCGGTTTTCACTTTAAACTTAAGAAAAATACTACTACAAAAGTAAAGGCCAAAAAAAAACACACACTAGCTGACTAATTAAATAAATAAATAATTCAATCAATCTCTCACCAGCACTCCTGCCTCCAATCACTCCCCCTCAGCTTGCTCCAGTGGAACAATGAGGGGGAACCTCCCAGGTAACTGACTTTTAAAGTTAAAATAAAAACCCTTCCCAGACTCCTTAGCAGCCCACTTCCGGTTTTCACTTTAAACTTAAGCAAAATACTACTACAAAAGTAAAGGCCAAAAAAAACCACACACTAGCTGACTAATTAAATAAATAAATAATTCCATCAATCTCTCACCAGCACTCCTGCCTCCAATCACTCCCTCTCAGCTTGCTCCAGTGGAACAATGAGTGCAATCTGGTTAATTCCTGCCGCAAAGAGTACACATGGATATCAGAAGGCTTTGGATGCTCTGAGAACCGTCATTCTGTTGTGGGGGAATTAAAGTGATGGACACAAAATGGTTACCTGGGAAGGGACATTAACAGGCACTGGCTTTTAGCACGGACAGTTACTTAAAAGTTAAAACATGCAGGATCCGAAATGCTGCAGGAAGCTGGTCAGAGCTTGAGGCACTTTAGATAAGGGCAGTCCCAGAACAATGAGTCTGATAATAAGGTCAGCCAAAGATGGGGACATTAATACATAAATGCAACAAGATCAGCCACTGAATGTAAACCAGTCATTGATAGAGGAAAGGTATCCATTCGATGAACAATGATATGTTAACTGTCCATGTCTGTACCTGTCTGCTTGTAACGATGTGTTAACTACCGATGTCTGTATCTGCCGACTCAACTTGTAACGATGTGTTAAATGGCTAATGTCCGTACTGCCTATTGTCTAAAAGGTATAAAAATGATCAACTACCATTGTGTAATTGAGAAGGTAGCTGCCAAGTACTGTGGAGTACCAGTGCTTTCTCCCGAAGCTTTGTGTCCGAAATAAAACTGTATTGTTGAAACCTCCAAGTCTGACTCCGGTGGTAAATTTCCCACAACAATTCATAGCCAGAAAATGTCTTTAAGAGAGAATGGGGGAGGCAAATGTGATAGAAAATAAAATCAGAAAAAACCAGAGGGAAAAATGAGGCAGCATATTCCCCAGCCCAAGCATTCCAAACCAACAAAGTCCTGATGTCTGAAACTGGAACAAAGCCCCCAGCTCCAGACCCAGCATATTCGGAGCACCACAGAACCTGGCACTGGCCCCAGTGCCCCAAGAATAATGTGGAATCCAGCCCTCAGGAGCCACAGCCCTTGCAACTATGCAAAATCAAGGACTACAGAAACAGCACTCAGCCCAGTGTTCCAGAACCAAAACTGAACCTAAGACTCTGATCACAACATAGATGCCCATGTTCCAGATCCAACACAGGACCCACTCCCTCCAGAGCCTAGCATTCCAGAACTGGCACAGAGTCTGATACTCCAGACCCAAAGCCACGACTTGGACTCTGGTCCCAAAACAGGTCCGCACTCAACAGAGATCTTCATGCCCTGAACGTGAAAAAGAGGCCATTGCTCCAGAACCAACAGAGTCCAATGACCTAGAACGGATGCAGAGCTGAATGCAGTTGAACAGAACCTTGTGCCCCAGATCCAGCAAAGAGCCTAACACTCTGGAAATAGCACAAAAACCTGTCTCCTGACTCAGAATAGAGCTCAGCTTTCCAAAAGGCAGCACCCAGTGTGCTTGGTAGCCAACAAAATGATACAATCTCTCAAAATTGAGGACACCAGAACCAGCAAAAGGCCCTGTGCTCCGGTACCAGAACAGGGCCCAGTGTTCTGGAAGCAACAAAGAGCCCAGAACCAGCAGAAAACTATACACTCCAGAACAAGCACTGATTCTAACACCCTGAAATTGGAATAAAAATTAAGTGCTGGAAAAACGTTTGGCAGTACCTGTGGAAAGAGAAGCAGTTAACATTGAGTCAATTACAGTTCAAGCTGGCTATCCTTAGAATCATAGAATCCCTACACTACAGAAGGAGGCCATTCAGCCCATTGAGCCTGCGCTGAGAACAATCCCACCCAGGCCCTATCCCCATAACCCCACATATTTACCCTGCTAATCCCCCTGACACTAAGTGGCAATTTAGCATGGCCAATCCACTTAGCATGCACACCTTTGGAGGAAACTGGAGCACCCGGAGGAAACTCACGTAGACACAGGGAAAACATGCAAACTCCACACAGTCATCTGATGCTAGAATTGAACCCGGATCCCTGGCAGTGAGAGGCAGCAGTACTACTTACTGTGCCACCGTGCCGCCCACTCTCCCTGATTTTATTTCACATTTCCACTATTCGCAGTATTTTGCTTTTAATTTACTCTGGAATTGGAACAGAGGCCAGCGTTCCAGAAACAACAGTGCCAGTCCTCCCAGTACAGAGTTTGGCATTCACCAACTGAAAGCGAGCCCAGCACTCCAGAGTCCGTGTCCCGGGACAATGACTGAATCCAATTCTCCGGACCCCAAACGGAGCCCAGTGTCCTAGAACAGGGACTGAATATAGCTCCCCGCACCGAATGTCCCAGGACAGGGACTGATCCTGCTCTCCTGACAACAAACCGAGCCCAGTGTCCCAAGACAGGGACTGATCCAGCTCTTCTGACAATAAACCAAGCCCAGTGTCCCGGGACAGGGACTGAATACAGCTCTCCAGACCCAGCACTGAGCCCAGTGTCCCAGGACAGGATATTATTAAACTAGAAAGAGTGCAGAAAAGATTTACTGGGATGCTACCGGGACTTAATGGATTGAGTTATACAGAGAGGCTGGATAGACTGGGACTTTTTTCCGTGGAGCATGGGAGGTTTAGGGGAGGTCCATAAAATAATGAGGGGCATAAATCAACCAGATAGTCAACCAACAGGGCGGCACGGTAGCACTGCTGCTTCACAGCTCCAGGAACCTGGGTTTGATTCCCGGCTTGGGTCACTGTCTGTGTGGAGTTTGCACATTCTCCTCGTGTCTGCGTGGGTTTCCTCCGGGTGCTCCGGTTTCCTCCTACAGTCCAAAGATGTGCGGGTTAGGTTGATTGGCCATGCTAAAAAATTGCCCTTAGTGTGCTGAGATGCGTAGGTTAGAGGGATTAGTGGGTAAAATATGTAGGGATATGGGGGTAGGGCCTGGGTGGGATTGTGGTCAGTGCAGACTCGATGGGCCGAATGGCCTCTTTCTGTACTGTAGGGTTTCTATGATTTCTATGATAGTTAACATCTTTTCCCAAAGGGAGGGGAGTCTAAAATTAGAGGGCATAGGTTTAAGGTGAGAGGGGAGAGATACAAAAGGGTCCAAAGGGGCAATTTTTCACACAAAGTGGTGGTGAGTGTCTGGAATGAACTGCCAGAGGTAGCAGTAGAAGCGGGAACAATTTTGTCTTTTAAAAAGTATTTAATCAGTAATATGGGTAAAATGGGTATAGGGGGATATGGGCCAAACACGGGCAACTGGGACTAGCTTAGTGGTTAAAAAAAAGGGGGGCATGGACAAGTTGGGCCAAAGGGTCTGTTTCCATACCGTAACCCTCTCTGACTCGATAATTAGTTGGCAATCTAGTTGTGAGAGAACCCTTGGGAATGAGTGACCATAATATGATAGAATTCTTTGTCAAGGTGGATAGTGACATAGTTGATTCGAAAACCAGGGTCCTGAATTTAAATAAAGGTAACTATGATGATATGACACATGAATTGGCTATGATGGACTGGGAAACATTGCTGAAAAGAAGGACAGTGGACAAGCAATGGCAGGCTGTATTTAAGAAACAAGTAAGTGAACTCCAGAAGTTGTTTATTCGGGTTTTTGGCGCAAGAGATGTAAGGGAACTGGCCAAACTATGGCTAACAAGAGAAATTAGAGATAGTATTATGTTCAAAGAAGATGCATTCAAATTGGCAAGAAAAAGCAATAGACCTGAGGATTGGGAGCAATTTACAATTCAAAGGAGGACCAAGGAATTGATTAAAAAGGGAAAAAATAGAGTATTAAAGTAAGCTACTGGGGAACATTAAAAACTGACTGTAAAAGTTTCTATTGGTATGTAAAGAAAAAAAGATTGGCAAAAAATAATGTAGACCCCTTACAGTCAGAAACGGGAGAATTCATAAAGGGGAACAAAGAAATGGCTGTGGAACTAAATTCATACTTTGCTTCTGTCTTCACAAAGGAAGTCATGAATAATGTATCAGAAGTTCTGGGCGAAACAAGTTTTAGTGAGGAGCTGAAGGAAATCAGTACTAGTAGAGAAATGGTTTTGGGGAAATTGATGGGATTGAATCTGGATAAATCTCCAGGGCCTGATAATCTTCAAGTGGTGAAGATGCCAGCGTTGGACTGGGGTAAACACAGTAAGAAGTTTAACAACACCAGGTTAAAGTCCAACAGGTTTATTTGGTCGCAAAAGCCACAAGATTTCGGAGCCTCAAGCTCCTTCTTCAGGAGCTTAAGGCTCCGAAAGCTTGTGGCTTTTGCTACCAAATAAACCTGTTTGACTTTATTCTGGGGTTGTTAAGCTTCTTACTGATAATCTTCAACCCAGAGTACTTAAGGAAAAGGCCGTGGAAATAGTGGTCGTGGTGGTCATTTTCCAAAATTTCTTGGATCTGGACTGATTCCTACAGATCGAAGGGTAGGTAATGTAAGCCCACTATTCAGAAAGGGAGGTAGAGAGAAAATAGAGAACTATAGACCAGTGAACCTAATGTCAATACTGGGGAAGTTGTTAAAGTCCATTATCATCATATGTTCAGCATATGGAAAGCAGTGGTATAATCAGACAAAGTCAGCATGGATTTACAAAGGGGAAATCATACTTGACAAATCTATCAGAATTCTTTGAGGATGAAACTAATAGAGTTGCCCCAAAGAGAACTGGCATATGTGGTTTACTTAGACCTTGAGAAGGCTTTCAACAAGGTCTCACGCAGCAGACTACTGTATAAGGTTAAAGCAGATGGGATTGTGGGTAGTATCTTGAGCGGGATAGAAAACTGGTTAGCAGATGGGAAGCAAAAAGTTGGCATAAATGGTTTTTTTTCCAATTGGCAGGTGGCGGGGGGTGATAGTGGGGTACTGCAGGGATCTGTGCTAGGGGCTCAACATTACATATTAATGAGTTGGAAGAGGGGACTGTGTTTATTACGTCCAAATTTGCAGATGATACAAACTTGGGTGGGATGGTGTGTTGCCTCCCTGGTGCTAGAGTCAAGGACCTCTCTGAGCGGTTGCAGGACATTCTTAAGGGGGAGGGTGAGCAGCCTGAAGTTGTTGTACATATTGGTATCAAAGACATCGGTAGGAAAAGGGATGAAGTCCTGAAGAGTGAATATAGGGAGTTAAGCAGAAGGCTAAAGTGCAGAACCTCGAAGGTAGAAATTTCTGGACTACTACCAGTGCCACGTGCTAGTGAGAGTAGGAATAGGAACATTAGGCAGATGAATGTGTGGCTTAAGAGCTGGTGCAGGGGACAGGGATTTAGATTTGTGGATCATTGGAATCTCTTCTGGGGAAAGGGTGACCTGTTCAAAAGGGACAGGTTACACCTGAACTGGAGGGTCCAAAGATGTGCGGGTTAGGTTGATTGGCCATGCTAAAAAAAATTGCCCCTTAGTGTCCTGGGATGTGTAGATTAGCGGGATTAGTGGGTAAAATATGTAGGGATATGGGGGTGGGGCCTGGATGGGATTGTGGTCGGTGCGGACTCGATGGGCCGAATGGCCTCTTTCTGTACTGTAGGGTTTCTATGATTCTATCTATTCTATGAGGGGGACCAGTATCCTGGCGGGGAGATTTGCTAGAGCCACTCGGGAGGGTTTAAACTAGTTTGACAGGGGGGTGGGATCCAAAGCAGGAGGGAGACAGCAGAAAAGGTTGAGGAGAGCACAGAAGTTAAAGAGAGCACATTAAGTAGTAAAGGCAGTGTCAGTAATCCTAGTACTAGACAGATCAGGCAAAAGCAAGACAGAGAACAAAGGAAGTCCAGATTAAACAGCATTTATTTCAATACAAGAGGCCTGACGGGCAAGGCAGATGAACTCAGGGCATGGATGGGTACATGGGACTGGGATATTATAGCAATTACTGAAACATGGCTAAGGGAAGGACAGGACTGGCAGCTCAATGTTCTAAGGTTCAAATGCTATAGGAAATATAGAACAGGAGGTAAGAGAGGAGGAGGAGTTGCACTTTTGATTAAGGAAAACATCATGGCAGTACTGAGAGGAGATATATCCGAGCATTCGCCCACTAGGTCTATATGGGTAAAACTGAGAAATAAGAAGGGGGAAATCACTTTGATAGGGTTGTACTATGGCCCCCAAATAGTCGGCAGGAAACTGAGGACCAAATATGTAAGGAGATTACAGATAGCTCCAAGAAAAATAGGGTGGCAATAGTAGGGGATTTTAACTTTCCCAATATTGACTGGGACAACCATAGTATTAGAGGCTTGGATGAAGAGAAATTTGTTGAGTGTATTCAGAAGGAATTTCTCATTCAGTATGTGGATGGCCTGACTAGAGAGGGGGCAAAACTTGACCTCCTCTTGGGAAATAAGGAAGGGCAGGTGACAGATGTAAAATGTGTTCAGGAAAATTTTCTACATCAGTATATAGAGGTGCCAACTAGAGAGGATGCGATATTGGATCTCCTATTGGGAAATGAGTTAGGGCAGATGATGGATGTGAGTGTGAGGGAACATTTTGGATCCAGTGATCATAGTGCCATTAGTTTCAACCTGATCATGGATAAGGATAGACCTGGTCCTCGGGTTGAAGTTCTGAACTGGAAAAAGGCCAAATTTGATGAAATGAGAAGGGATCTGGGAAGTGTGGATTGGCACGGGCTGTTCTCTGGTAAGGATGTAAATGGAAAGTGGGAGGCCTTCAAAGGATAAATTTTGAGAGTGCAGAGTTTGTATGTTCCTGTCAGGATTAAAGGCAAAGTAAATAGGAAAAAGGAACCTTGGTTCTCGAGGGAGATTGTAACACTGATTAAGAGGAAGAGAGAGTTGTATGAAATGTACAGGCAGCAAGGAACAGATCAGATGCTCGAGGAGTATAAAAAGTGCAAGAAGCTACTTAAGAGGGAAATCAGGAGGGCTAAAAGAAGACATGAGGTTGCTTTGGCAGACAGAGTGAAGGAAAATCCAAAGAGCTTCTATAGGTATGTTAGGAGCAAAAGGATAGTGAGGGATAAAATTGGTCTTCTTGAAGACCAGAGTGGTAGACTGTGTATGGAACCAAAAGAGATGGGGGAGATACTAAATGGTTTTTTTGCATCCGTATTTACTGAGGAAACGGGCATGGAGTCTACGGAAATAGGGCAAACAGATAGGGAGGTCATGAAACCTTTACAGATTAAAGGGGAGGAGCTGCTTGCTGTCTTGAGGCAAATCAGAGTGGATAAATCCCCAGGACCGGACAGGGTATTTCCACGGACCTTGAAGGAAGCTAGTGTTGAACTTGCAGGGGCCCTGGCAGACATATTTAAAATGTCAGTATTCACGGGGGAGGTGCCGGATGATTGGAGGGGGGCTCATGTTGTTCCATTGTTTAAAAAAGGTTCGAAAAGAAATCTGGGAAATTATAGGCCAGTCGGTGGTGGGCAAGTTATTGGAAGGTGTGATAAGGGATAGGATCTACAAATATTTGGATAGACAGGGACTTATTAGGGAGAGTCAACATGGCTTTGTGCGTGGTAGGTCATGTTTGACCAATCTATTAGAGTTTTTCGAGGAGGTTACCAGGAAAGTGGATGAAGGGAAGGCGGTGGATGTTGTCTACCTGGATTTCAGCAAGGCCTTTGACAAGGTCCCTCATGGGAGGTTAGTTAGGAAGGTTCAGTCGCTGGGTATACATGGGGAGGTAGTAAACTGGATTAGTCACTGGCTCAATGGAAGAAGCCAGAGAGTGGTTTGGAGAATTGCTTCTCTGAGTGGAGGCCTGTGACTAGTGGTGTGCCGCAGGGATCGGTGTTGGGTCCATTGTTGTTTGTCATCTATATCAATGATCTGGATGATAATGTGGTCAATTAGATCAGCAAATTTGCTGATGATACAAAGATTGGAGGTGTAGTGGACAGTGAGGAAGGTTTTCAAAGCTTGCAGAGGGATTTGGACCAACTAGAAAAATGGGCTGAAAAATGGCAAATGGAATTTAATGCAGACAAGTGTGAGATATTGCACATTGGAAGGACAAACCAAAGTAGAACGTACAGGGTAAATGGTAGGACTCTGAAGAGTGCAGTTGAACAGAGGGATTGTCACAGGTGGATAGGATCGTAAAGAGTGCCTTTGGTACATTGGCCATTATAAATCGGAGTATCGAGCATAAAAGTTGGAGTGTTATGGTAAGGTTATATAAGGCATTGGTGAGGCCGAATTTAGAGTATTGTGTACAGTTTTGGTCACCTAGTTACAGGAGAGATGTGAATAAGGTTGAAAGAGTGCAGAGAAGGTTCACAAGGATGTTGCCGGGATTTGAGAAGCTGAGTTACAGAGAGAGATTGAATAGGTTGGGACTTTATTCCCTGGAGCATAGAAGAATGAGGGGAGATTTGATAGAGGTGTTTAAGATTTTGATGGGTATAGATAGAGTGAATGCAAGCAGGCTTTTTCCACTGAGGCTCGGGGAGAAAAAAAACCAGAGGGCATGGGTTAAGGTTGAAAGGAGAAAAGTTTAAAGGGAATATTAGAACATAGAACAGAGAACATAGAACATTACAGCGCAGTACAGGCCTTTCGGCCCTCGATGTCGCGCCGACCAGTGGAACCAATCTAAAGCCCCTCTAATCTACACGATTCCAGCTTATCTATGTCCAACCATTTGAATGCTCTTAATGTTGACGAGTCCACTACTGCTGCAGGCAGGGCATTCCACGCCCTTACTACTCTCTGAGTAAAGAACATACCTCTAACATCTGTCCTAAATCTCTCACCCCTCAATTTAAAGCTATGTCCCCTTGTGTTAGCCATCACCATCCGAGGGAAAAGGCTCTCACTATCCACCCTATCTAATCCTCTGATCATCTTGTATGCCTCTATTAAGTCACCTCTTAACCTTCTTCTCTCTAACGAAAACAACCTCAAGCCCCTCAGCCTTTCCTCATACGATTTTCCCACCATACCAGGCAACATCCTGGTAAATCTCCTCTGCACCCTTTCCAACACTTCCACATCTTTCCGATAATGCGGTGACCAGAACTGTACACAATACTCCAAGTGTGGCCGCACCAGAGTTTTGTACAGTTGCAGCATGACCTCCTGGCTCTGAAACTCAATCCCTCTACCAATAAAAGCTAACACACCATACGCCTCCTTAACAACCCTACCAACCTGGGTGCCAACTTTCAGGGATCTATGCACATGGACACCCAGATCCCTCTGTTCATCCACACGACCAAGTATCTTACCATTTGCCCAGTACTCTGTATTCCTGTTACTCCTTCCAAAGTGAATCACCTCACACTTTTCCGCATTAAACTCCATTTGCTACCTCTCAGCCCAGCTCTGCAGCTTATCTATGTCCCTCTGTAACCTGCCACTTCCCTCCGCACTGTCTACAACTCCACCGACTTTAGTGTCATCCGCAAATTTACTAATCCATCCTTCTACGCCCTCATCCAGGTCATTAATAAAAATGACAAACAGCAGTGGCCCCAAAACAGATCCTTGCGGTACACCACTAGTAACTGAACTCCAGGATGAATATTTCCCATCAACCAACCACCACCCTCTGTTTTCTTACAGCTAGCCAATTCCTGATCCAAACCACTAAATCACCCTCAGTCCCATGTGTCCGTATTTTCTGCAAAAGCTTACCAGGGGGAACCTTATCAAACGCTTTGCTGAAATCCATATACACCACATCAACCGCTTTACCCTCATCCGCCTCTTTGGTCTCCTTCTCAAAGAACTGAATAAGGTTTGTGAGGCACGACCTACCCTTCACAAAACCGTGCTGACTATCCTGAATCAAATTATTCCTTTCTCGGTGATTATAAATCCTATCTCTTATAATCCTTTCCAAAACTTTGCCCACAACAGAAGTAAGGCTCACCGGTCTATAATTACCAGGGTTGTCCCTACTCCCCTTCTTGAACAACATTTGCTATCCTCCAGTCTTCTGGCACTGTTCCTGTAGACAATGACGACACAAAGATCAAAGCCAAAGGCTCTGCAATCTCCTCTCTTGCCTCCCAGAGAATCCTAGGATAAATCCCATCCGGCCCAGGGGACTTATCTATTTTTACCCTTTCCAGAATTGCTAACACCTCCTCCTTATGAACATCAATCCCATCCAGTCCAACAGCCTTCATCTCAGTACTCCCCTTGACAACACTGTCCCTCTCCTGTGTGAATACCGACGAAAAATATTAATTTAGTGCCTCTCCTATCTCTTCAGACTCCACGCACAACTACTCCACGCACAACTACTGTCCTTGACTGGCCCTAATCTTACCCCAGTCATTCTTTTACTCCTGGCATACCTATAGAAAGCTTTAGGGTTTTCCTTGATCCTACCCGCCAAAGACTTCTCATGTCCCCTCCTGGCTCTTCTTAACTCTTTCTTTAGGTCCTTTCTGGCTAACTTGTAACTCTCAAGTGCCCTAACTGAGCCTTCACGTCTCATCTTAACATAAGTCTCCTTCTTCCTCTTCACAAGAGAGTCAACCTCCTTAGTAAACCACGGTTCCCTCACAAGTCTGCTTCCTCCCTGCCTGACAGGTACATATTTATCAAGGACGCGTAGTAGCTGTTCCTCGAAGGGCCTGTTCCTGTGCTGTATTGAACCAGTTCCACATTACAATTGTGCCCATCCCCTGCAGTTTCCTTCCCCAACCTATGCCAGCTAAATCTTGTCTAATCGCATCATAATTTCCTTTCCCCCAGCTATAACTCTTGCCCTTTGGTATATACCTATCCTTTTCCATTGCTAATGTAAACGTAATCCAATTGTGGTCACTGTCACCAAAGCGCTCACTTACCTCCAAATCTAACACCTGGCCTGGTTCATTACCCAATACCAAATCCAATGTGGCCTCGCCTCTTGTTGGTCTATCTACATACTGCGTCAGGAAGCCTTCCTGCACACATTGGACAAAAACCGACCCCTCTAAAGTACTCGAACTATAGCTTTTCCAGTCAATATTTGTAAAGTTAAAGTCCCCCAGTACAACTACCCTGTTACTTTCGCTCCTATCCAGAATCATCTTTGCAATCTTTTCCTCTACATCTCAGGAACTTTTCAGAGGTCTATAAAAAACCCCCAACAGGGTGACCTCTCCTTTCCTGTTTCTAACCTCAGCCCAAACTACCTTAGTCAACAAGTCCTCATCACATATCCTTTCTGCCACCGTAATACTGTCCTTGACTAACAATGCCTCCCCCTCTTTTACCACCTTCCCTGCACTTACTGAAACATCTAAACCCTGGAACCTGCAACAACCATTCCTGTCCCTGCTCTATCCATGTCTCCGAGATGGCCACAACATCGAAATCCCAGGTACCAACCCATGCTGCAAGCTCACCCACCTTATTCCGGATGCTCCTGGCGTTGAAGTATACACACTTCAAACCGCCTTCCTGCCTGCCAGTACACTCCTGCAACTCTGAAACCTCATCCATGACCTCACTACTCTCAACCTCCTGTACACCGGAGCTACAATTCAGGTACCCACCCCCCTGCTGAATTAGTTTAAACCCTCCCGAAGAGCATTAGCAAATTTCCCCCCCAAGATATTGGTACCCCTCTGGTTCAAGTTGCAGACCATCCTGTTTGTAGAGGTCCCACCTACCCCAGAAAGAGCCCCAATTGTACAGGTATCTGAATCCCTCCCCCCTGCACCATCTCTGTAACCACGTGTTCAACTGCTCTCTCTCCCTATTCCTCTCCTCACTATCACGTGGCATGGGTAACAAACCAGAGATAACAACTTGTTTGTTCTAGCCCTAAGCTTCCACCCTAACTCCCTGAATTTCTGCCTTACAACCCCATCCCTTTTCCTCCCTATGTCTTGAGTGCCTATGTGAACCACAACTTGGGGCTGGTCCCCCTCCCCCTTAAGGATTTCGAAAACACGATCCGAGACATCGTGGACTCTGGCTCCTGGGATGTCACCAACCGCGAGTCGCTCTCGTTCCCGCAGAATCTCCTATCCGTCCCTTTAACTATGGAGTCCCCAGTGACTAATCCTCTACTCCTCTCCCCCCTTCCCTTCTGAGCCACAAGGACAGACTGTGAGCCAGTGATCTGTACACCATGGCTTACCCCTGCTAAGTCCCCCCCCCCAACAGCATCCAAAAGTGTACTATCCCCAATTTTGACTACAATTTTTGTTTCTCCCCCCACTTGGATGGCTCCCTGTACCTTGGTGCTGTGGTCAGTTTGCTCATCCTCCCTTTCCCTACCCTTCCGAGCTGCCGGGCCGGACTCTGTGCCGGAGGCACGGCCACTGTTGCTTCCCCCAGGTAGGCTGCTCCCCCGAACAGTACTTAAACAGGAGTACTTATTTTAGGGGGGGCTTCTTCACGCAGAGAGTGGTGGGAGTGTGGAATGAGCTGCCGGATAAAGTGGTAAATGCTTTTAACATTTAAGAAAAACTTGGACGGGTTCATGGGTGAGAGGGGCGTGGAGGGATATGGTCCAAGTGCAGGTCAGTAGGACTAGGCAAAAAATGGTTTGGCACAGACAAGAAGGGCCAAAAGGCCTGTTTCTGAGCTGTAATTTTCTATGGTTCTAGAAGTGTTAGTAAAGGATTACTTTGGGACTAGTGACCATAATTCCATTAGTCTTAAGATTGCTATGGAGAATGATAGGTCTGGCCCAAAAGTTAAAATTCTAATTGGGGAAAGGCCAATTTTGATGGTATCAGGCAGGAACATTCAACAGTTAATTGGGGGAATCTGTGGGAAGCCAAAGGGACGTCTGGTAAGTGGGAGGCTTTCAAAAGCGTGTTAACCTGGGTTCAGGGTAAGCACCTTCCTCTTAGAGTGAAGGGCAAGGCAGGTAGAAGTAGAGAATCCTGGATAACTCGGGATATTGAGGCCTTGGTCAAGAAGAAGAAGGAGGTACTCAACATGCATCGGCAGGTGGGATCAGGTCGATCCCTTGAAGAGTATAGAGTGTGCAGGGGTGGAGTTAAGAGAGAAATCAGGAGGGCAAAAAGGGGACACAAGATTGTTTTGGCAGATAAGGCAAAGAAGAATCCAAAGAGCGTCTACAAATACATAAAAGGCAAAAGAGTAACTAGGGAGAGAGTAGGATTTCTTAAGGATCAACAAGGTCATCTATGTGTGGATCCACAAGAGATGGGTGAAATCCTAAATTAATATTTCTCATCAGTATTCACTGTTGAGAAAAGCATGGATGTTAGGGAACTTAGGGAAATAAATAGTGATATCTTGAGGAGTGTACATATTACAAAGAAGGAGGTGCTTGAAGTCTTTAAGCACATCAATGTAGAGAAATCCCTGGGACCTGATGAAATGTTACCTGGGACATTGTGGGAGGCGAGGGAGGAAATTGCAGGTCCCCAGGCAGAGATATTTGAATCAACGATAGTCACAGGTGAGGTGCCTGAAGATTGGAGGGTGACAAATGTTGTGCCTTTGTTTAAGAAGGGCTGCAGGGAAAAGCCTGGGAACTACAGGCCGGTGAGCCTAACATCTGTAGTGGGTAAGTTGTTCAAAGGTATTTTGAGAGACAGGATCTACAGGCATTTAGATTAGGGACAGTCAGCATGGCTTTGTGAGTGGAAAATCATGTCTCATATATTTCATTAAGTTTTTTGAAGGGGTAACCAAGAAGGTGGATGAGGGCAGTGCAGTTGATGTTGTCTACATGGACTTTAGCAAGGCCACCACATGGTAGATTGTCGCATAAGGTGGAATCTCACAGGGTCCAGGGTGAGGTGGCCAGATGGATACAAAATTGGCTGGATGATAGAAGACAGAGGGTGGTTGTAGAGGGTTGTTTTTCAAACTGGAGACCTGTGACCAGCAGTGTCCCTCAGGGATCGGTGCTGGATCCACTGTTATTTGTCATTTATATTAATGATTTGGATGAGAATTTAGTCGGCATGGTTAGTAAATTTGCAGATGACACAAGATTGGTGGCATTGTGGACAGTGAAGAAGGTTATCTAGGATTGCAACGGGATCTTGATCAATTGGGCCAGTGGGCTGACGAATGACAGATGGAGTTTAATTTAGATAAATGCGAGGTGATGCATTTTGGGAGATTGAACCAGGGCAGGACTTACTCAGTTAATGGTAGGACGTTGGAGAGAGTTACAGAACAAAGAGGTCTAGGGGTACAGGTTCATAACTCCTTGAAAGTGGAGTCACAGGTGGACAGGCTGGTGAAGAAGGCATTCAGCATGCTTGGTTTCATTGGTCAGAACATTGAATACAGGAGTTGGGGAGTCTTGTTGAAGTTGTACAAGACATTGGTAAGGCCACACTTGGAATACTGTGTACAGTTCTGATCACCCGGACTTGATGGTTTGAGTTATAAGGAGAAGCTGGATAGACTGGGACTTTTTCCTCTGGAACGTAGGAGGCTTAGGGATGATCTTATAGAGGTCTATACAATAATGAGGGCCATAGATCAGCTAGATAGTCAATATCTTTTCCCAAAGGTAAGAGAGTCTAAAACTAGAGGGCATAGGTTTAAGGTGAGAGGAGAGAGATACCAAAGGGTCCAGAGGGGCAATTGTTTGACACAGAGGGTGGTGAGTGCCTGGGACAAACTGCCAGAGGTAGTAGTAGAGGCGGGTACAATTTTGTCTTTTAAAAAGCGTTTCGACAGTTACGTGGTTAAGATGGCTATAGAGGGACATAGGCCAAATGTGGGCAATTGGGACTATCTTAGGGGTTAGAAAAAGGGGCGGCATGGAAAAGTTGGGCCAAGGGGCCTGTTTCCATGCTGTAAACCTCTATGACTCTATCTATGACTCTATGACCTCGTGCATCAGTCACTGAAAGTAAGTGCGCAAGTGCAACAGGCAGTAAAGAAGGCAAATGGTATGTTGGCCTTCACCACGAGAGGATTTGAGTATAGGAATAGTGATGTTTTACTGCAATTGTACAGGGAGTTGGTGAGGCCACACCCGGCGTATTGTATGCAGTTTTGGTGTCCTTATGTGAAGAAGGATGTCCTTGCTATAGAGCGATGCAGCGAAGGGTTACCAGGCTGATCCCTGGGATGGCAGGTCTGTCATACAAGGAGAGACTACGTCGGTTAGGATTATATTCATTGGAGTTTAGAAGGGTGAGAGGGGATCTCATGGAAACTTATAAAATTCTAACAGATTAGAGCCGGGTGGCTCTGACATCCATCATTATGAAGTGTTTTGAAAGGTTAGTCATGGCAAGGATTAACTCCGACTTCCCAGATTGCCTGGATCCACTACAACTTGCCTGCAGACTCCATCTCCCTGGCCCTACACTCAACCCTGGAGCACGTGGAGAACAAAGAAACTTATGTCAGACTCCTATTTATTGACTCGAGCTTAGCCTTCAACATCATTATTCCCACAAAACTCAACTCCACACTCCGTGACCTAGGGCTCGGCTCCTCCCTCTGCGACTGGATCCTTGACTTCCTAATCCACAGACCGCAATCAGTAAGGATAGGCAACGACACCTCCTCCATGATTATTCTTAACACTGGTGCCCCACAAGGCTGTGTCCTCAGCCCCTTACTGTACTCCTTAAACAGTTACGACTGTGTGGCCAAATTCCGCTCCAACTCCATTTTCAAATTTGCTGATGACACAACCATAGCGGGTCGAATCTCAAACAATAATGAGATGGAATACAGGAAAGGACAGAGAATCTGGTGAAATGGTGCAACAATAAGCTCTCCTTCAACATCACTAAAACAAAAGAGATAGTTTGAAGAAGTGACTAGAATGGTTGACGAGGGAAGGGCTGTGGATGTCGTCTATATGGACTTTCGTAAAGCGTTTGACAAAGTCCCTCATGGTAGGCTGGTGAAAAAGGTTGGATCTCATGGGATAAAGGGAGAGGTGGCTAGATGGGTGGAGAACTGCCTTGGTCACAGAAGACAGAGGGTGGTAGTGGAAGGGTCTTTTTCCGGCTGGAGGCCTGTGACTAGTGGAGTTCCAGAGGGCTCTGTATTGGGACCTCTGCTGTTTGTGATTTATATAAACGATCTGGAAGATGGTGTAACTGGGGTGATCAGTAAGTTTGCAGACGACACAAAATTGGCAGGACTTGCAGATAGTGAGGAGCATTGTCAGAGGTTACAGAAGGATATAGATAGGCTGGAAATTTGGGCAAAGAAATGGCAGATGGAGTTCAATCCTGAAAAATGCGAAGTGATGCATTTTGGTAGAAATAATGTAGGGAGGAGCTATACGATAAATGGCAGAACCATAAAGGGTGTAGATACGCAGAGGGACCTGGGTGTGCAAGTCCACAGATCCTTGAAGGTGACGTCACAGGTGGAGAAGGTGGTGAAGAAGGCAGATGGCATGCTTGCCTTTATAGGACGGGGCATAGAGTATAAAAGTTGGGGTCTGATGTTGCAGATGTATAGAACGTTGGTTCGGCCGCATTTGGAATACTGCGTCCAGTTCTGGTCGCCACACGACCAGAAGGACGTGGAGGCTTTGGAGAGAGTACAGAGGAGGTTTACCAGGATGTTGCCTGGTATGGAGGGGCTTAGTTATGAGGAGAGATTGGGTAAACTGGGGTTGTTCTCCCTGGAAAGACGGAGGATGAGGAGAGACTTAATAGAGGTGTATAAAATTGTGAAAGGCATAGATAGGGTGAACGGTGGGAAGCTTTTCCCCAGGTCGGTGGTGACGTTCACGAGGGGTCATAGGTTCAAGTTGAAGGGGGGGAGGTTTAACACAGATATCAGAAGGACATATTTTACACAGAGGGTGGTGGGGGCCTGGAATGCGCTGCCAGGCAAGGTGGTGGAGGCGGACACACTGGGAACGTTTAAGACTTATCTAGATAGCCATATGAACGGATTGGGAATGGAGGGATACAAAAGAATGGTCTAGTTTGGACCAGGGAGCGGCACGGGCTTGGAGGGCTGAAGGGCCTGTTCCTGCGCTGTATTGTTCTTTGTTTTGTTTGTATAGTGATCGATTTCAGGATGCATAGTGGAGGACATGCCCCTGTCTACATCAACGTGGATGCAGGCGGCATGGTAGCACAGTGGTTAGCACTGCTGCTTCACAGCTCCAAGGACCTGGGATCGATTCCTGGCTTGGGTCACTGTCTGTGTGGAGTTTGCGCGTCTCGCGTCTGCGTGGGTTTCCTCCGGGTGCTCCGGTTTCCTCCCACAGTCCAAAGATGTGCGGGTTAGGTTGATTAGCCATGCTAAAAATTGCCCCTTAGTGTCCTGAGATGCCTAGGGATTAGCGAGTAAATATTTAGGGATCTGGGGTTAGGGCCTGGGTGGGATTGTGGTTGGTGCAGACTCGATGGGCCAAATGGCCTCTTTCTGCACTGTAGGGTTCCTATGATTCTAAGTGGAAATACTCGGGAGCTTCAAGTTTCTACGTGTCCAGGTCACCAACAACCTGTCCCGGCCCCTTCACGCTGACTCTATAATTAGGAAAGACCACCAACCCCTCTAATTTCTCAGGTGGCTAAGGAAATTTGGCATGTCTGCTACGACTCTCACCAAATTTTACAGATGCACTAGAGAAAGCCTCTGGCAGTTTGTTCTTTCTGGTTGTATCACAGCTTGGTATGGCTCCTGCTCTGTCCAAAACCGCACAAAATAACAAAGGTTGTGAACGTAGCCCAATCCATCACACAAACCACCTATTCATTGACTCCATCTCGGAAAAGCAGCCAGCATAATAAAGGACTCCACACATCCCAGACATACTGGAAGGAAATTAGGAGAGCCAGAAGGGGTCATGAGAAGGCCTTGGTAGGTAGGATTAAGGAAAACCCTAAGGCGTTCTTTAAATATGTGAAGAGTAAAAGGATGAGACGTGAAGGAATAGGGCCTATAAAAGGTGAAGGTGGGAAAATCTGTACGGAACCAGTAGAAATGGCAGAGGTGCTTAATGAGTATTTTGCCTCGGTTTTCACAGAGGAGAAGGACCTGGGTGGATGTACTGCGGGCTTGCGGTGGACTGAAAAGATTGAGTATGTGGACTTTATCAAAGAGGTTGTGCTTGAATCTTTGAATGGCATCAAGATAGATAAGTCGCCGGGTCCGGATGGGATGTACCCCAGGTTACTGTGGGAGGCGAGGGAAGAGGTTGCAGAGCCTCTGGCGATGATCTTTGCGTCGTCGATGGAGACGGGAGAGGTGCCGGAGGATTGCGGATGTGGTCCCTATTTTCAAGAAGGGGAATAGAGATAGCCCAGGAAATTACCGACCGGTGAGTCTAACCTCAGTGGTTGGTAAGCTGATAGAGAAGATCCTGAGGGAAAGATTTATGAGCATTAACATAGAACATAGAACAGTACAGCACAGAACAGGCCCTTCGGCCCACGATGTTGTGCCGAGCTTTGTCTGAAACCCAGATCAAGCTATTTCCTCCCTATCATCCCGAAGTACTCCATGTGCCTATCCAATAACCGCTTAAATGTTCCTACAGTTTCTGACTCCACTATCCCTGCAGGCAGTCCATTCCACACCCCAACCACTCTCTGAGTAAAAAACCTACCTCGGACATCCTTCCTATATCTCCCACCATGAACCCTATAGTTATGCCCCCTAGTTACCGCTCCATTCACCCGAGGAAATAGTCTTTGAACGTTCACTCTATCGATCCCCCCCCATCATCTTATAAACCTCTATCAAGTCTCCTCTCAACCTCCTCTGCTCCAAAGAGAAAAGCCCAAGTTCCCTCAACCTTTCCTCATAAGACCTACCCTCCAAACCAGGCAGCATCCTGGTAAATCTCCTTTGCACTCTTTCCAGTGTCTCCACATCCTTCTTGTAGTGAGGTGACCAGAACTGCACACAATATTCCAAATGTGGTCTCACCAAGGTCCTGTTGCAGTTGCAGCATAACCCCACGGCTCTTAAACTCAAGCCCCCTGTTAATGAACGCCAACACACTATAGGCCTTCTTCACGGCTCTATCCACTTGAGTGGCAACTTTCAGAGATCTATGGATATGAACCCCAAGATCTCTCTGTTCCTCCACATTCTTCAGAACCCTACCTTTGACCCTGTAATCCACATTTAAATTTGTCCTACCAAAATGAATCACCTCGCATTTGTCAGGGTTAAACTCCATTTGCCATTTTTCAGCCCAGCTCTGCATCCTATCTATGTCTCTTTGCAGCCTACAACAGCCCTCCACCTCATCCACTACTCCACCAATCTTGGTGTCATCAGCAAATTTACTGATCCACCCTTCAGCCCCCTCCTCCAAGTCATTTATAAAAATGACAAATAGCAGAGGACCAAGCACTGATCCCTGTGGCACTCCGCTGGTAACCGGTTTCCAGTCCGACAATTTTCCATCCACCACCACCCTCTGTCTTCTGTTAGATAGCCAGTTACCTATCCAATCGGCCAAACTTCCCTCTATCCCACACATCCTTACTTTCTTCATAAGCCGACCGTGGGGGACTTTATCAAACGCCTTACTAAAATCCATGTATATGACATCAACTGCACTACCTTCATCTACACACTTAGTTACCTCCTCAAAAAATTCTATCAAATTTGTGAGGCAAGACTTGCCCTTCACAAATCCATGCTGACTATCCTGGATTAAGCTGCATCTTTCTAAATGGTCGTAAATCCTATCCCTAAGGACCTTTTCCATCAACTTATCGACCACCGAAGTAAGACTAACCGGCCTATAATTACCAGGGTCATTTCTATTCTCTTTCTTAAACAGAGGAACAACATTCGCCACTCTCCAGTCCTCTGGCACCACCCCCGTGGACAGTGAGGACTCAAAGATCAATGCCAAAGGCTCTGCTATCTCATCCCTTGCCTCCCAAAGAATCCTAGGATATATTTCATCTGGCCCAGGGGACTTATCAACTTTCAGTTTATTCAAAATTGCTAGTACATCTTCCCTCCGAACATCTACTTCCTCCAGTCTATCAGCCTGTGACACCCTCTCTTCCTCAAAAACATGGCCCCTCTCCTTGGTGAACACTGAAGAAAAGTATTCATTCATCACCTCTCCTTCCTCTTCTGACTCCATGCACAAATTCCCACTGCCGTCCTTGACCAGCCCCAACCTCTCCCTGGTCATTCTTTTATTCCTTACATAAGAGTAAAAAGCCTTGGGGTTTTCCTTGATCCGACCCGCCAAGGACTTCTCATGCCCCCTCCTAGCTCTCCTAAGCCCCTTTTTCAGCTCATTTAGAGAGGTTTAGTATGCTCAAGAATACTCAGCATGGCTTTGTCAAAGGCAGATCGTGCCTTACGAGCCTGGTGGAGTTCTTCGAAAATGTGACTAAACACATTGACGAAGGGAAAGCAGTAGATGTGGTTTATATGGATTTTAGCAAAGCGTTCGATAAGGTCCCCCATGCAAGGCTTCTCGAAAAAGTGAGAGGGCATGGGATCCAAGGGGCTGCTGCCCTGTGGATCCAGAACTGGCTTGCCCAAAGGAGGTAGAGAGTGTGTATAGATGGGTCTTTTTCTAAATGGAGGTCGGTCACCAGTGGTGTGCCCCAGGGATCTGTTCTGCATTAGGGTTAGGTTTGCTGTTTGTCATTTTCATAAATGACCTGGATGAGGAAGTGGAGGGATGGGTTGGTAAGTTTGCCGACGGTTAAGAAGGCGTATGGTGTGCTGGCCTTTATCAATCGAGGGATTGAGTTTAGGAGTCCGGGGATAATGATGCAGCTTTATAAGACCCTCGTCAGACCCCACTTGGAGTACTGTGCTCAGTTCTGGTCGCCTCATTACAGGATGTGGAAAAGATTGAAAGGGTGCAGAGGCGATTTACAAGGATGTTGCCTGGATTGAGTAACATGCCTTATGAGGATAGGCTGAGGGAGCTCGGTCTTTTCTCCTTGGAGAGACGTAGGATGAGAGGAGACCTAATAGAGGTATATAAGATGTTGAGAGGCATAGATCGGGTGGACTCTCAGAGGCTTTTTCCCAGGGTGGAAATGGCTGCTACGAGAGGACACAGTTTTAAGGTGCTGTGGGTAGGTACAGAGGAGACGTCAGGGGTAAGTTTTTCACACAGAGGGTGGTGGGCGAGTGGAATCGGCTGCCGTCAGTGGTGGTGGAGGCAAACTCAATAGGGTCTTTTAAGAGACTCCTGGATGAGTACATGGGACTTAATAGGATGGAGGGATATGGAGGGATATGTTCGGCACAACTTGTGGGGCTGAAGGGCGTGTTTTGTGCTGTAGTTTTTCCATGTTCTACACTCTTTTCTACCATCTTCCATCAGGAAAAAGATACAAAAATCTGAGGACACATACCAGTTGGCAAATAGCTTCTTCCCTGCTACCATCAGACTTTTGAATGGACCTACTTATAATAAGTTGATCTTTCTCCACAACCTCGCTATGCCTGTAATGCTACACTCTGCACCCTCTCCTCTATGTACTCTATGAACGGCATGCTTTGTATAGCTCACAAGAAACAATACTTGTCACTGTACACAAATATACGTGACAATAACAAGTCAAATCAAATCAAAGACAGGATATATTCAGAAAGAATATTCCTGATGGGTGGGGGTGGGGGAAGAGTCCAGAGCCAGGGGTCATCGTTTGAGGATAAGGGTGAACATTTAGGACTGACCTGAGAAGAAATTTCCTCACCCAGAGAGTGGTGAATGTGGAATTCACTACCACAGAAAGAAGCTGAGACCAAAATGTTGTGTGATTTCAAGGAGAAATTAGTGATATAGCTCTTGGGGCGAAAGGGATCAATGGATATGGGGAGGGGGGGGGGGGAAATCAGGATATTAAATTTGATGATCAGCCACGATCAAAATGAATGGCAGAGCAGGCTCGAAGTGTGGAATGCCCTACTTCTGCTTCTATTTTCTACGTTTCTATGAATCCAGATCTGACACTCTGTGTCCTGGGACATAGCCCCAGCTCTCTGGACCCAGGCACAGGGCCCAATGTCTTGGGAATGGACTGAATACAGCTGTGCGGATCCCAAACGAGCCCAGTGGGCTGGGACAGGAACTGAATCCAGCTCTCTGACCCAGTACTGAGCCTAGAGTCCTGGAACAGGGACTGGATCCAGCTCTCTGACCCAGTACTGAGCCTAGAGTCCTGGAACAGGGACTGGATCCAGCTCTCCGGAGCCAGTGTCCCGGCAGAGGGACTAGCTCTCGGCAGCCAGTGTCCCGGGACAGGGACCGAATCCCGTTATGCGGACCCAACACTGAGCTCAGTCTCCCTGGACACGGACTCGCTCTCTGAAGCCACTCCATTCAGACTGAGGGTTGACGAACCGCTCTATTGGACAGTTTCAGCCCCGCCTATCTGTCTGGTATTGTGTTTCGATTGGCCGAGGCGGCATTCTAACAAGGTTGACTCGGCGACTCTGTTCCATTGTAGCAAAATGGCGGCTGTCATTCAGAATCGTCTCAAATCGTGAGTAAGCGAGTGAGGCATGGAGCGGTTGCCAGGAGCGCGTCAGTCCCTGGCTTCTCCGCTTCCCGCTTCTTGCTGCCGACATGTCGGTGTTCACCCTGAGTTTGTGGTGTGAGTGGCTGTGGCTCCGGAGAGAAGCTGTCAGCCTGCACATTCCTCCTGAGTTCACCTTTCACTGTGGGGGCGGCCACCAGCTCGGCAATGGCAAGGGCCGGCTGCCAATTCTCCCTCTGTGTGCCGCTTGCTGACAACTCAAACTTCAGTGCGGGGGAGGGACTGCTGCTGGAGGGGGCTGGTGGTTGGGGTCGGGGCTTATCTGGTGAGGGGGAGTGTGTCTGAGGGAGGGGCTGCTGTTGAAGGGGATGGAGGGGGAGGGTTTGAGGGAGGGGCTGGTGGGCAGGGGTGAGGAAGGTAGTTGGGTTCAGCAAGCTGGCAGGTGGTAGGCCTGGGGGGATGGCTGCTGGGGAAGGGGGTGGGCATGTAGGCCATGAAGGGGGGTGTGTGTGTGGGCTTTTCCGGAGGAGGGGGCGGGCTGTGGGTCAGACTACGACGCTGCTTCTCAATATCTGTGTCCAGGAGTGAGCAGGTATGGTCACTGGCAGATAATTGTTTGCTTTTGTGTACCTGCTGTTTACAGTTCACGTCTGAAAGTGAATTATTTGCCTTTTCCTCATATTTAGCTGTGCACGTGTGGAAACTTTATTTTTATTTTGAGGTAGAACTGGTTGTTCGTGGGGCATGATCTTCTCGATATTGTATCAGCTTTTACAACTCACTTGACAGACTTAATTTGATTGGGCTATCAAAATATCTTGTGAACTTTAGATCAGATTGTGCATGTCCTCATTCATCATCTGTGTAAGCTCAATGTCATCTTTACATATAACTCTGTATTCAAGTGTTTCAAAGTTGCCTTTCAGGTGGCATTTCTGTTCTTCATCAGTTTCTTTTGCATTAGATCTAGTAAAGGGAACAGCAGATTAAAATGTGTGTACTGTTTCTCCCCAAAGGCTGAACGAAGAGATATCTGAGCGGGGTTACGTTATTGCTGTTCCCGCTTCAGCGCATTCCATGATGATCATTCCTATAGGAAGGAGTTGGATTTATTTAGCACTACACACGATTGAATACCGCAGTTTGTTCTTGGTGGTAATTGTGGAATTTTATTGCTGGCGGAATTTTCTAATATTGGCAATCAACACATACTGCAGTGGTCAACCCCGGTGTGTTTAATATTAGTGTTTCACTATTATTCATTCCTCGCTTATTGCTCTGTGTTTTAATAATAGTTTGTCTCCCAGCCATCCATTTCATCTTCCCATCTCTTCACAAATTCACTTCCGTGTCTGACCCTGAGCTGACTGTATATCCATGCTATCATTAAGGCTGTCTATTTCCACTCTAACTTTGCACATTTCTGCTCTTGCCTCAGCTTATCTGCTGCTGAAACCCTCATTCAGGTTTTTGTTACTTCCAGGCTAGACCTGTCCAAGGCTCTTTTGTTTTTTGTTTTTTAAGTTATTTTATTAATCACAAGTGAGGCTTACATTGACATTGCAATGAAGTTGCTGTGAAATTCCCCTAGTCACCACACTCTGGCATCTATTTGGGTCAATGCACCTGATTAATCTTGTTTGCTCAATAAACTTGAGGTTATCCAAACCTCTGATGTCCATGTGTTACATGATGTACAGCTATGATGTCCTAGTCACTCATTGCTTGGTTTGCTGATTTGCGTTGGATCCAGTTAAACATGCCTGGATTTTAAATTTCTCATGCGTTCAGATTCCTATATTCCTACTTGCCCCTCCCTAACTCTCTTTCCTACAATCTTCTTAGATATCTTCAATTCTGGCATTTTAAACACGCCTACTCCTACCTTCAATCTCTCTACATTTGTTGGCCATACCCTCAGCTGTCTAGGTCCTAAGCCCTGGATTCCCCCTCTAATTGTTTCTACTTTTTGTGATGTGGAGATGCCGGCGTTGGACTGAGGTGGGCACAGTAAGAAGTCTCACAACACCAGGTTCAAGTCCAACAGGTTCATTTGGTATCATGAGCTCTTGGAGAGCTGCTGCTCCATCTGGTGAGTCTCATCAGGTAGACTCACCTGATGAAGGAACAGCGCTCCGAAAGCTCGTGATACTAATTAAACCTGTTGGATATTAACATGGTGTTGTGAGACCTCTTATTGTTTCTATTTTTTACTTCTCTCCAACTTTAAGATGCTCCTCAAAACTGGCCTCTTTGTTCAGTCTTAATAGTTCCTTATGTGGCCTGGTAACAATTACTTTTTGTTTGATTTGTGTGCCCATGAGGCATCTTGGGATGTTTTACTATACCAAAGGCACTGCAGAAATTCAAGTTATTGAATGCAGCAGTGTAAGTTTTTAAAGTGCTGATTCATCATTTTGAGCAAGTCATCGGCTGCCCCTTGGTTTGACAATTGCAACTACTCAGTTGCAAATTTCTTCCATAGGTCTTCATGTGACTGAGGAGGCCATTTTTCAACATGCAGATATTTGGACGCATGAGGCAGGATATCCCATGTGGTAGTGAATCTAAAGTGTAGGATTTGCTTCTTTGCTTTCACAGAATCACAGATTACTACAGTGCAGAAGAGGCCCTTCGGTCCATCGAGTCTGCACCGACCCATGAAATGCTCTGACCTGCCCACCTAATCCCACTTGCCAGCATTTGGCCCATAGCCTTGAATGTTATGGCGTGCCGAGTACTCATCCAGGTACTTTTTAAAGGATGTGAGGCATCCCACCTCCACCACCCGCCCAGGCAGTGCATTCCAGACTGTCACCACCCTCTGACGAAAAAAAGGTTTTCTTCAAATCACCCCAAACCTTTCCTTCGCTGCCATTGCTCTGTCTCGCTATTAAGTCAGGACTTGGAAGCATGATACATTTTGATGGACAAGTTGTTGTCACTATGAGTGATTGGTAGCCAGCTCCTGCCGGTAACTAATGTCAATTCTGAAGCACTTCAAGGTAGAATCTCAAATGGGAAACCTAATGGCTGGATTTCCCTGCATGCTGTGGAGTTTCAGCATGTCTTTTGGCCTTGATACCTTTCGTGTCCAGAAGTGGATATAGTATTGATAGATTTGGCTTTCACCTACGCAGGGAGCACTCTGAAGTAGGACTGGGTGAATTCACCACCCTGACAATATTGGAGAGAGGCATTCCAGATCCTATGGGAGGTTCTGATCTGAGACACCCATGGGCCTTCGTACAAGGTGGGAGAGAGGAATCTAATGGAGTGGAATTTGAGGAGGTTGGAAGAAGTATTCCAACTCCTGTTGCCATGCAATCAATTAGATGAATGCACTCAACTTCTCCTGTTGTTATCCTCACCTCCCTTGAGTTGCCTAGTTCCCTGATACTTATGAATCCCAGCCACTTGCTGCAAAACCTGTAAGCCATGTAAAACCACAGGCTGTCATACTTGTTATAATATCTAAAACTGCCTCTTAGAAGTTGGCTGGTTGCCTGCTCTCTCCTGTGTCCTGCCTCCGTTGAACAGGGAAAGAAACAGGTTGAAGCTGGGATTTGGATTTTTAAAATTTTCACATCTAGCCTGAACCCATCCTAAAATCCAGTACAATCAAAGAACAAAGAACAGTACAGCACAGGAAACAGGCCCTTCGGCCCTCCAAGCCTGTGCCGCTCCTTGGTCCAACTAGACCAATCGTTTGTATCCCTCCATTCCCAGGCTGCTCATGTGACTATCCAGGTAAGTCTTAAACGATGTCAGCGTGCCTGCCTCCACCACCCTACTTGGCAGCGCATTCCAGGCCCCCACCACCCTCTGTGTAAAAAACGTCCCTCTGATGTCTGAGTTATACTTCGCCCCTCTCAGCTTGAGCCCGTGACCCCTCGTGATCGTCACCTCCGACCTGGGAAAAAGCTTCCCACTGTTCACCCTATCTATACCCTTCATAATCTTGTATACCTCTATTAGATCTCCCCTCATTCTCCGTCTTTCCAAGGAGAACAACCCCAGTCTACCCAATCTCTCCTCATAGCTAAGACCCTCCATACCAGGCAACATCCTGGTAAACCTTCTCTGCGCTCTCTCTAAAGCCTCCACGTCCTTCTGGTAGTGCGGCGACCAGAACTGGACGCAGTACTCCAAATGTGGCCTAACCAGCGTTCTATACAGCTGCATCATCAGACTCCAGCTTTTATACTCTATACCCCGTCCTATAAAGGCAAGCATACCATATGCCTTCTTCACCACCTTCTCCACCTGTGTTGCCACCTTCAAGGATTTGTGGACTTGCACACCTAGGGTCCCTCTGTGTTTCTATACTCCTGATGACTCTGCCATTTATTGTATAACTCCTCCCTACATTATTTCTTCCAAAATGCATCACTTCGCATTTATCCGGATTAAACTCCATCTGCCACCTCTCCGCCCAATTTTCCAGCCTATCTATATCCTGCTCTTCGCTATCCGCAATTCCAGCCATCTTTGTGTCATCCGCAAACTTGCTGATTACACCAGTTACACCTTCTTCCAAATCATTTATATATATCACAAATAGCAGAGGTCCCAGTACAGAGCCCTGCGGAACACCACTGGTCACAGACCTCCAGCCGGAAAAAGACCCTTCGACCACTACCCTCTGTCTCCTATGGCCAAGCCAGTTCTCCACCCATCTAGCCACTTCTCCTTGTATCCCATGAGCCTTAACCTTCTTAACCAACCTGCCATGTGGGACTTTGTCAAATGCCTTACTGAAATCCATATAGACGACATCCACGGCCCTTCCTTCATCAACCGTTTTTGTCACTTCCTTACAAAACCATGCTGTCTGTCACTAATGAGATTGTTTCGTTCTAAATGCACATACATCCTGTCTCTAAGAATCCTCTCCAACAACTTCCCTACCACGGACGTCAAGCTCACCGGCCTATAATTTCCTGGGTTATCCCTGCTATCAGTCACATTGTTGGCCAATTATTGGCAAATGTTTTGTTTACTATAGTCTATCTCTGGTTCCACTGAATTCCACTGAATTCTTATTTTACAAATCCACATTATTTTCTTGTCTTAGAATAATTACACCATATTATGCTTCGGCAGACAAGTTTTGTAAACTAAATTAATGGGCCAGCCACTTATGTAGGGTCTGTCTTCACCAATAGCTCATGGGAAATAGTAATTGGATTGTCTAGCAATTATTAGGAAATACAGCTGGTGTAAACAATTTGCATCTATATTGTGGATTTTAGAAATAAATGATCAGCTTAATTTGTGTTTCTGTACTTGTATGCTAAGAGAGAGTTAAAAGCTTCCTGTTAAACAAAGGTGCCTGCATTTCTTTAGTTTCACTTTAAACTTTGCCTGCACTGTAATTAAGGGTTTACGATGTAAAATCAATTACAGGCTCTAAAATAAATTTGAAGCTGTTGCTCAGCAATCAGAGGCTCGCAGTGGAAGCAGTTGTTTTCAGTTGGAACCAGGTAACCCAAGATGCAAGAAGTTTTCACAGAAACTGCCAGTGCAGGCAGGAGAATGCAAGACCCAGCGCTAAAGAACAGCCAGATTTCAGGGAATGAGTGCCAGGACATGAAAAGAATAAAGAACAGAAATTTGAGAAAGGGTTCTGTTCAATAAAAGTCAGGAGCAGAGAGAGTAGCTCCCAGTTGAAGCAGAGCTGGTGAAGTCGGCCAGCAAGGAGCCAGACATCTGAAGTAATTAGGTTGGTGACATCTTAATACAGCCTGTGAAACAGTGGTGTTCTGTTGGTGTGGCTGGGTAGCTGAGTGCTTGTATGGAATCTTGAATGCAGCTTGACTTTGGACATTGGCAAGATTTTAGAGTCCATTATTAAAGATGAGATCGCGGAGCACTTGGAAGTGCATGATAAAATAGGACTGAGTCAGCACAGCTTCGTCAAGGGGAGGTCATGTCTGACAAATCTGTTAGTTCTTTGAGGAGAAACAAGGAACTTAGATAAAGGAGAACCAGTGGACGTGATTTATTTAGATTTCCAAAAGGTGCTGCATAGGAGACTGTTAAATAAGTTAAGAGTCCATGGTGTTAAGGGTAAGATCCTGGCATGGATATAGGATTGGCTGACTGGCAGAATAAGAAGTTTAACAACACCAGGTTAAAGTCCAACAGGTTTATTTGGTAGCAAAAGCCACACAAGCTTTCGAAGCTCTAAGCCCCTTCTTCAGGTGAGTGGGAATTCTGTTCACAAACAGAGCTTATAAAGACACAGACTCAATTTACATGAATAATGGTTGGAATGCGAATACTTACAACTAATCAAGTCTTTAAGAAACAAAACAATGGGAGTGGAGAGAACATCAAGACAGGCTAAAAAGATGTGTATTGTCTCCAGACAAGACAGCCAGTGAAACTCTGCAGGTCCATGCAACTGTGGGAGTTACAAATAGTGTGACATGAAACCAATATCCCGATATCATGTCACACTATTTGTAACTCCCACAGTTGTGTGGACCTGCAGAGTTTCACTGGCTGTCTTGTCTGGAGACAATACACATCTTTTTAGCCTGTCTTGATGCTCTCTCCACTCCCATTGTTTTGTTTCTTAAAGACTTGATTAGTTGTAAGTATTCGCATTCCAACCATTATTCATGTAAATTGAGTCTGTGTCTTTATAAGCTCTGTTTGTGAACAGAATTCCCACTCACCTGAAGAAGGGGCTTAGAGCTTCGAAAGCTTGTGTGGCTTTTGCTACCAAATAAACCTGTTGGACTTTAACCTGGTGTTGTTAAACTTCTTACTGTGTTTACCCCAGTCCAACGCCGGCATCTCCACATCATGACTGGCAGAAGGCAGAGAGTGGGGATAAAGGTGTCTTTTTCAGGATGGCAGCCAGTGACTAGTGGTGTGCCTCGGGTCAGTGCTGGGACACCTTTTCACAATATACATTAATGATTTGGAAGAAGAAACTGAAGGCACTTAGTAAGTTTGCAGATGAAACAAAGATATGTCGAAGGACAGATAGTATTGAGGAAGCAGGGGGCTGCAGGAGGACTTGGACAGGCTAGGAGAGTGGGCAAAGAAGTGGCAGATGGAATACAATGTGGAAAAGTGAGGTTATGCACTTTGGAAGGAGGAATGGAGGCATAGACTATTTTCTAAATGGGGAAATGTTTAGGAAATTAGAAGCACAAAGGGACTTGGGTGTCCTTGTTCAAGACTCTCTTAAGGTTAATGTGCAGGTTCAGTCGGCAGTTAGGAAGGCAAATGCAATGTTAGCATTCATGCCAAAAGGCCAGAATACAAGAGCAGGGAGGCTGTATAAGGCTCTGGTCAGACCCCATTTGGAGTATTGTGAGCAGTTTTGGGCCCCATATCTAAGGAAGGATGTGCTGGAAAGGGTCCAGAGGAGGTTCACAAGAATGATCCCTGAAATGAAGAGCATGTTGTATGAGGAACGGTTCATAGAAATCATAGAAACCCTACAGTGCAGAAGGAGGCCATTCGGCCCATTGAGTCTGCACCGACCACCATCCCACCCAGGCCCTACCCCCACATATTTACCCACTAACCTACACATCCCAGGACTCTAAGGGGCAATTTTTAACCTGGCCAATCAACCTTAACCCGCACATCTTTGGACTGTGGGAGGAAACCGGAGCACCCGGAGGAAACCCACGCAGACACGAGGAGAATGTGCAAACTCCACACAGACAGTGACCCGAGCCGGGAATCGAACCCGGGACCCTGGAGCTGTGAAGCAGCAGTGCTAACCACTGTGCTACCGTGCCGCCCTTGAGTATTGTTGAGGACTCTGGGTCTGTACTCATTGGAGTTTAGAAGAATGAAGGGGGATCGTATTGAAACTTACTGTGAGGCCTGGATAGAGTGGACATGGAGAGGATGTTTCCACTCGTAGGAAAAACTAGAACCAGAAGGCACAACCTCAGACTAAAGGGACGATCCTTCAGAACAGATGGGGAGGAGTTCCTTCAGCCAGAGAGTGATGAATCTGTGGAACTCTTTGCCGCAGAAGTCTGTGGAGGCCAGATCATTGAGTGTCTTTAAGACAGAGATAGATAGCTTCTTGATTAATAAGGGGATTGGAGTTATGGGGAAAAGCCAGGACAATAGAGATGAGAAAATTATCAGCCATGATTGAATGGCGGAGCAGACTCCATAGGGCGAGTGGCCTAATTCTGCTCCTATGTCTTATGATAATCCAGGGCTGAGAAATACTCAAAGGAGATTTAAATCCTGGGTGTGGATACCTTGGGGAAGGCATCTGAGAGCCTTCTCTGGAAGGAGATTTCAAAGTTTGTTCTTTGAAAGTGGTGATTAGAAATCCTCCTGTGGAAGACATGTGACACCAGTTGGCTTAGTGTGACAAACACCTGGGGAGATTTGATGAGAAATTCACTTGTTTTTGGTGCATCTTTCACTTGGTTTCAGGTGTGGTAAGTCTGATCACATTTCACCTATTGGTTTACATGGACTGTGTACTTACTGAAAACATTAGAGTACTAGATAAATTGTAACTTGTTTATCGGGGGAGACAGTGGCACAGTAATATGACAGAGACCCAGCATTATCATAGGATCCCAACAGTGCAGGAAGAGACCAATCGGCCCATTGAGACTGCACTGACAACAAACCAATCCAAGGCCCTATGTACTAGGGGCAATTTAACATGGCCAATCAACCTAACCTGCACATCTTTAGGAGTGTGGGAGGAAACCAGAGCACCCAAAGGAAACTCACGTAGACACGGGGAATGTGCAAACTCCACACCATCAGTCACCCAAAGCCGGAATTGAACCCGGGTCCCTGGCGCTGTGAAGCAGCAGTGCCACCGTGCTGCCCATAATGCTCTGGGGACTCGTGTTCGAAGATGATAGAATTTAAATTCAATAAAACATCTGGAATTAAAAGTCTAATGATGACCATAAATCGATTGTTGTTAAAACTCATCTTGTTCACGAATATCCTTGAGGGAAGGAAACCTGGCATCCTTACCAGGTCTGGCCTACATGTGACTCCAGACCCACAGCAATGTGCTTGACTCTTGAATGGCCCAGCAAGCCACTCAGTTGCATTCAGCCGCGACAAATGAAACAAAAAGAAATGAAACTGGACAGATCACCTGGCATCAACCTAGGCACTGGAAATGACGAGGGCAAACCCAGCCCTGCTGACTTTGTAAAGTTCTTATGGCATGTGGGGAGGGAAGGGGGGGTCACACACACAGAATCATCCCTTACTGCTAATGTCCCAGACACCACCAACACCATTCCTGGGTCTGTCCTGTTCCACTGGCAGGACAGATCCAACAGAGATGGCGGCACAGTGGCATGAGGTTGGGATGGAATTGCCTGGGAGTCCTCGGCATCAACTCTGGACCCCATGAAGTCTCATGCGACCAGGTCAAAGGTGGGCATGGAAACCTGCTCATTATCACATACTATTGCCTCTTAGCTGATGAATCAGTACTCCTCCATGTTGAATACCAAAGAGTCAGAGGTTTACAGCATGTAAACAGGCCCTTGCCACCCAGTTAAAAATAACAATTCCATTTCTACAAAGTCTCATCAAAAATGAAATCCATACATTTGGGTCCACGATGAATGCAGTTTTTATATGCTCTGCTCTGCATGATGTTGGTGTATACATTTCAGTGGCACACATTTTCTGAAATCTAATACTAGGAGTCATTAGGGAGTCCAAAGAGTTTAACTGTTCCAGCTTCCCGACTGCTATCATACTTGCCATCCTTATCATCACAAGCTAAAGCTAAGAGTGGTCGCTTCGGATGCCACGCGACAGTAAAAGTAGGTGAGTCACATTGCACCTCCCATAGCTTCTCACCGGCCACTAAGCTAGTCCCAATTGCCTGCATTTGGCCCGTATGCTGATCTACCCATTTAACTGTGTAAATACTTTTTAAAAGACAACATTATACCTGCCTCTACTACTGCTTCTGGCAGCCCGTTCCAGATACTCACCACCCTCTGAGTGAAAAAAGTGCCCCTTTGGACCCTTTTGTGACTTTCCCCTCTTGCCGTGAACCTATGCCCCTAGTTTTAGACTCCCCTACCTTTGGGAAAAGATGTTGACTATCTACCTTATCTATGCCCCTCATTATTTTTCTATGTTTCTATTAATAGGATGGAGGGTTATAGGTAGGTCTAGAAGGTAGGGACGTGTTCGGCACAACTTGGGCCGAAGGGCCTGTTTGTGCTGTAGTTTTTCTATGTTTCTATTATTTTATAGACCTCTGAGATCACCCTAAGCCTCCGATGCTCTCGGAAAAAGGTCCCAGTTTATCCAGCCTCTCCTTATAACTCAAACAATGTGTTCCGGTAGCATCCTAGTAAATCTTTTCTGCACTCTTACTTGTTTAATAATATCCTTTCTATAATGGGGTGACCAGAACTGTACACAGTATCACAATTGTGGCCTTAACCATGTCTAATATAAATTCAACAAAACATCCCAACCAACTCCTGTATTCAATATTCTGACCAATGAAACCAAGTATGCTGAATGCCTGCTTCACCACCCTGTCCATCTGTGACTCCACTTTCAAGGAGCTGTGAATCTGTACTCCTAGATCTCTTTGTTCTATAGCTCTCCCCAACCCACTACCATTAACTGAGTAGGTCCTGCCCCGATTCAATCTTATTAAAATGCATCACCTCACATTTATTTAAATTAAACTCCATCTGCCATTCATTGGCCCACTGGTCCAATTGACCAAGATCCTGTTGCAATTCTGGGTAACCTTCACAGTTCACTATGCCACCAATCTTGGTGTCATCCACTTGGAGGAAGGGCACAGTATATACTCTGGGTTGGGACTTGGAATCATAGAATCCCCACAGTACAGAAAGAGACCATTCGGCCCATCGGGTCTGCACTGACCACAATTTTACCCATGCCCTATTCCTGTAACCCCACACATTTACCCTGCTAATCCCCCTGACACTTGGGTCAATCTTGCATAGCCAATCAACCTAACCTGCCCGTCTTGGGACCGTGGGAGGAAACCGGAGCGAACCAATGCAGACACGGAGAAAGTGCAAACTCCACACCTGAGGCTGCAATTGAACCTCGGTCCCTGCACTGAGGCAGCAGTGCTAGCCACCGTGCCACCCAATGGACTTCAATATCCATCACCAAGAGTGGCTCAGTAATGCTACTATAGACTGAGCTTGTCAGGTCCGAATGGATATTGCTGCTAAACTGGGACTGTGGCAGATGGTGAGGGAACCAGCAACAGGGAATAACGTACTTTACCTAATTGTCACCAACCTCCCTGCCGCAGATGCATCAGTCCATGACAGTATTAGTAGAAATGACCACCACACATTCCTTGTGGAAACAAAGTCCCGTCTTCACATTGAGAATATCCTCCATCATGTTGTGTGGCACTACCACCATGCTAAATGGGATAGACTTTGAACGGATCTAGCAACTCAGCCCACAGCACCGCATGGATGTTCAGTTATCAGCAAGAGCAGAATTGTATTCAACCATAATCTGTAACCTCATGACCTCGCATATTCCTCACTTTACCATTACGTCCAAGCCAGGGAATCAACCCTGGTTCAATGAAGAGTAATGCAGGAGGGCATGCCAGGAGCCACACCAGTCATACTTAAAAATGAGATATCAACCTGGTGAAGCTACAACAGAACTACTTGGTTGGCGTTGGCCTCTGGTATAGTACCAGAAGATTGGAGGTTAGCGAATGTTGTCCCATTGTTTAAGAAGGGGAACAGAGACTTCCCCGGGAATTATAGACCGGTGAGTCTCACTTCTGTTGTCGGCAAGATGTTGGAAAAAATTATAAGGGATAGGATTTATAGTTATTTGGAGAGTAATGAATTGATAGGTGATAGTCAGCATGGTTTTGTGGCAGGTAGGTCGTGCCTTACTAACCTTATTGAGTTTTTTGAGAAAGTGACCAAGGAGGTGGATGGGGGCAAGGCAGTGGACGTGGTATATATGGATTTTAGTAAGGCGTTTGATAAGGTTCACCATGGTAGGCTTCTGCAGAAAATGCAGATGTATGGGATTGGGGGTGATCTAGGAAATTGGATCAGGAATTGGCTAGCGGATAGGAAACAGAGGGTGGTGGTTGATAGTAAATATTCATCATGGAGTGCGGTTACAAGTGGTGTACCTCAGGGATCTGTTTTGGGGCCACTGCTGTTTGTAATATTTATTAATGATCTGGATGAGGGTATAGTTGGGTGGATTAGCAAATTTGCTGATGACACCAAAGTCGGTGGTGTGGTAGACAGTGAGGAAGGGTGTCGTAGTTTGCAGGAAGACTTAGACAGGTTGCAAAGTTGGGCCGAGAGGTGGCGGATGGAGTTTAATGCGGAGAAGTGTGAGGTAATTCACTTTGGTAGGAATAACAGATGTGTTGAGTATAGGGCTAACGGGAGGACTTTGAATAGTGTGGAGGAGCAGAGGGATCTAGGTGTATGTGTGCATAGATCCCTGAAAGTTGGGAATCAAGTAGATAAGGTTGTTAAGAAGGCATATGGTGTCTTGGCGTTTATTGGTAGGGGGATTGAATTTAGGAGTCGTAGCGTTATGTTGCAACTGTACACAACTCTGGTGCGGCCGCACTTGGAGTACTGTGTGCAGTTCTGGTCCCCACATTACAGGAAGGATGTGGAGGCTTTGGAGAGGGTGCAGAGGAGGTTTACCAGGATGTTGCCTGGTATGGAGGGGAGATCCTATGAGGAGAGGCTGAGGGATTTGGGATTGTTTTCGCTGGAAAGGCGGCGGCTAAGAGGGGATCTTATTGAAACATATAAGATGATTAGAGGTTTAGATAGGGTGGATAGTGATAGCCTTTTTCCTCTGATGGAGAAATCCAGCACGAGGGGGCATGGCTTTAAATTGAGGGGGGGTAGTTATAGAACCGATGTCAGGGGTAGGTTCTTTACCCAGAGGGTGGTGAGGGATTGGAATGCCCTGCCAGCATCAGTAGTAAATGCGCCTAGTTTGGGGGCGTTTAAGAGATCCGTAGATAGGTTCATGGACGAAAAGAAATTGGTTTAGGTTGGAGGGTCACAGTTTTTTTTTTTAACTGGTCGGTGCAACATCGTGGGCCGAAGGGCCTGTTCTGCGCTGTAATGTTCTATGTTCTATGTTCTACTTGTGCGCCAAACAGCATAAGCAGCAAGAAATAGACAGAGCTGAGCAATCCCATAACCAATGGATGAGATCTTGGCTCTGTAGTCTTGCCACATCCAGTCGTGAATGGTGATGGACAATTGAACAACTCGCTAGAGGAGGCGGATCCACAAATATCCCCATCCTCAGTGATGGAAGAGCGCCACAACAAATAGAAGGTGGAAGCATTTGTAACGATCTGCAGCCAGAAGTACTGAGTGGACGATTCAATTCTGCAGCCTCCAGAACTGGTTACTGCAAAGACGAAGGGCCTTTCTCAGCTCCTGACCGCAAACATTGACAAAAGCGCTGAACTCCAGAGGTAAAATAAGTCACTGTCCTTGACATCAATGCAACATGTGGCATGGTGACACTGTGGTTAGCACTGCTGCCTCACAGCCAGGGACCTGGATTAGATTCCTGGCTTGGGTCACTGTCTGTATAGAGTCTGCATGTTCTTCCTATGCTTGCGTGGGTTTCCTCCAGGTGCTCTGGTTTCCTCCCACAGTCTGAAAGACATGCTGATTCGATGCATTGGCCATGCTAAATTCTCCCTCAATGTACCTGAACGGGTACCGGAGTGTGGCGACTAAGGGATTTTCACAGTAACTTAATTGCAGTGTTAATGCAACCCTACTTGTGACACTAATAAATAAACTTGTGAGGCATCAAGGAAACTTGCTAAACTCAAGTCAATGGGAATCGGCAGGAAAAGCATCCGCTGGTGGGACCCAAATATGGCACAAAGGAAGATGGAATGCGGTGGTTGGAGATCAATCATCTTTGTTCCAGGACATCATTGCATAAGTTCCCTGTGGTAGTGTCCTAGGCCCAATCATCTTCAGCTGCTTCATCAATGACCTTCCATCATAAAATCAGGAGTGGGGATTTTCACTGTTGTTCAGCGCCATTCACGACTCCTCGGATACTGAAGCAGTCCATGTCCAAATGCAGCAAGACCTGGACAATATCCAGGCTTCGGCTGACAAGTGGCAAGTAACACTTGTGCCAGGAAATGACCATCTCCAACAAGAGGATCTAACCATCACCCCATGACATTTACAGGCATTACCGTTGCTGAATCCCCCACTATCAATATCCTGATGGCTTACCGTTAACAAGAAACTGAATTGGAGTCACCATATGAATATTGTGGCTACAAAAGCAGGTCCGAGGCTAGGAATCTGCAGCGAGTAACGCACCTTCTGACTCCCCAAAATCTGTCTACCATCTACAAGGCGTTGTTCAGGAGTGTGATGGAATATTTTACACTTGCCTGGCTGAGTGCAACTCCAACAACACTGAAGAAGCTGGATACCATCCAGGACAAAGCTTGATTGCTATCCCTTTCACAAACAATCACTTCCTCCACCACCACCACACAAGGGCAGCACGATGTACACTCTACAAGACACACTGCAGGAACTCGCCAAGGTTCCTTTGGTATCACCTTAACTGCTATCATCTAGAAGAACAAGGGCAACAGATACTTGGGAACACCACCACCTGGGGGATTTCCTCCAAGTCATTCACCATCCTGACTTGGAAATATATTCACTGTTGCTAAGTCAAAAATCCTGGAACGCTCTCCCTAAAAGCACTGAGTGTATATACATAGAAACTAGAAGCAAGAGGAGGCCATTCGGCCCGTTGAGCCTGCTCTGTCATTCATTATGAACATGGCTGATCATATTTAATATCCTTATCACCCCCAATATTCCTTGATCCCTTTAGCCCCAAGAGCTATATCTAATTTCTTCTTGAAATCAGACAATGTTTTGGCCTCAACTACTTTCTGTGGGAGTGAATTCCACACACTCACCACTCTCTCTAGATGAAGAAACCAGACCATTTGTTTTCTTTACTGCCTGCTGGACCCGTGTGCTTATTTTCAGCGACTGAGGCATAAGGGCACCAAGGTCTCACCGAGTATCCATGATGTGGAGATGCTGCTGTTGGACTGGGGTGGACAAGGTGAGAGGTTGCACGACTCCAGGTTTTAGTCGAACAGGTTTGTTTGAAATTACAAGCTTTTTGAGTGCTGCTCCTTCATCAGGTGAAGTGGAGCGAGGTACGCAGGCACAGAATAAATAGGTGGAGTGACGATAGCCCGACACTAACAGGTAATCAAGAGCATCAAAGGATAAATACAGACAGTGTAGGCTGGCTGAATAACAAGTCTTTACAAGTAACCACGACTGCTAATAGACAAATGTATATATAAAGTGTCGACAGGCTGTATAACAAGTAAAGGGATGACCTAAGAACTGATAATATAAGGCACTGAGATAATTACAAACAATCAGAATACTATGCAAACTAATTCAGGCAGATATATCATCCGTAATCAAGGTATGCAGAGTGTCAATACAGGACAGTCAAGGAGATTTTTCCCTCACCAAGCAATATGGTGGGGTTACATGTAGTGTGACATGAACCCCAGATCATGGTTAAGGCTGTCCTCGTGAGTGCGGAACTTGGCTATCAATTTCTGCTCAGAGGTTGTGTTGTTGTGTATCTTGAAGGCCACCTTGGAGAACGCTTACTTGAAGATCGGAGGCTGAATGTCCTTGGCCACTGAACTGTTCTCCGACTAGGAGTGAACACCTCTGCCTGGTGATTATTGTGTCGTTGGACCACGTAGACACTACGACAATGGATGAATGGACACCGCGCTCTACCTCTCTACCTGAATTAGTTTGCATAGTGTTTAACACCATCTCTCTCTTTGTTTGTAATTATCTCTCTGCCTTAGATCATCATCAGTTCTTGGGTCATCCTTCACTTGTTATACAGCCTGTTGACACTCCAAAGATGTGCACGTTAGGCTGATTGGCCATGCTAAATTGTGTTGGGAGACTAGCAGGGTAAATGTGCAGGGTTAAGGGAATAGGGCCTGGTGGGATTGTGGTCGGTACAGACACGATGGGCCGAATGGCCGCCTCCTGTACTGTAGGGATTCTATGATTTACACATACTGATTATACTTAATTGCTTGCATTTGTCTATTATCACTCGTGATTACTTGTAAAAACTTGTTATTCAGATGGCCTACACTGTCTGTACTTATCCTTTGACACTCTTGATTACCTGTTAATGTCGGGCTATTATCACTCCACCCACATATTCTGTGCCTGCATACCTCGCTTCACTTCACCTGATGAATGAACAGCCCTCCGAAAGCCTGTGATTTCAAATAAACCTGTTGGTATAACTACAACCTGATGTCGTGTGATGACCTCTCATCGCTGAGTATCCACCCCTCAATTTACACCCATTCAAGTAATAATCTGTCTTCCTATTATTGCTACCAAAGTGGAAAACCTCACATTTATTCACATGATACTGCATATGCCCACACACTCAGCCAATCCAAATCATGCTGAAGTATCTCGGCATTCTCCTCACAGCTCACCCCCCCCCACCCAACTTTATCATCTACAAATTCGGAGATAATACATTTAGTTCCCTCTTCCAAATCATTAATATGAACAAAGAAAATTACAGCACAGGAACAGGCCCTTCGGCCCTCCAAGCCTGCATCGACCATGCTGCCTGACTTAACTAAAACCCCCTACGTTTCTGGGGACCATATCCCTCTATTCCCATCTCATTCATGTACTTGTCAAGACGCCCTTTAAGAGTCACTACCGTATCCGGTTCCACTACCTCCCCCGGCAACGAGTTCCAGGCACCCACCACTCTGTGTAAAAAAAAAAAAAATCTGCCTCGTACATCTCTTTTAAAACTTGCCCCTCGCACGTTGAACCTGCCTGGTGATTGAACCTATGCCCCCTAGTAATTGACTATATGTAATGTGAACAGTGGGGTTCTAGCACAGATCCCTGCGGTACCCCACTAGTCACTGCCAATAAGAAAAAGACCTATTGATGCCAACGTTTTGCTTCATATTTGCTAATCGACATTCTATCCATCTCAAGACATTACCTGCAATCCCATGCACTTACTTTACATAGTCTGTTATTTGAGACCTTGTCGAAAGCCTTCTGAAAATCTAAATAAACCACATCCACTGGCTCTCTACTAGTTATATCCTCAAAGAATTCCAATAGATTCGTCAAGCATGATTTCCCCTTTTAAATCCACATTGACTTTGATTATACCACTGAATAAATGGGTGCTTTTCTGGTTGGCAGTTGGTGACTAGTGGCGTGCCGCAGGGATCGGTGCTGGGGCCTCAACTGTTTACCATATACATAGACGATCTGGAGGAGGGGACCGAGTGTAGGGTAACAAAGTTTGTGGATGATACAAAGATGAGTGGGAAAGCGAATTGCGTGGAGGATGCGGAAAGTCTGCAGAGAGATTTGGATAGGCTAAGCGAGTGGGCGAGGATCTGGCAGATGGAGTATAACGTTGACAAGTGTGAGATTATACACTTTGGAAGGAATAATAGTAAAATGGACTATTATTTAAATGGTGAAAAATTACAACATGCTACTGTGCAGAGGGACCTGGGGGTCCTTGTGCATGAATCACAAAAACTCAGTTTGCAGGTGCAGCAGGTGATCAAGAAAGCAAATGGAATGTTGGCCTTTATCGCAAAGGGGATGGAGTATAAAAGCAGGGAGGTCTTGCTGCAATTGTACAAGGTACTGGTGAGGCCGCAACTGGAGTACTGTGTGCAATTTTGGTCCCCTTATTTGGGAAGGATGTATTGGCCATGGAGGAAGTACAGAGAAGGTTCACCAGGTTGATAATGGAGATGAGGGGGTTAGCTTATGAGGAGAGATCGAGTAGATTGGGCCTGTACTCGTTGGAGTTTAGAAGGCTGAGGGGAGATCTTATAGAGACATATAAGATAATGAAGGGGCTAGGCAGAGAGATTCTTTCCACTTAGAAAGGAAACAAGAACGAGAGGACACAACCTCAAAATAAGGGGGAGTCAGTTTAGAACAGAGTTGAGGAGGAACTTCTTCTCTCAGAGGGTAGTGAATCTCTAGAATTCTCTGCCCATTGAAGCAGTGGAGGCTACCTCGTTAAATATGTTTAAGTCACAGGTAGGTAGATTTCTGATCAATAAGGGAATTAAGGGTTATGGGGAGCGGGCGGGTAAGTGGAACTAAACCACTCATATCAGCCATGATCTTAATGAATGGCGGGGCAGGCTCGAGGGGCGAGATGGCCTACTCCTGCTCCATGTTCTTATGTTCTTATGTTCTTATGTTCTTATGTTCTTATGTTCTTATGTTCTTATGTTCTTTCCAAATGCTGAATTATGAAATCCTTAATAATGGATTCTAGTAACTTGCCCAATACTGACATTAGGCTCACTGATCTATAGTTTCCTGTTTTCTCTCGATCTCCCTTTTTGAACAGCGAGCTTACATTAGTTACCCTCCAATCTGTAGGAACCAGTCCAGAGTCCAAAGAATATTGGAAAATAAACACCAATGGATCTACTATTTCCAGGGTCGCTTCCTTAAGTACTTTGGGAATGAAGATTGAAGTTGGTAAAAATACCTCTTGAGGCTGGTATGAGTCAAAATAGAGTAGGCTTTATTCTCACAAGCTTATGGGAGAACTTGACCCCTTGAAAGCGGTAGCCAAAGTTCTCTCTGAGCACAAGAAGAGTGGACATTTATACATCAGGGTTCCCAATACAAGCCATAAAGCAAAGTCCAGTTAACAGTCCTTGATCATAAATTATAGTTCCTTTAACAGCTTCTGATAGTCTCTAACCATGATCCAGAGACTATCTGGTATCCTTGGGTCATAAAGCACAATTCTCCTGGTAGTTGTAGTCAAGGTGCCACCTCTGGTCCCCTGCTCTTCCCGCGGCCTTTCCTTTGAAGTGACTGTGTGCGATTGCAGCTGTCCCAGTGGGAGTCCTCCTTCAAACGGCCATTCTCGCACTCTACCAGTTGGGAGCTGCTTCCTTTGTTTAAATCATACACAAGCCTACGGAAAAAGTAAGACTTACAACCCTACATCTACATTTAACTGTCTGTTTTATCAGAATGATATAAACAAGCGAGGGAACCATGAACAAATGGCTTATACTACTACCAGGAGCAATATAAACAAAGGGGAGACTAGCCATAAGGAAGGGTTATGTTTGTGATACATTCCAGGTACAAAGTTCAACCTTTTAAGTACAAAATACATTGAGTACAAAAAAAACATTAACCCTTTCCCTTCTTCAAAGATTATCAGGCTCTGGGGATTTATCCACCTTCAATCCCATCAATTTCCCAAATCCTTTTCTCTACTGATGATGGTTTCCTTCAGCTCCTCACTAAAACTTGTTTATCTCAGCACTTCTGGCCCATTATTTATGTCCTCCTTTGTGAAGACTGAAGCCAAGTACCAATTTAATTCCTTGGCCATTTCTTTATTCCCTGTTATGAATTCTCCAGTTTCTGACAATAAGAGGGTTGTTCATTTTTGTCAATCTTTTTTCTCTTTACATACCTACATGGACCGCAGCAGTTCAAGAAGTCACCACCTTCCCAAGAGCAACTAGGGATGAGCAATGAATGCTGGTCCAGTGATGCTCACAATGAATAACAAGGAAAATCCTTAAATCTATATACCTTTAAGGTATAATGGGGTGAAGGAATGTAATGTATAATAGTTAATCTTGTTTAAGGAAGGTTTTATTCTTTCGCTAAAAGTTAATTGGCAGTCCTGTGACTTTGGTTCATTCATGTTTCTAAACAAAAAAATAAACGTAATGATCCATTGAGCTGGGGTTCCACTCCGAGACCTGGCAGCCCAGTAGTAACATCAGCTGGGATCATAACACCATGTCAACCACTCCTGCGAAGTGTTTCTATTTGAATCTGTGATCTCAAGCTTTGGGCATTGTGTTTGTGTGGTGAAAGTTTTAAAAAGTTGTACTTATTAAAACATTTCCAAAAGATGCACTGAAATAACAAAGGGCCAGAATTTGCTGCAAAGTATGGTGAGCTTAATAGCACACCCTTTTTATTATCCTATTTCATATGTTCTTAATGCCTATATCATTCAGCAATTTGTTCATCCTTCAGATCCAGAAACTCACCCTCAACCTCTGAGTTCCAAGAAATTGCTGCATTTGCACTGACTAACTTCCGGCTTTGTGTGTCATTGTAATTAAGTTGTTGCTAGAGATTTTTAAAGTTTAGTTTAATTTTTAATCTTTTTCTTTGTCACTTTTTGTTTCTCAATCCAATCTTTCATCCCCCTTTTACACTTATCTTTCTGTACCTAGCACAGCACAGTTGGTTGAATAGCCTCCTGTGTTGTAACAATTCTATGATTCTATGAATTTGACTCTAGTACACCCTCTTTCCTTCCCATTAATCTTCTGTATCTTTCTCAATCTTTATATCGCATTGATAAGGAGATGGACTGTTAGCCCCATTGTTTGTTAAGATAGGACATGAGCAACAGAGTCTACTATTTACAGAGTCAAGTTTACAACTTGTGGACTGTGGCGGCTGGCCAGGATTTCGTTGGAGTGGCCAAGTCGAGAGATTATTAGAAAGGCATGAATTAACATTTCAGCAGTAAATGAGTTGATACAGTGGCAATGTTAGGTGATGCTACAAATATGGAAATGGGCAGTTTTAATGTTGGTGTGGAAGTGTGGTTGAAAGCTCATTAAAGAAAATTGCAAAGAGGTTTAATTCTTCAGTTTATAGATTATTTGATGTATCTTGCCAATATATTTGATTTTTATTTGAAATTGCCATTTTTATGAAGTAATTGAGAATAGATTCTCCTTTCATAATCAATATGAAGAAAGTGTAGCTATGTTTTTAATACTTTATGTAAAATAAATCAGTGAGGTTATTTGTAATGAATTGTATACCCACATTAATTCTTTATTGGGTTGCCCCTAATTTTCACTCTATGAAATATCAGCATTCCTGAAACTTGGTGCGATAGCCTGCATTCGAAAAAAACAGTGTTCCTCATGGTATGTCTCATCTGTCTGTGAAGGACCAATGGGAATTTGCTTATCACCGTGTTTATTCACAAATCCCTGCCATTACCAATTGTTCCAAGAACAGGGGTACTTTATTTTTGCTGAGGGAGGGAATGAAAGTACATCTTTTTTTGGCTATTAACAAGCTTCCTCCTTAATTGGGTATTTTGGATAAATAATGAGTTGTACCAATTTATATATTTTCTTAAAGTGTTAGGAGTTCCCTTCTATTTTCTATCTCAGTGAATTTTCTTTCCCCTTCTTGGTTATGGGTTGGTGCTTTGCGCAAAGCAGCCATTATTTCAGCAAGTTGGCAGGTTCAAACCTGTTCCTGTTGACTTGACAAATGAACATTTTGTGGGAGGTTGCAGTCTCCTAGGATAGTGAACAGGTGTACAAACCCTGGCTGTTTTTGTTTCCTGATCCTTAACTCTGGTGCAGTTGTAGGGCAAGCTTGACAGGCCAGCTGGTCTTTTCCTGCCTAAAATTTTCATATTGTTAAGCTAACTCATAGGTTAGTGAGAGAGAACCTGAGACCTCATGGTTTGTGACCCACAAGTAGGGCAAACCCTGAGGGAAATTTGGGGAGCTATAACATTTGGTTTGATTTATTATTGTCACATGTATTAGTATACCGTGAAAAGTATTGTTTCTTGCACACTACAGACAAAGCATTCCATACATAGTGAAAGAAAGAATAGAGTGCAGAATGTAATGTTACAGTCATAGCTAGGGTGTAGAGAAAGATCAACTTAATATGAGCTAGGTCCATTCAAAAGTCTGATGGCAGCAGGGAAGAAACTGTTCTTGAATCAGTTGGTACGTGTCCTCAGACTTTTGCGCCTTTTCCTGATGGAAGAAGATGGAAGAGAGTATGTCCGGGGTGTGTGGGGTCCTTGATTATGCTGGCTGTTTTTCCGAGGCAGCAATAAGTATAGACAGAAGCAATGGATGGGAGGCTGGTTTACGTGATTTTCTGGCACATTTCTGGCAACTTAGCAGAAGTGGTTGTTTTTTCCATTTGTCTATTTCACAGTGCTGCGGGGTCAGTCTGTCATTCATAGCAGGTATTCTGTACACTTCATTCAACAAGGACAGAATCATGTTTGTACATGTTTGTTCACTTTTTAAATACTTAGCTTAGTGGAGCTGGAGATTTTCTTAATGTTTTCCTATCCCAGTTTAAAACACATTCATTCTTGGTGTGGGCATCACTGTTAAGGCTAGCATTTTGTTGTCCTTAAGATGGTGGTGACCCATTATCCTGAACCACTGAAGTCCATGCTGTGGTGTGGTCTAGATAGTTCCACAGTGCTGTGAGGGAGTGAGCTCCAAGATTTTGACTCGGTAACAGTGAAGTCATGGTGGTATGTGCCTTGGAAGAAACTTGGAGGTCATGGTGTTCCCCTGCCCCTACTGCCCTTGTCCTTCTAGGCCGTAGGGTCCGTGGGTTTTGAGAGGTGCTTTTGCAGCCTCAGTGAGTTGCTGCCATACATATTTTAGAAGGTACACTATGGCAAAGGAAATGGATGTTTCAAGGTGTTGAATGGGGTGCCAATCAAGTGGACTGTTTTGTCCTGGATGGTGTTGAGCTTCTTGAATGTTGTTGGAGCTATGCCTATCCAGAAAAGTGGAGAGTATCTATCACACTCCTGACTTGTGCCTCCCTTGGTGGGAGTCAGGAGATGAGTTGCACACGATCAAATTCCCAGTCTCTGACCTGCTCTTGTTGCCTCAGTATTTTTATTGTTGGTCCAGTTCAGTTTCTGGTTAATGGTGACACAGATTGTTGATGGCGTGGAATTCAGCAATGCTAATACCATTGACATTCGGAAAAGGTTAGATTCTCTTGTTGCAGGTAGTAATTTCCTGGTACACGTGTGGCACAGCTGTTACTTGCTACTTGTCAGCTCAAGTCTGTTTGGAATAGTGACTTTGTGCAATGTGGCTTGCCATTGTCATGTGACCTCTGATGTCATCCTTGGTGTAAAAGACTTGAGAGCAGAAGCCATTTCACTTACCACTTGGAATATGATGTCAGGAGTACTAAGATTCAGTGGATTTTGATAGCTTTGCTTGTAAGCAACAACAGATAATGTGACAACCCCAGGACTTGCATGGGGAATCGCTGATTGACCTCCCTGTAGTACTCATTGAATATAAGCTCCCTGGGGATTGGTAAATAACTCACCAGGTGGAGCTCGTATAACGAATCGTGTATAAAGCAGGCCTTTGAGTGGGTCCATAATTGTATTGTCCTGGTTGGGACCTGTTTGTATTCACCATAGGTTTGTGGTTTTGTTTACTTTATTTTGTGCAATAAAGTACTGTTCCTTTACAGCTGACTCATTTGCTGGAATTCTACCGCCCCGCTTGCCACGGGAATCGGAGCGGATGAGGGGCAGATCAATGACCAATGACCATTGGTCTGCCCCTCATCTGGAGCGGATGAGGGGCAGAACAATGAGAGGAAGCACCAATGACCTCGGGCGGGATTTTCCAGTCTCAGGTGGAGTGAGGCCATAAAATCCCACCCTTGGAGTTCTTTTGCTGGCGAAGGGGTAAAAGGAACATTTCGGTAACCCTGCTCATCAGATCCTGGTAAGCCTGTAACGTGCAGCTTTTACAATGCCATTTTTCGGGAAATTGGAGCCATACAGCGTAAGTGTAGAGGACTGGCTACAATATGCTGAGAGAATGAGGTACTTCTTTCGGGCTAACAAAATATAAGGAGTTAGCTGGCAAATGGGCATCCTAATGACTGCGTGTGGGACTTCAGCGCTCAGTTTTATAAAAGATCTAACATATCCGGCAACACCGGTTCCAAGACCTTTGAGTTAGTGGGAATGATGGCAAATCATTATGACCCTAAACCTTCTGTTATCTTGCAATGGTACAGGTTCAATACAACTGCTAGATTTGGGTACCATAGTGGTTAGCACTGCTGCCTCACAGCTCTAGGGTTCAATTCCCAGCTTGGGTCATTGTCTGTGTGGAGTTTGCACATTCTCCCCATATCTGCATGGGTTTCCTCCGGGTGCTCTGGTTTCCTCCCACGCTGCAAAGATGTACAGATTAGGTGGATTGCTAGGGTAAATGCATGGGGTTGTGGGGATAGGGCCTGGGTGGGATTGTGGTCGGTGCAGACTCGATGGGCGAATGGCCTCCTTCTGCACTATAGAGATTCTATGAACTCTATTTGCAGGGGAACCTGTGACAGAATTCCTGACACATTTAAGAAAATTGGTGGAGTTTTGTGAGTATGGCCCAGCATTATCTGAAATCCTGAGACCGTCTAGTATGTGGCATCAATGATCTAGCAACCTAAAGAAGGCTTTTAACAGAGCCAAATCTAGGTTTAAAAAAAGCCATAGAACTGGCCTTATCCTATGAAAAGAGCTGCAAGGACCCATAGATAACAATATCCTTAGGCACTGGTGAGCCTCCGACTGCAGGTCCAGGTCCCCAGTTGAATGCACTCATGACCCATGACACTCATGACTCATAGGTAGATGAACTTGGGGCGTGGATTGGTACTTGGGACTACGATGTTGTGGCCATTATGGAGACATGGGTAGAACAAGGACAGGAATGGTTGTTGGATGTTCCGGGGTATAGATGTTTCAGTAAATGTAGGGAAGCTGGTAAAAGAGGTGGAGGAGTAGCATTGTTAATCAAGGATAGTTTAACGGCTGTGGAAAGGCACTTCGAGGGGGATCTGCATACTGAGGTAATATGGGCTGAAGTTAGAAATAGGAAAGGAGCGGTCATGTTGTTAGGAGTTTACTATAGGCCCCCAAATAGTAATAGAGATGTGGAGGAAGAAATTGCTAAGCAGATTATGGATAGGTGTGGGGGTCACAGGGTAGTTGTCATGGGGAACTTTTAACTTTCCAAATATTGATTGGAACCTTTGTAGGTCGAATAGTTCGGATGGGGCAGTTTTTGTGCAGTGTGTGCAGGAGGGTTTCCTGACACAATATGTGGATAGGCCGACAAGAGGCGGGGCCACATTGGATTTGGTACTGGGAAATGAACCGGGCCAAGTGATAGATTTGGTTGTGGGAGAGCACTTTGGAGATAGTGACCACAATTCGGCATCTTTTGTTATTGCAATGGAGAGGGATAGGACCATATGGCAGGGCAAGGTTTATAATTGGGGGAGAGGTAATTATGATGCGATTAGGCAAGAATTAGGGGGCATAAGATGGGAACAGAAACTGTCAGGGAAAGGCACTAATGAAAAGTGGAACTTTTTCAAGGAACAAATACTGGGTGTCCTTGATAGGTATGTCCCTGTCAGGCAGGGAGGAAATGGCCAAGTGAGGGAACCATGGTTCACAAAAGAGGTGGAATGTCTTGTAAAAAGGAAGAGGGAAGCTTACGTAGGGATGAGGAAACAAGGTTCAGATGGCTCGATGGAGGGTTACAAGTTAGCAAGGAATGAGCTGAAAAAGGGGCTTAGGAGAGCTAGGAGGGGACATGAGAAGTCCTTGGCGGGTCGGATCAAGGAAAACCCCAAGGCTTTTTACTCTTGTGTGAGAAATAAAAGAATGACCAGGGTGAGGTGAGGGCCGGTCAAGGACAGTCGTGGGAACTTGTGTATGGAGTCAGTAGAGATAGGAGAGGTGATGAATGAATACTTTTCTTCAGTGTTCACCAAGGAGAGGGGCCATGTTTTTGAGGAAGAGAAGGTGTTACAGGCTAATAGGCTGGAGGAAGTAGATGTTCGGAGGGAGGATGTACTAGCAGTTTTGAATAAACTGAAGGTCGATAAGTCCCCTGGGCCTGATGAAATGTATACTAGGATTCTTTGGGAGGCAAGGGATGAGATTGCAGAGCCTTTGATCTTTGGGTCCTCACTGTCCACGGGGATAGTGCCAGAGGACTGGAAAGTGGTGAATGTTGTTCCTCTGTTTATGAAAGGGAATAGAAATGACCCTGGTAATTATAGGCCAGTTAGTCTTTCTTCGGTGGTTGGTAAGTTGATGGAAAAGGTCCTTGGGGATGGGATTTACGACCATTTAGAAAGATGCGGATTAATCTGGGATAGTCAGCACGGATTTGTGAAGGGCAAGTCGTGCCTCACAAATTTGATAGAATTTTTTGAGGAGGTAACTAAGTGTGTTGATGAAGGTAGGGCAGTTGATGTCATTTTCATGGATTTTAGTAAGGCATTTGATAAGGTCCCCCATGGTCGGCTTATGATGAAAGTAAGGAGATGTGGGATAGAGGGAAAGTTGGCTGATTGGATAGGTAACTGGCTATCTGATCGAAATGTGGAGATAGGTTTGTGAACAGAATTCCCACTCACCTGAAGAAGGGGCTTGGAGCTCCGAAAGCTTGTGTGGCTTTTGCTACCATATAAACCTGTTGGACTTTAACCTGGTGTTGTTAAACTTCTTACTGTATCTGATCGAAGACAGAGGGTGGTGGTGGATGGAAAATTTTCGGACTGGAAGCAGGTTGCTAGTGGAGTGCCACAGGGATCAGTGCTTGGTCCTCTGCTATTTGTGATTTTTATTAATGACTTGGAGGAGGGGGCTGAAGGGTGGATCAGTAAATTTGCTGATGACACCAAGATTGGTGGAGTAGTGGATGAGGTGAAGGGCTGTTGTAGGCTGCAAAGAGACATAGATAGGATGCAAAGCTGGGCTGAAAAATGGCAAATGGAGTTTAACCCTGATAAATGTGAGGTGATTCATTTTGGTAGGACAAATTTAAATGTGGATGACAGGGTCAAAGGTAGGGTTCTGAAGACTGTGGAGGAACAGAGAGATCTTGGGGTCCATATCCACAGATCTCTAAAGGTTACCACTCAAGTGGATAGAGCTGTGAAGAAGGCCTATAGTGTGTTAGCTTTTATTAACAGGGGTTTTGAGTTTAAGAGCCGTGGGGTTATGCTGCAACTGTACGGGACCTTGGTGAGACCACATTTGGAATATTGTGTGCAGTTCTGGTCACCTCACTATATAAGAAGGACGTGGAAGCACTGGAAAGAGTGCAGAGGGGATTTACCAGGATGCTGCCTGGTTTGGAGGGTAGGTCTTATGATGAAAGGTTGAGGGAGCTAGGGCTCTCTGGAGTGGAGGAGGCTGAGGGGAGACTTAATAGAGGTTTATAAAATGATGAAGGGATAGATAGAGTGAACGTTCAAAGACTATTTCCTCGGGTGGATGGAGCTATTACAAGGCGGCATAACTATAGGGTTCATGGTGGGAGATATAGGAAGGATGTCCGAGGTAGGTTCTTTACGCAGAGAGTGGTTGGGGTGTGGAATGGACTGCCTGCAGTGATAGTGGAGTCAGACACTTTAGGAACATTTAAGCGGTTATTGGATAGGCACATGGAGCACACCAGGATGATGGGGAGTGGGATAGCTTGATCTTGGTTTCAGATAAAGCTCGGCACAACATTGTGGGCCGAAGGGCCTGTTCGATGCTGTACTGTTCTATGTTCTATGACCCCCAGGGCGAGGAAAAATGAGCAAACAAGGAAACCAGGAAATACTAGCACCAGACAAGAGGGGGTCCCATAGTTTAGGGAGTGGCCAGTGCAACAACACTGTGCATGCAGCTAGGGAGCCCAGCCCAAGCAAAGTTACCAAAACAAGCAGAACGTGCATTGCTCAGATCAAAGGACGAAGCCACCCCAAAAGAGAATGTATGAAATAAATCAGGCTGAAGAAGAGGAACTAGCACAGTTAAATTGTCACCGCACCAAAGGTGGCCCCAATACATCTCCAAGTGAACGGACAGCCATTGAACATAGAGGTGGACACAGGTGCAGCAGTATCCATTGTAAGGGAGCATGAATTTAGATGAGTACGAGTGGGCATCTCTTTACTCAAGTTGAGGAATGCAAAGGCAAGATTGACAACTTACACAGGAGAACCATTATGTGTAATTGGGACCACTGTAACCCGAGTCACATGGGCAACAAACAGTCCGGCTCCCGTTGATAACGGTACAAGGACCGAGACCCAGCCTTTGGGGAAGGGACTGGTTACAAAAAAATCTGCTTGGATTGGTGGCAAATTTTCAAAATGGGCACTGGTAACTTGTATGAAGTAACAGGAAAGTCCCCAGAAGTTTTCCAGACTGGTCTTGAAAAACTAAAAGGGGTCAAAGCAAAAATTCACGTCAGACTGGATGCTCAACCAAGATATTTTAAGGCAAGACCAGTTCCATACACTGTATGAGCGAAGAGTAGAGACTGACCTGAAGCAATTACAAGAGCTGGGTATTATTTGACCCGTGCAATTTTCCGAGTGGGCTCCTCTGGTAGTTCAGATGTTAAAGCCAGACAACACAATCTGCCTCTGTGGTGACTATAAACTGACAGTGAACAGAGCGTCTCATATGGACAAATATCCGATGCCATGAAGAGAGGACCTGCATGGAACATTATCCGGAAGTCAGATTTTCACACAGCTGGATATCAGTCACGTGTACCTCCAGTTGGAATTAGAAGTGTCATCAAGAAAATATCTCACGGTAAACATGCACAAGGGATTGTACGAACATACTCGTCTATCTTTTGGGGTATCATCAGCATGCGCCATGTTCTAAAGAGTAATGGAAGGCATATTGCAGGGAATACCCAGAGTAGCAGTTTACATAGATGATGTTCTAATCAAAGGAGTCACTGTCAAGAAACACGGCAAAAATTTAGAAGTCTTAGCAAGGATTGTCAGAAGGTGGGGTCAGACTAAAAAGGGAAAAATGTGGTTTCCAAGCAGCTAAAGTAACATACCTCAGATCCAGGCTTGACAATGATGGTCTGCACTCGGTCAAGGAAAACATAAGAGCCATCAAAGAGGCTCCAACATCAAGGAATATGACAGAATTAAAATCATTTCTTGGCCTCAAAATATTATGGAAAGTTTATTCCAAACTTGGCAACCTTACTGGCACCCCAACATACTTTGTTTAAAAAGACATCAGAAATGGGCATGGAATGAACTGCAGGAGGACATTTCTTTGTGACGGCTAAGCATCAATTGCAGTTGGATAATATATTGACCCATTTCAACCCGGAAAGCCCATTGATATAACATGCAACATCTCTCCCTGTGGAACAGGTGAAATACTATCACACTGACGGAGCACCGGGATGGAGCACCTGAATGCATATGCCTCATGGACTTAGCCGATGTGGAAAGAAGGCACGCACAGATTGAAAAGGAGAGTTTGGCAATGGTCTTCGCAGTGAAGAAATTCCATCAATATGTTTATGGTCAATGTGTTAAGATTATAACAAACCTCTTGGCCTTTTTTTCGGAGCACAAAACAATTCCTCCCATAGCACCAGCCCGAATACAGCGATGGGCACTATTAAGTGCCTGTAAGTACACCCTGGAGCATAAATCAGGGACACATGTTGCCGATGCAGATGCCCTCAGTCGCCTACCTTTGCTCACAAGTTTACTCTCACCACCAAAAATGGATGAAGTCTTAATGGCATTAAACTTAAATGGATACCTTACAATTTTGGCAAAACAAATTAATAATTGGACTTGGAATGATCCCATATTGGCAAAATTAAGCCGCATAATAGTAAATGGAGGAACGTGAGAATGTCACATATGGCTTCAAGTATTGTGCCGGACAAAGTACCCAGAATTAAGTGTTAGAAGATGGCCTGTGGGGAGCCGGGTAGTTATGTCACATCCCACCCAAAGGGCTATTCTTCAAGAACTCTATAATGGCCATCCAGGGATATCAAAATGATGCGAGTGAGAAGCTATGTCTGATAGCCTGGCATAGATGGAGACACAGAGAAGATGATTTAAAAAAAATGCAGAATGTGGCAAGAAAACCAGAAGGCACCGCTACCCTCACTACACCCTTGGGAATACCCATCACTGCTTCAGCCTGGATCAGAAGTCCCAGCTGAAAAATCTCAAAATCTCAAGAAGTTGCAGAAATATTCGTGGGCATGGTGTTGTGCAAAGAACGTACAATATACGTCAACCAAACCTTCTCTGGAGAGTCATGATTGGAGTATTGGATTTCATTCTTGATTGGCAAACTAGTAGTCATGTTTTGTGCTTGAACTGCCTTATCTACACTTGCATTCTTATTACATTTTTAATTCCGTTTGCTTGTTGAGTTGAAATGTAAGGTTTTTTGAAACTTAGTCATAGGCAACAGCATGAGCTAAATTTGTTTATTGTAAGAGCCGTTGAAGAGAAGTGAATGCAGGACAACAGAATCTACCGTTGTGACTAATGGATTGCAGTAAGCACATACAAATCAGATTTGATTTATAAAATAGTGGATATGCTGTGAGAGGAGTATCACTGTCAGTCATGTTGCGAAGTTGAGTAGAGTAATTGTACATTGAGAAGTAGAATGTTAGAATTTGGTATTTGTAAGATTATAAAATATTGTAAATGCTAAGAGGTGAAAGTGTTGCGTGGTGCCTTTTCTGTGCTCAGAGAGTTAAAATAAATGCAGGTGCATATGGGGTCCCAGACTGAAACATTTATATTGAAGACCAAGCAGCAGGGTTGCCTTGGTAACAGTCTTCCAGGCTTTTGAATTTTTATTGGAATTTAGCCAATCAATTTGAAACTCAACACGCTTTTGAATTTAAACAATCAGTTTAAATCAGGCACTTGGATACCAGCAGCCTATTGAATTTAAATTTGATGGTTTTGGCGACCTGGGGATATTGATATGCCATCACAGGTGTAAAGGAAGAAGGCAGTAGGACAATAAGCAGAGAAAGCAACTGCCATTTGCCAGAGTAACAGCCTCATCCATGTCTTAGAAAGCCTTATCTGAATAGCGAAGGTACCAAAGAAGACACAAATTTCAGACAGAAAAATCAACAGAGAAAGCCCAGAATATTCCGGAAGATGTAAAACCTGGTTGTAATTTAGAGAGTGACTAAAATTCTATTTTTTTTTTGCTAATAAGAGGGAATTGTATTTATCTAAACAGCATTCCATTAGAATCGTGTTTTATTCGGTTGGTTAATATTTTAGTTAACTTGTTCACAGTTAGATAAATTGTTACTTGTTGACTTTGGAGAGAGTGTCAGGTAGTTATTTTGTTTTAACCACTAATCGTTGCTGAAGTGCAGATCGTAATACTTCACACTTTTTATAGATTGAGGCGAGGTAGTAGTCCTCTTTGAGTGGTTAGGTGTTAATTCTCAGGGGGGATCCATTTCCGCTTTATAACAGTTAGCACTCAGAGTCACACTCTAACTTGAGTAAGAAGATTGTTAGTTGAAATCCCACTCCAAGACTTGAACACAAAAATTGATTTTGACATTTCAGAGCTGTAATGAGGGAGCATGCATAGTTGGAGGTACCACCCTTTCAATGGGAAGACAATTTGAGGCTCTTTTGCCCCCTCGGATGGATGTGAAAGATCCTTTGGCACAGATGAGTTATGAGGTGTCCTGGCTGGCATTTATCCTGCAATAAAAATGACTATATGTAAAAATAAACAACTGGGGATAGGGCCTGGGTGGGATTGTTGTCCGTGCAAACTTAATGGGCCGAATGGCCTCCTTCTGCACTGTCGGGATTCTATGATTGTCTGATCATCATCACTTTGCTGTTTGTGGGAGCTTGATGTGTGTAAATTGGCTGCTGTGTTTTTAACACGACTGGCAATGAAAAGTATTTTTGAAGTGCAAGATGTTTTTGGATACCTTGAGGTAGTGAAACACACTGTATAAGTGCAGATCTGTCTTTTTAGGACGATTATTAATCGGAGACAAGAGTGCAAATTCAACCCCAGCATTTGGGAGTTAATTAAATCTGGAACGATGACCATGAAACTACAGAAGGAGAGCTGACCTTGGTCCATGTAGCCCCAAACCCTCAAAGTAGTTGACTTGTGACTCTCCCTGAATCAACACAGCAAGCCGCTGTAACAACACCACTGTGAAAAACTATAATTTACATGAACTGCAGTGATTCAAGAAGATGGCTCACCACCACCTTCTCCATGACAATTAGGGATGAGCAATGGCTGTGCCAACAGCACCTACGTTTTGTGAATGAATTTTTAAAGTAAATATTGATCTTCTAAACTTTCAATAACTTCATGAGCTTGTCTTGTACCATGTTTTCCAGTCACATTTGTAAGGCTGAACATGCTGTATGTGTAAGCATATCAATTGTAATTAAATATGATGGCCGAGGTACATTCAAGCCTGTTTCTCTGACACTATTTAGACTATTAAAGCCCCAATATGGCAGACAGGAAATGTGTCTGCATTGCAAGCTGATGTATGTCGCCCACCACATTGGGAAGAACAAACAAATCATCCTTTACCAACCTCTAAGGCAAGCATTAGATTCTTGGCTTTTGCAAATGAGGGTTGCTTAAGCCAAGAGAGATGGAAAATCAGTTAACACTGATAATGCAGGTTGATTTCTATTGGGGAGATGCACAGAAAAAGCGATGACAACTCCTGGGGGTTGGAATAGCTAAGGATAAAGCTGAAAAAGATGCATAAGTTTTTAGATAAATACAATTCCCACTTATTAAGAAAAAAAAAATTTTAGTCGCTCTCTAAATTACAACCAGGTTTTGCATCTTCCAGAATATTTTTGGGCTTTCTTTGTTGTGGATCAGTAACCAGAAAAACAAGTAAAATGCTCACCTATAGAACCAAATTAGCTGTGCTCTAACTATATGTGCATAGATCCCTGAACGTTGCCGCCCAGGTTGATAGGGTTGGTAAGAAGGCATACGGTGTGTTAGCTTTTATTGGTAGAGGGATTGAGTTTCGGAGCCATGAGGTCATGCTGCAACTGTACAAAACTCTGGTGTGGCCGCACTTGGAGTATTGCGTACAGTTCTGGTTGCCGCATTATAGGCAAGATGTGGAAGTGTTGGAAAGGTTGCAGAAGAGATTTACCAGGATGTTACCTGGTATGGTGGGAAGATCGTACGAGGAAAGGCTGAGGGACTTGAGGCTGTTTTCGTTAGAGAGAAGAAGGTTAAGAGGTGACTTAATAGAGGCATACAAGATGATCAGAGGATTAGATAGGGTGGATCGTGAGAGCCTTTTTCCTCAGATGGTGATGGCTAACACGAGGGGACATAGCTTTAAATTGAGGGGTGAGAGATATAGGACAGATGTTAGAGGTAGGTTCTTTACTCAGAGAGTAGTAAGGGCGTGGAATGCCCTGCCTGCAGCAGTAGTGGACTCGTCAACATTAAGAGCATTCAAATGGTTATGGGATAAACAGATGGATGATATTGGAATAGTGTAGATTAGAGGGGCTTTAGATTGGTTTCACTGGTCGGCGCAACATCGAGGGCCGAAGGGTCTGTACTGCACTTCTATGTTCTATAGTCCATAGAGGACACAAAAGGGACCTGGAAGACTCTATAAAGAACAAAGAAAACATAGCACAGTAACAGGCCTTTCGGCTCTCCAAGCCTGCACCGACCGTGCTGCCCGACTGAACTAAAACCCCCTACCCTTCCAGGGACTATATCCCTCTATTCCCATCCTATTCGTGTATTTGTCCAGATGCCCCTTAAAAGTCACTTTCGTATCTGCTTCCACTATCTCCCCTGGCAGTGAATTCCAGGCATCCACTATCTCTGTGTAAAAAGCTTGCCTGGTACATCTCCTTTAAACCTTGCCCCTTGCACCTGAAACTTATGCCCCCGAGTATTTGACTCTTCCACCCTGGGGAAAAAACTTCTGACTATAAGACATAGGAGCAGAATTAGGCCACTCGGCCCATTATGTCAGGTCTGCCATTCATCCATGGCTGATATTTTTCTCATCCCCATTCTTCTGCCTTTTCCCATAACCCCTGATGCCCTTATTAATCAAGAAGCTATCTATCTCTGTCTTAAAGACACTCAATGACCTGGCTTCCACAGCCTTCTGCGGCAGAGTTCCACAGATTCACCACTCTGGCTGAAGGAATTCCTCCACATCTCTGTTTTAAAGGATTGTCCCTTCCCCCCCTCATCCTTCTAAACTCCAAGTATAGACCCAGAGTCCTCAGCCATTCCTCATACGACAAGCTCTTCATTCCAGGGATCATTCTTGTGAACCTCCTTCAGACCCTTTCCTAGGCCAGCACATCCTTCCTTAGACATGGGGCCCAAAACTGTTCACAACACTCCAAATGGGGTCTCACCAGAGCCTTATACAGCTTCAGAACTACATCCCTGCTCTTGTATTCGAGCCCTCTCGGCATGAATGCTAACATTGCATTTGCCTTGCGAACTGCCGACTGAACCTGCACATGAACCTTAAGAAAATCTTGAACAAGGACGCTCAAGTCCCTTTGTGCTTCTGATTTCCTAAGCATTTTTCCATTTAGAAAATACTCTATGCCTCCATTCTTCCTTCCAAACTGCATAACCTCACACTTTTCCACATTGTATTCCATCTGCCATTTCTTTGTCCACTCTCCTAACCTGTCCAAGTCCTTCTGCAGCTCCCCTGCTTCCTCAATATTATCTGTCCCTCTACATATCTTTGTATCATCTGCACACTTAGCAACAGTGCCTTCAGTTCCTTCCTCCAAATCGTTAATGTATATTGTGAAAAGTTGCGGTCCCAGCACCGACCCCTGAGGCACACCACTAGTCACCAGCTGCCACCCTGAAAAAGACCCCTTAATCCCCACTCTCTGCCTTCTGCCAGTCAGCCAATCCTCTATCCATGCCAGGATCCTACCCATAACACCATGGGCTCTTAACTTATTTAACAGTCTCCTATGTGGCACCTTGTCAAAGGTGGGCAAGCATCTCTTCCTCGATGAACATCGAAGTGTCATTGTAGGGGTTCGTGCTCAGTGGCAATCTCTGACTGCGACTGTCACCTCCATCTCCATTTCTGAGGTAGAGTTCTGAAAGGCTCGTCTTGAGCTTCCCATCTGCAGGCCAGTGTGTAAAGTGCCAATGATGGCGTGTCCAGTGCGGTAGTTGCCCTGTGGCGGGTTCCCAACAGTGGAGGTGATCCATATGTTTCTTCTTTGTCTTCTCTCCAGTTCTCGCAGGTCCAGTTCTTGACAGGATAATTCCTGAGATCCACAAGGCGCTGTGTCCGAAAATTTATACGTGGACAGTGTCTCCTGCCTTAAAAGACCTATCAGTCTTATGTCCATCATAGCCCCTTTTTTTGGACTTCTTGTTTTTCTTCCATGTTCCCACTTAGCCTCAGCCTCACTTTCCTGAATCTAAGCCTAATCCAAAGGCATCTGCACATGAATTGTTCCACCGGGGTTATATCTGTTGTCATGTGCAGTGTTGTCCTGTAGTTAAAAAGAAACAAAGCTGGCGCAATTTCTAGTTTGTTTCTTTAAGCTGTTTTTAAATACCTGGACTTCTTTCTTAGCTGGGCCATTTGAAAATGGATGATAGGGTGCTGTGCAGATGTGCCTCACACTCCCATTGTGGTTACGAAGGTTTGTAACTCCCCACTGCTAAATGGGGTCCCATTGTCTGCTACAGGGACCACCATTATACAGTGTGGGCTGAAGGACTGCCTGAGCCAATGGTGTTAAGAAAGGTGGTAGAGGCCATCCAGTGCATGTTAATCCACTTGCAATGGGCATCAGTCGATATTAGGAACATCGAGCCCATAAATGGCTCTGCAAAGCCGGCATGTATTTGTACTCGAGGTCTCCCTGGCTTTTCCCAAGAAGGTACTGAAGCTGCTGGTGGGACCTCCTGGTTGTCTTGGCAGGTTTTGCACCGCTTGAGCAGAATTTCTATGTCCTTATCTATACCAGGCCACCAAACACAGCTTCTAGCAAGCATTTTCATTTTGGAAATCCCTGGGTGACCATTATGTTATTCATGGAGAATTGGTCACTGGCCTGGACGTGGAACAACCACCTGGGCTCCCCACAAAATGATACCTCTTCAATGCTTTGCTCTTGGTATTTTGCTGCACACAGTTTTAGGTCCTGTGTAGGACACCTTTGTGGTCCTCCACTTAGCATGGTGTGACATAATTTTGCCAAGGTGGGGTCATATCGTCATAAGAACATAAGAAATAGGAGCAGGAGTAGGCCATCTAGCCCCTCGAGCCTGCCCCGCCATTCAATAAGATCATGGCTGATCTGACGTGGATCAGTACCACTTACCCGCCTGATCCCCATAACCCTTAATTCCCTTACCGATCAGGAATCCATCCATCCGCGCTTTAAACATATTCAGCGAGGTAGCCTCCACCACCTCAGTGGGCAGAGAATTCCAGAGATTCACCACCCTCTGGGAGAAGAAGTTCCTCCTCAACTCTGTCTTAAACCGACCCCCCTTTATTTTGAGGCTGTGTCCTCTAGTTTTAACTTCCTTACTAAGTGGAAAGAATCTCTCCGCCTCCACCCTATCCAGCCCCCGCATTATCTTATAAGTCTCCATAAGATCCCCCCTCATCCTTCTAAACTCCAACGAGTACAAACCCAATCTCCTCAGCCTCTCCTCATAATCCAAACCCCTCATCTCCGGTATCAACCTGGTGAACCTTCTCTGCACTCCCTCCAATGCCAGTATATCCTTCCTCATATAAGGGGACCAATACTGCACACAGTATTCCAGCTGCGGCCTCACCAATGCCCTGTACAGGTGCATCAAGACATCCCTGCTTTTATATTCTATCCCCCTCGCGATATAGGCCAACATCCCATTTGTCTTCTTGATCACCTGTTGTACCTGCAGACTGGGCTTTTGCGTCTCATGCACAAGGACCCCCAGGTCCCTTTGCACGGTAGCATGTTTTAATTTGTTTCCATTGAGATAGTAATCCCATTTGTTATTATTTCCTCCAAAGTGTATAACCTCGCATTTATCAACGTTATACTCCATTTGCCATATCCTCGCCCACTCACTCAGCCTGTCCAAATCTCTCTGCAGATCTTCTCCGTCCTCCACACGATTCACTTTTCCACTTATCTTTGTGTCGTCTGCAAACTTCGTTACCCTACACTCCGTCCCCTCCTCCAGATCATCTATATAAATGGTAAACAGTTGCGGCCCGAGTACCGATCCCTGCGGCACGCCACTAGTTACCTTCCTCCAACCGGAAAAACACCCATTTATTCCGACTCTTTGCTTCCTGTCGGATAGCCAGTCCCCAATCCACTTTAACACACTACCCGCAACTCCGTGTGCCCTAATCTTCTTCAGCAGCCTTTTATGGGGCACCTTATCAAACGCCTTTTGGAAATCCAAAAACACCGCATCCACCGGTTCTCCTCCATCAACCGCCCTAGTCACATCTTCATAAAAATCCAACATATTCGTCAAGCACGACTTTCCCCTCATGAATCCATGCTGCGCCTGATTGATCGAACCATTTCTATCCAGATGCCCTGCTATCTCCTCTTTAATAATGGATTCCAGCATTTTCCCTACTACAGACGTTAAGCTGACCGGCCTATAGTTACCCGCCTTTTGTCTCCTTCCTTTTTTAAACAGCAGCGTAACATTAGCCGTTTTCCAATCAACCGGCACTACCCCAGAATGCAACGAGTTTTGATAAATAATCACTAACGCATCCACTATTACCTCTGACATTTCTTTCAATACCCTGGGATGCATTCCATCCGGACCCGGGGACTTGTCCACCTTCAGTCCCATTAGTCTACCCAGCACTGCCTCTCTGGTAACATTAATTGTATTAAGTATTTCTCCTGCTGCCAACCCTCTATCGTTAATATTTGGCAAACTATTTGTGTCCTCCACCGTGAAGACCGACACAAAAAACTTATTTAAAGACTCAGCCATATCCTCATTTCCCACTATTAACTCCCCCCTCTCGTCCTCCAAGGGTCCAACATTCACTCTAGCCACTCTATTCCTTTTTATATATTTATAAAAACTTTTACTATCATTTTTTATATTAATTGCTAGCCGAGCTTCATAGTCTATCCTTCCTTTCTTTATTGCTTTCTTAGTCTCTCTTTGTTGTTTCTTAAATTTTTCCCAATCACTTGTTTCTCCACTATTTTTGGCCACTCTGTACGCAGCTGTTATTTTAATACTCTCCTTTATTTCCTTCTTTATCCACGGCTGGTTCTCCCTTTTCTTACAATCCTTGTTTTTTGCTGGAATATATTTTTGCTGAGAACTGAAAAGGATCTCCTTAAAAATCCTCCTTATCATAGAGGTTTACAGCATGGAAACAGGCCCTTTCGCCCAACTTGTCCATGCCGTGCAGTATTTACCACTAAACTGGTCCCAATTGCCCATATTTGGCCCATATCCCTCTATACCCGTGTAACTGTCTAAATGCTTTTTAAAAGGCAAAATTATACCCGCCTCTACTGCTGCCTCTGGCAGCTTGTTCCAGACACCCACCACCCTCTGTGTGAAAAAATTGCCCCTCTGGACGCTTTTGTATCTCTCCCCTCTCACCTTAAACCTATGCCCTTAGTTTTAGACTCCCCTACCTTTGGGAAAAGATATTGACTATCGAGCTGATCTATGCCCCTCATTATTTTATAGACCTCTATAAGATCACCCTAAGCCTCCTACGCTCCAGGGAATAAAGTCCCAGTCTATCCAGCCTCTCCTTATAACCCAAGTCCTGGTAGCATCCTAGTAAATCTTTTCTGCATGCTTTCTAGTTTAATAATATCCTTTCAATAATAGCTTGACCAATACTGAACACAGTATTCCAAGTTTGGTCTTGTACAACTTCAGCAAGATGTCCCAACTCCTGTATTCAATGTTCTGACCAATGAAAGCAAGCTTGCTGAATGCCTTCTTCACCACCCTGTCTACCTGTGACTTCACTTTCAAGCAAGCATGCTGAATGCCTTCTTCACCACCCTGTCTACCTGTGACTTCACTTTCAAGGAACCTGTACTCCTAGATCTCTTTGTTCTATAACTCTCCCCAACGCCCTACCAACGTCCTTTTGGATCCAAGCCTGAATTTTCTGCGAAGAGGCCCAACAGAGGTTTATGGTCCATCACTATGGTAAAATGTGGACCATAGACACACTGGTGAAATTTTTTACCGAAATGCAATGACCAAACCCTCTTTCTCAATTTGAGCGTCCCTCCTTTCTGCATCCACTACGTCCACAAAGAGTACGTAATTGGGCGCTCTGTTCCATTGTCCCAACGGCATGACAGCACCACTCCTATTCCATAGGGGGAAGTGTCACAGATTAAGGTCAGTGGTCTTTGTGGGATATAATGGGTCAATACATTTGTCGATAGTAATTGGTGTTTGACCCTCAGAAAGGCTTCCTCCTGTGGCTTTTGCCACAATCATTCCTGACCGTTTTGTAGCAAAGTATTGGGGGGGGCAACAAGGTCACCAGGCTCTGAACGAATTTTCCATAGTATTTGATGAGGGGTCGGGCCCCCTTTTATGGCTGCACTTTCTCCTAATGTCTGTCCTTATCAATCCTGTACCCAAGATATGTCAAAGACAAAATACTGCGGATGCTGGAATCTAAAACAGAAAATGTTGGGAAATCTCAGCAGGTCTGACAGCCTCTGTGAAGAAAGAATAGAGCCAACATTTCGAGTCTGGATGACCTTTGTCAGAGCTGGCCCACGCTGGACGGCCCCTCCACTCTGAGGCCCCCACTCTGACATCTGCTCACAGTTCCATTCCAAGGCCATTTCTTCCCTTCACTCTGTTCTTTATGCTCCTCCAAATCAGAGGTTGATTTCTCCAGAGGCTCTGCAGCATTTCAAAAAATTTTTGAATGTGCCTGGTCTTTCTACTTATTCCCTGGAAGGCTCCCGCAGGTTCCATGGTTCCATGGACTCCAGTTTGGGAGCTTCATCCTAGTGTGATCTGAGCTTTTTTTTCATTGAAGATCTGGTTAACAATAGAGGCTCGTTGCTAGAAATCACATCTGTACTGATTAAAAGGATAATCCCAGCTGTTGTGCAAGGGAGGATTACCCTTTTGGAAGATGCTAGCGCGTTGTCATTTCCAAACCTGAAGCACATAGAGCTGTAATACTCCTTAACTTTCCATGATCTGCATCAAGAGAATCCAGCTGGCAGTTAAGCCAGTGCACCCCACAGACTGGAACTGATGCGACTGCTATCTAAAATTGCACAGTTGAATGAATCAGCTATAAAAATACTCATCACTGGATTCAAATTCTGTGACCAACACAATTCCTTCATGGCAGTTCCCCATCATATTCAGCCTTGGAGTTACCAAATGTTTCATGCTTTATTTCAAAAACTTGATTCCTTTGCTGTGGGTAACGCATTGCATAATAATATTTGGAATCACACCGATAACATTGATTAACCATTCCCCATGCATTTCAATGGTTAACTATCTGCAGTCGCCATGCCAGACGCATTTTTTGTCTCAAATTGGTCTCCTTCTGATGGAGAGCATCTATCTCCACTTGGAGAGGCAAAGCTTGATCAGGGATAGTCAGCATAGCTTCATCAGAAAGAGGTCACACCTAACACATTTGATTGAATTTTTTGAGGTGGTGACCAGGGGTGTAGACGAGGGTAGTGCAGTCGATGTAGTTTATATGGATTCAGATGGAATTTAACCCTAAAAAGAGGTAATACACTTTGGAAGGAGTAATATGATAAAGTATTCAATGAATGGTAGAACACTAGGAAGTTCTGTGGAACAAAGGGATCTTGGTGTGTTTGTCCACAGATCTCTGAGAGCAGAAGGGCATGTTAGGGTGGTGAAAAAGGCATATGGGACACGTGCCTTTATCAACTGAGGCATAGATTACAAAAGCAGGGAAGTTATGTTGGAGTTTCATCAAACTTTGGTGAGGCCACAGCTAGAATACTGCGTACGGTCCAGGTCTACACATTTTAGGAAGGATATGCTTGCACTTGAGGGGGTGCAGAGGGTATTCACCAAGATGTTGCCTGGGATGGAACATTTAAGTTGCATTTGTCAAAGCTAGGAGGCTGGGAACACATGAAGCAAGTGTAGAATACAAGTAAAGTCGAAAGAAACTGAAGCAAGGAGGAAGGAGAACTAAAAGGGGTCACGAAAAGTCATTGGCCAGCAGGATTAAGGAAAATCCCAAGGCTTTTTATACATGTATAAAGAGCAAGAGGGTTGGCCCACTCAAGGACAGGGTAGGGAATCTATGCATGGAGCCAGAGGAAATGGGCGAGGTATTAAATGAGTACTTTGACAAAGAGAAGGACTTAGAACATAGAAAAGCTACAGCACAAACAGGCCCTTCAGCCCACAAGTTGCGCCTAACATGTCCCTCTATCTTACTAACTTCCATGAACTTATCCAAAAGTCTCTTAAAAGACCCTATCGAATCCGCCTCCACCACCACTACCGGCAGCCGATTCCACGCACCCACCACTCTCTGAGTGAAAAACGTACCCCTAACATCTCCTCTGCACCTACTCCCCAGCACCCTAAACCTGTGACCTCTTGTGGCAACCATTTCAGCCCTGGGTAAAAGCCTTTGAGAATCCACTCTATCAATACCTCTCAACATCTTATACACCTCTATCAGGTCACCTCTCATCCTTCGCTTCTCCAAGGAGAAAAGACCGAGCTCTCTCAACCTATCCTCATAAGGCATGCCACCTAATCCAGGCAACATCCTTGTAAATCTCCTCTGCACCCTTTCTATGTCTTCCAGAACTGGGCACAGTACTCCAGGTGGGGTCTGACCAGGGTCCTATACAGCTGCAGCATTATCTCCCGATTTCTAAACTCAATTCCTCTATTGATGAAGGCCAGCATTCCATACGCCTTCTTAACCACAGCCTTCACCTGCGACGCTGCTTTGAGCGTCCTATGAATCCGGACCCCAAGATCCTTCTGATCTTCCACACTGCCAAGCGTCTTACCCTTAATATTATATTCTTTAATCCTATTCGACCTGCCAAAATGAACCACCACACACTTATCAGGGTTCAAGTCCATCTGCCACTTCTCCGCCCAGTCTTGCATCTTATCTATGTCTTGTTGCAACTGCTGACATCCCTCTACACTATCCACAACACCTCCAACCTTTGTGTCATCAGCAAACTTGCCAACCCATCCTTCCACTTCCTCATCCAGGTCATTTATAAAAATCACAAAGAGCAAGGGTCCCAGAACAGATCCCTGGGGCACTCCACTGGTGACCGACCTCCATGCTGAAAAAGACCCATCTACAACCACTCTTTGCCTTCTGTGGGCAAGCCAGTTCTGAATCCACAAAGCAATGTCCCCTTGTATCCCATGCCCCTTCACTTTCTCAATGAGCCTTGCATGGGGCACCTTATCAAACACCTTGCTGAAATCCATATAAACTACATCTACCGCTCTTCCCTCATCTATGTGTCTAGTTACATCTTCAAAAAATTCAATGAGGCTCGTAAGGCATGATCTGCCTTGGACAAAGCCGTGCTGGCTATTTCTGATCATACTATTCCTCTCCAGATGTTCATAAATCCTGCCTCTCAGGATCTTCTCCATCAACTTACCAACCACTGAGGTTAGACTCACTGGTCTATAATTTCCTGGGCTATCTCTTCTCCCTTTCTTGAATAACGGAACCACATCCGCAATCCTCCAATCTTGGTGGATGATGGGTGGATTTGTCCAATCTTGGTGGACTTGGTGGATGATGAGTCTAGGAAAGGATGTGTGGATTGTTTGAGTCATGTTGAGATCAAAAAGGAGGAGGTATTGGGGTTCTTGAGAAACATTAAGGTAGACAAGTCCCCAGGGCCTGATGGGATATACCCCAGAATACTGAAAGAAGCAAGGGAGGAAATTGCTGGGGTCTTGAGAGAAATCTTTGTATCCTCATTGGCTACAGGGGAGGTCCCAGAGGATTGAAGAATAGCCGATGTTGTTGCTTTATTTAAGAAGGATAGCAAGAATAATCCAGGTAATTACAGGCTGGCGAGCCTGACGTCAATGGTAGGAAAATTATTGGAGAGGATTCTTCGAGACAGGATTTACTCCCACTTGGAAATAAATGGACGTAATAGCGAGAGGCAACGTGATTTTGTGAAGGGAGACCATGCCTCATTAACTTAATTGAGTTTTTCGAGGAAGTGACAAAGATGATTGAGGGAAGGGCAGTGGATGTTGTCTATCTGGACTTCAGTAAGGCCTTTGACAAGGTCCCTGCTGGCAGACTGGTGCAGAAGGTGAAGTCACATGGGATCAGAGGTGAGCTGGCAAGGTGGATACAGAACTGGCTTGGTCAAAGACAGAGGTAGCAGTGGAAGGGTGCGTTTCCGAATGGAGGGCTGTGACAAGTGGCGTTCCTCAGGGATCAGGGCTGGGACCTTTGCTGTTTGTCAAATAAATATATATGATTTGGAGGAAAATGTAACTGGTTTGATTCGTAAGTTTGTGGACGACACAAAGGTTGGTGGATTTGCAGATAGCGATGAGGACCATCAGAGGGTACAGCAGGACATTGATCGGTTGGAGACTTGGGCGGAGAGATGGCAGATGGAGTTTAATCCGGACAAATGTGAGGTAATGCATTTTGGAAGGTATAATACAGATAGGAAATATATAGTAAATGGCAGAACCCTTAAGTGTATTGATAGGCAGAGGGATCTGGGTGTACAGTGACACAGGTCACTGAAAGTGGCAACGCAGCTGGAGAAGGTAGTCAAGAAGGCATACGGCATGCTTGCCTTCATCGGCCGGGGTATTGAGTTTAAAAATTGGCAAGTCATGTTGCAGCTTTACAGAACCTTAGTTAGGCTGCACTTGGAATATAGTGTTCAATTCTGGTTGCCACACTACCAGAAGGATGTGGAGCTTTGGAGAGGGTACAGAAAAGATTTACCAGGATGTTGCCTGGTATGGAAGGTATTAGCTATGAGGAGAGGTTGGTGAAACTTGGTTTGTTCTCACTGGAATGACGGAAGTTGAGGGGCGACTTGATAGAAGTCGACAAGATTATGAGGGGCATGAACAGAGTGAATAGTCAGAAGTTTTTTCCCAGGGTGGAAGAGTCAATTACTGGGGGGCACAGGTTTAAGGTGCGAGGGGCAAGGTTTAAAGGAGATGTACGAGGCAAGTATTTTACGCAGGGGGTGGTGGGTGCCTGGAACCCGCTGCCGGGGTAGGTAGTGCAAGCAGTTACGATAGGGACGTTTAAGGGGCATCTTGACAAATGCATGAATAGGATGGGAATAGAGGGATATGGTCCCCGGAAGGGTAGGGGGTTTTAGTTAAGTCGGGCAGCATGGTTGGTGCAGGCTTGGAGAGCTGAAGGGCCTGTTATGTGCTTTAATGTTCTTCGTTCTTTGTTCTAAGTTATGAAGTGAGGTTGGATAGACTTGGGTTGTTTTCATTGGAGCAGAGAAGACTGAGGGATGACCTGATTGAGGTGTACAATATTGTGAGGGGCATAGAATACCTACAGTGTAGAAAGAGGCCATTTGATCCATCTCGCCTGCACTGACTCTTCGTCAGAGCATTGTACCCAGGCCCTATTCCCGTAACCCCACATATTTACACCGCTAGCTTCCCTAAGCTATACATCTTGCGACACCAAGGGACAATTTAGCATGGTTAATCAACCTAATCTGCACATCTTTGGACTGAGAAGAAACTGGGGCAAAGCCACGCAGACATGGGGCGAACGTGCAAACTCCTCACAGTCACCCAAAGCTAGAATTAAACTGTGGTCTCTGGCGCTGTGAGACAGCAGTGCTAACCACAATGCCACCATGCTGCAGGAAAAGGGTGCATAGGGAGCAGCTGTTCTCTTTGAACAATCAGTCACGAAAGGACATAAGTTCAAGGTGAGGAACAGGAGGTTTGGTGGTAGGGGGGAGGGGGGGGGGGGGGGGGGAGAAATGTCAGGAAAAGCTTTTTTTATCCAAAGGGTGGTGATAGTCTGGAATGCGCTGCCTGGGAAGGTGGTAGAGGCGAGTTGCTTGCATCCTTTTAAAAAGTAGCTGGATGAGAACTTAGCCTTGAATCTTATGACATGCCATGGGCCAAGTGTTGGTAAATGGGATTAGGTAGGTGGGTCACGTGTCGATGTCGGTGCAGCCTCAGTGAGCTGAAGAGCCTCTTCTGCGCTGCGTGATTCTGTGACCCATGTTTGGCCCTCTGTTCTGAGAACTTTCAGTGAGAAGTCTCACAACACCAGGTTAAAGTCCAATAGGTTTATTTGGCAGCGAAAGCCACTAGCTTTCGAAGCGCTGCAAAAGCTAGTGGCTTTTGCTGCCAAATAAACCTGCTGGACTTTAATTTGGTGTTGTGAGACTTCTTACTGTGTTTACCCCAATCCAATGCCGGCATCTCCACATCCTGAAAACTTTTAACAGATTACAACAACATAATAATTCCACTCATCCTTGTGGAATTGCACAGCCCATTGTAGGGCCACATTATATATCACAAAACTAGGTGGATTTCAGACAAACTGAAACTTGTTACAACTGAAGAGGTGTTAACAGCCACCATTTTGCTCCTGAGGGAAAAGATTTGAATCATCAATAGTCACAGGTGAGGTGCTTAAAGATTGGAGAGTGGCAAATGTTGTGCCTTTCTTTAAAAAGGGCTGCAGAGAAAAGCCTGGGAACTACAGGCCAGTGAGCCTCTCATTTGTGGTGGGTAAGTTGTTGGAAGGTATTTTGAGAGTCAGGATCTACAGGCATTTAGAGACGCAAGGACTGATTAGGGACAGTCAGCATGGCTTTGTGAGTGGAAAATCATGTCTCACAAATTTGATTGAATTATTTTGAAGGGGTAACCAAGAAGGTAGATGAGGGCAGTGCAGTTGATGTTGTCTACATGGATGTTAGCAAGGCCTTTGACAAGGTATCGCATGGTAGGTTTTTGCATAAGGTTAAATCTCTCTGGATCCAGGCTGAGGTTGCCAAATGGATACAAAATTGGCTTGATGGCAGAAGCCAAAGGGTGGTTGTAGAGGGTTGTTTTTCAAACTGGCGACCTGTGACCAGCAGTGTGCCTCAGGGATCAGTGCTGGGTCCACTGTTATTTGTCATTTATATTAATGATTTGGATGAGAGTATAGGAGGCATGGTTAGTAAGTTTGCAGATGACCCCAAGATTGGTGGCATAGTGTACAATGAAGAAGGTTATCTCGGATTGCAACGGGATCTTGATCAATTGGGCCAGTGGGCTGACGAATGGCAGATGGAGTTTAATTTAGATAAATGCGAGGTGATGCATTTTGGTAGATTGAACCAGGGCAGGACTTATTCAGTTAATGGTAGGACGTTGGGGAGAGTTACAGAACAAAGAGATCTAGGGGTAGCTCCTTGAAAGTGGAGTCACAGGTGGACAGAGTGGTGAAGAAGGCATTCAGCATGCTTGGTTTCATTGGTCAGAACATTGAATACAGGGGTTGGGACGTCTTGTTGTAGTTGTACAAGACATTGGTAAGGCCACACTTGGAATACTGTGTATAGTTCTGGTCACCTTATTATAGAAAGGATATTATTAAACTAGAAAGAGCGCAGAAGAGATTTACTCGGATGCTGCCGGGACTTGATGGTTTGAGTTATAAGGAGAGGCTGGATAGACTGGGACTTCTTTCTCTGGAGCATAGAAGGCTGAGGGGTGATCTTATAGAGGTCTATAAAATAATGAGGGGCATAGATCAGCTAGATAGTCAATATCTTTTCCCAAAGGTAGGGGAGTCTAAAACTAGAGGGCATAGGTTTAAGGTGAGAGGGGAGAGATACGAAAGGGTCCAGAGGGGCAATTTGTTCACAGAGGATGGTGAGTAAACAAGCTGTCAAAGGTGGTAGTAGTAGAGGCAGGTACAATTTTGTCTTTTAAAAAGTGTTTTTGACAGTTACATGGATAAGATGGGTATAGAGGGATATGAACCAAATGCGGGCAATTGGGACTAGCTTAGGGGTTTTAAAAAAAAAGGGCAATGTGGACAAGTTGGACCAAAGGGCCTGTTTCCATGCTGCATGCCTCTATGATTATTATTTTGTCGGAAGCACAGAAAACATCTGGGAGCCTGCAGTCAACTTTTAATGGCCCATATCACTTGATTCCCTCCCCACAGCCTTGCTTCGAGCCATTTGGATTGTTTTAACGTTGTATTTCTAGCCTCACTGTTCAATTTGCTGATTTAACACCAACTGATAAGAACTCCAACAGATCTCCCTTCTGACCAGCAGTTCGTTACCATCCATTAACTCAAAGTCTGTTTGATTTTTAAAGTATCTGATCATTTCCTGCCAAGCAGTCTAAAAATAGAAACCCCATTCTGCTGCATCATTTGTTTCAAGAATTTTCATATTGCTGTCTTCACCCAGAAATTCATCTGGACTGAACTTTGCCACGGAAGAAGCACCTTCTGAACGTTGACACCTCGGACTTTGGAACTCTCTCAAACCAATATTCATGTGTGGTTGTTCATAATTGTAAATCTACATTTTTTTTCTATCTTCCCTTTCTGTATATGTGGTTTGTGTTAGTTGTGAATGCTTTCCCAGGGTTGGAATGTGAATAAACTAATCTTGAGTGAATAACAGTGCAAGTTTGTTGCAAGTTATTTTTAAATTGGATCTCTCAAACTGAGGGCTTGTGGAAACATACCACATTCTACTTAAAAGATAATTTTAAAAACAGCTCTGCTTACAGATAGACAGGGAGAAGATCAAAATGTTCAATTTTTCTGTCTCACCTGTCCGTAACAGCAGTCTTATCAAGCGGCACTTCCCCAGAAATAAGCTGCTGACTGCTCAGTTTGGATTCCACCAGGGCTACTCACCACCTGACCTCATTACAGTTTTGGTTCAAAGATGGACCAAAGAACTGAACTCGAGAGGTGAGATGGGAGTAACTGCCCATGACATCCAGCATTTAACCAAGTGCGGCACATCAGGTAGCCCTAGCTAAACTGAAGTCCGTGGGAAAACCATCCACTGGTCATAGAGTTTTACAGCATGGAAACAGCTCTTCGGCCCAACTTGTTCATGCCGCCCTTTTTGTTTAAACCCCCTAGGCTAATCCCAATTGCCCGCATTTGGCCCATATCCCTCTATACCTATTTACCCATGTAACTATCTAAATGCTTTTTAAAAGACAAAATTGTACCCACCTCTACTACTACCTCTGGCAGCTTGTTCCAGATCCTCAGCACCCTCTGTGTGGAAAAAATTGCCCTTCTGGGCATTTTTGTATCTCTTCCCCTCCTCACCTTGAACCTCTAGTTTTAGACTCCCCTCCTTTTGGGAAAAGATATTGACTATCTACCTTGTCTATGCCCCACATTATTTTATAGATCTCTATAAGATCACCCCTCAGCCTCCTGCGCTCCAGATAAAAAAGTCCCAGTCTATCCAGCCTCCTTTTATAACTCAATCCATCAAGTCCCGGTAGCATCCTAGTAAATCTTTTCTGCACTCTTTCTAGTTTAATAATTCCCTTTCTATAATAGGGTGACCAGAACTGTACACAGTATTCTAAGTGTGGCCTTAACAATGTCTTGTACAACTTCAACAAGACATTCCAGTTCCTGTATTCAACGTTCTGACCAATGAAACCAAGCATGCCAAATGCCTTCTTCACCACTCTGTCCACCTGTGACTCCACTTTCAAGGAGCTATGAACATGCACCCCCAGGTCTCTTTGTTCTGTAACTCTCCCCAACGCCCTACCATTAACTGAGTAAGTCCTGCTCTGGTTCAGTCTACCAAAATGCATCACCTCGCATTTGTCTAAATTAAACTCCATCTGCCATTCATCAGCCCACTGGCCCAATTGATCAAGATCTCGTTGCAATTGGAGATAACTTTCTTCACTGTCCACTATGCCACCAATCTTAGTGTCATCTGCAAACTTACTAACCATGCCTCCTATATTTGCATCCAAATCATTAATATAAATGATTAATGATTTTATTAATTACTCCCGAAGGGTTCCTTCACCTTAAGTTCCCTAATCATTATACGTCACCAAATCCAGAATTGCCTGTTCCCTAGTAGGCTCTGTCACAAGCTGCTCCAAAAAAACATCTTAGACATTCCACAAATTCCTTTTCTTGGGATCCACTACCCAATGCATCAAAAATAATTTCATAAGTGAAATGGAATAGTTACAGAAAATTAAAGAATTTTTGTCTTTTGAAGGCATATAAAAAACAGATGGAAGTTATTGACCACTGTATTTATCATCTTTCTCAATTATCACTGCCAATTCTGTGAATTATGGATATGTCCTGTACTGTGGGAAGCCAGATTTTTTTTCTCTTTAAATTCAAGTTGTTCAGGGATGAAATTTCTCTCCCTTTATAATCTGCTACTGTTTAGATATTTTACGCATCTTGAGTTCTTGTGTAGCAATCAATGTATTCATAGAATCCTGCAGTACAGAAAGAGGCCATTCGGCCCATCGAGTCTGCACCAACCACAATCCCACCCAGGCCCTATCCACATATCCCTACATATTTACCCACTAACCCCTCTAACCTATGGATCCCGGGACACTAAGGGGCAATTTAGAATGGCCAATCAACCTAGCCCGCACATCTTTGGACTGTGGGAGGAAACCGGAGCACCCGGAGGAAACCCATGCAGACACGAGGAGAATCTGCAAACTCCATATAGACAGTGACCTAAGCTAGGAATCAAACCCAGGTCCCTGGACCTGTGAGGCAGCAGTGTTAACCACGGTGCCACCATACCCGTTCTCAGACACTTTTCCCTTAAGAGACACTTGATGCAGCCACTGGAGGCTTATCAACATCTGCAAGCTAAAGTGGCTGCACCAATGCGTAAGCAACGTGCTTACATTGTGGTTTATTTTCTTCCTTTCCAATTGCTGGGACTTTTTTGGCACATTGACTTCTTGGAGGCTAAACAAAGATGATAGTACACAGTTCTGGGAGGCAAATGTCTTGGACTATAAGATATAGGAGCAGAATTAAGCCATTTAGCCCATTTAGCTCTGCCATTTGATCATGGCTGATATGTTTCTCAACCTCATTCTCCCGTCTTTTCCCCGTAACCTTTGATCTTCTTACCAATCAGGAACCTATCCATCTCTGTCTTAAATACACTCTTGATTTTCTACCGATTCCACCAGACCATTTGACACAGTTTTTGCTGTACCTGATTTAATAATTACATTGGAAAGCTTTTTAGTTTGTAAACTTTTTGTTTCTTTTTGTGAGATGTGATTAATTAAGAAATAGATTGGTTTTTACATTTGCATTATCTAATACTGCCAGAGTAAGAGTCTTGGTTAGTATATTTGTAGTTTGCCACTGGCAGCTGCAAAAGAGCTATTGACATGAGCTCTGTTTCAGGCTGTGAATCATACACTGAACATGCTGATATTTGTACAGAAAAACCTGCCCAGGAAATCTTCAATGTTTTTGAGACAGCATTTGGCACCATTATTCTGAAAAACAACTACACCTGAATTCATCAAATGCCCAGGAGACCCAGTGGACTGGTTATTTATAGCTGCATTCACAGAAGGCATTGAAGCCATGCAATATGTGACAGTTTCCCTGTGAAGTCCAGATTCAGTAGGGACATCTTTGCTTTTTGTATTATTACTTGAAACTTGTTTCTGATTTGAAGTTTATTTACAGTGCAAAAGTTGTACATTTACGAAAGTGGAGCCTTCTAAATTTTAAAACAAATTATTTAAAATTTTAACTTATAAAGAAAAATTCTAGTTTGTGACCCCAAGTTCAAACTAGTTCAATAAATGTTGAGAGATATCTCTAATATGTGCAGCAACTGATTAAATCTATAGTTTTAGTGTATGTTTTTAGTTGGATTGCAGCTTTTGTCAGCACTTCCATTAAGGTATCTTTGGGAGTGCGGCACGGTAGCACAGTGGTGGGCGGCACGGTAGCACAGTGGTTAGCACTGCTGCTTCACAGCTCCAGGGTCCTGGGTTCGATTCCCGGCTGGGTCACTGTCTGTGTGGAGTTTGCACATTCTCCTCGTGTCTGCGTGGGTTTCCTCCGGGTGCTCCGGTTTCCTCCCACAGTCCAAAGATGTGCGGGTTAGGTTGATTGGCCATGCTAAAATTGCCCTTTAGTGTCCGGAGGTGCGTAGGTTAGAGGGATTAGTGGGTAATATATGTAGGGATATGGGAGTAGGGCCTGGGTGGGATTGTGGTCGGTGCAGACTTGATGGGCCGAATGGCCTGTTTTTGCACTGTAGGGTTTCTATGATTTCTATGATTTATTTTGTCTTGGAATGCACTGAACAAGGGACCAGTTTCTGCAACTGATAGAAATGAAACCACACACACACAAGGGCCTTAGGTCATATTTCAGGAGTTCAGACTGTTTTTTTCAAACATTTATTTGAAGAAATGAAGCAGCCAGAACAATTATCGTATTTTGTTTTTAGAAGGGGATAGTGGTGGGGTTTGCTGGGACAAGGAGTTTTTAAAGGATTATGGCTAAAATTGTGAATTTTTTGTCTGTTGATGAATGTCTTTATGTTGGAGACCCCAAATTAAAATATTTTGAAAGTAACAAATGCTTTCCTTTGAAACCTGGAACTTTGTTTTTAAGTAATTGAATAAAGTTATTTAGCTTTAAAGTTTATTTATTAGTGTCACAAGTAGCACTGTAATGAAGTTACTGTGAAAATCCCCTAGTCGCCACACTCCGGCGCCTGTTCGGGTACACTGAGGGAGAATTTAGCATGACCAATGCGCCTAACCAGCATATCTTTGGGACTGTGGGAGGAAACCGGAGCACCCGGAGGAAACCCACACAGACACTGGGAGTAGATGCAGACTCCACACACTGACCCAAGCTAGGAATTGAACCCAGGTCCCTGGCGCTGTGAGGTAACTGTGCTAACCACTGTGCCACCGTACTGCCCATCTGAAGAACATTCTGTCAACGAATAAACTATTATACTTCCTTTGTTCACCAAGGTTATGTTTTACAAGCATCAGCATTGATGTGGCTCTTCCTACTGTATTTGAACCTGGTATGTCCAGTTCAGGTAATCCATATTGTCCATAAGTCATGGTGCACCTGTGCATCCAGTGCTCTGCAGTTGTATTGCCTGCATGCAAATAGAGTGCTGAAATTAGGAAGCTGCATGTGATGATGACTGGATGTTTTAATTCAGCAGTAAATCTGTTAACGATGAGTTGCCTTCTGAACCAGTCATGGTGTGATTTTTAATGTGGATTAGTGAGTTGACTGCTGGGTCTGATTTCTGAATCAGTAGACAAATGTTCGACTGAGGTTTGGTGAAGAATAATGGTGAATGTGTAAAATTAACCATTACCATACTTTCAACAGCTTGATTTTGGTCTTTAGAGTATTAGTTTTGTTTGAATTGGTAAATAAGCTAGAGTCAGATCCTCATGGTGCTGGGAACAATTAGGGGTACTGAGTTAAGAATGTCACACAAGATGACGCAAAATAACATCAAGGCACTATTGGTACAAGAAATTTGTTTTTTGATACCATTATGTTGTTATTAATTGGTGATAATGCAGTGCATTACGATGCTTAGATTTGGACAATGTATAACAAAGTCAGTAGTTGCTCTAAATTCTAGAAGTGACATATAGTATATTTTATATGTAGTATAGAGTCATAGAGGTTTACAGCATGGAAATAGATCTTTTGGCCCAACTTGTCCATGCTGCCCTTTTTTTTCAAACCCCTAAGCTAGTCCCAATTGCCCACATTTGGCCCATATCCCTCTCTACCCATCGTACCCATGTAACTGTCTAAATGCTTTTTAAAAGACAAAATTGGACCCGTCTCTACCACCTCTGGCAGCTTGTTCCAGACACTCACCAACCTCTGCGTGAAAAAATTGCCCCTCTGGACACTTTTGTATCTCTCCCCTCTCACCTTAAATCTATGCCCTCTAGTTTTAGACTCCCCTACCTTTGGGAAAAGATATTGACTATCTAGCTGATCTATGCCCCTCATTATTTTATAGACCCCTGTAATATCACCCCTAAGCCTCCTACGCTCCAGAGAAAAAGGTCCCAGTCGATCCAGCCTCTTCTTATAACTCAAACCATCAAGTCCTGGTAGCATCCTAGTAAATCTTTTCTGCACTCTTTCTAGTTTATTAATATCCGTTCGATAATAGGGTGACCAGAACTGTACACAGTATTCCAAGTGTGGCCTTACCAATGTCTTGTACAACTTCAACAAGACGTCCCAACTCCTGTATTCAATGTTCTGACCAATGAAACCAAGCATGGTGAATGCCTTCTTCACCAGCCTGTCCACCCTGTGACTCCACTTTCAAGGAGCTATGAACCTGTTTCCCTTGATCTTTGTTCTGTAACTCTCCCCAGTGTCCTACCATTAACTGAGTAAGTCCTGCCTTGGTTCAAACTACCAAAATGCATCACCTCTCATTTATCCAAATTAAACTCCATCTGCCATTCGTCAGCCCACTGGCCCAATTGTTCAAGATCCTGTTGCAATCCGAGATAACCTTCACTGTCCACTATGCCACCAATCTTAGTGTCATCTGCAAACTTACTAACTATACCTCCTATATTCTCATCCAAATCATTAATATAAATGACAAATAATGGTGGATGCAGCACTGATCCCTGAGGCACACCACTGGTCACAGGCCTCCAGTTTGAAAAACAATCCTTTATAACCATCTTCTGTCATCAAGCCAATTTTGTATCCATTTAGCTATCTCACCCTGGATCCCGTGAGATTTAGCGTTATGCAACAACCTACCATGCGGTACTTTGTCAAAGGCCTTGCTAAAGTCCATGTAGACAACATCAACTGCACTGCCCTCATCCACCTTCTTGGTTACCCCTTCAAAAACTCAATCAAATTTGTGAGACATGATTTTCCACTCACAAAGCCATGCTGACTGTCCCTAATCAGTCCTTGCATCTCTAAATGCCTGTAGATCCTGTCTCTCAAAATACCTTCCAACAACGTATCCACCACAGATGTGAGGCTCACTGGCCTGTTGTTCCCAGGCTTTTCCCTGCAGCCCTTTTTAAACAAAGACACAACATTTGCCACTCTCCAATCTTCTTATATATTTTATACTTTTTTCTGGCTAGGATTTTGGTAAAGCAAAACAGCGGGCTTCTTACATTTTCTACAACTTTTCACGAGCTAAAGGCACTCAACCATTATTTATTCTCTCTCCAAGCACAAATACATGTTGAGCTGCACTAGCTGCTTGCCCATGGCATTGTTGATGTGCAGTGATATGTACTCTGGGATTAGGAGGAAGTTTGGATGTTTAGTTGCTCAAACAGAGTTCTGTTGTATCTAATCTCTGCCTTTTCAAGGTTACTGATCAGTGAAGTCATCTAAACAGGAAAATCCTGAAATCAATTAGAAGTAAATTGTTGAAAAAAAGGTTCTGGAGGCTGACGGCTCCATGTGATGCCTGCTCTTTGGAGAACAGAACAAACTGATAGCCTGAGCACTTCATCTGCTTGCTCTGAAAATGATATTGGCTATGTTTATAACCGTGTAAGTTATTGACCAATTTTTAAAAAACTCACCATTAAATCGCTTAGTGTCAATTGTAGAGTTCTTATTCAGCAACATGAGGGTTTGATGGTGACCACAATTATCTCTTTTTGCTGCCTGACATTTTGAAATGCTTTGTGATGTAAGCAAAACCCCTACTGTGGCTAGAGTAGAATTAATTAGTGTTTTTAACTGATGTGGGGCAAAGAGTGCAAACAGCCATTCAAAACAGATGTTTTGGACTGGAATGTTCCTACTTTCTGGTGATGGAGGAAGTAAGTAAAATTGATAAGGCCAAGGTATTGGATAGACTATCTGTACTTCAGTTTGTTCAGATACCAAGGACCAGATGAGATGCATCTAAGGAAACTGAGGGAAGTGAGAGTGTAAGTTGCAGTGGCACTGGCCATAACTTTCCAGTCTTCCTTAGACTCTGATTAGTCTGATTAGTAAGTTTGCGGACGACACAAAGATTGCTGGAGTTGCGGATAGTGATAAACATTGTCATAGAAATCATAGAAACCCTACAGTGCAGAAACAGGCCATTCGGCCCATTGAGTCTGCACCGACCACAATCCCACCCAGGCCCTACTCCCATATCCCTACACATTTACCCGCTAATCCCTCTAACCTACGCATCTCAGGACACTAAGGGGCAATTTTAGCATGGCCAATCAACCTAACCCGCACATCTTTGGACTGTGGGAGGAAACCGGAGAACCCGGAGGAAACCCACGCATAGAAATAGAAATAGAAACCCTACAGTACAGAAAGAGGCCATTCGGCCCATCGAGTCTGCACCGACCACAATCCCACCCAGGCCCTACCCCCATATCCCTACATATTTTACCCACTAATCCCTCTAACCTACGCACCTCAGGACACTAAGGGGCAATTTAATCATGGCCAATCAACCTAACCCGCACATCTTTGGAATGTGGGAGGAAACCGGAGCACCCGGAGGAAACCCACACAGACACGAGGAGAATGTGCAAACTCCGCACAGACAGTGACCTAAGCTGGGAATCGAACCCAGGTCCCTGGAGCTGTGAAGCAGCAGTGCTAACCACTGTGCTCAGAGAATACAGCAGGATATAGATAGGCTGGAAAATTGGGCGGAGAAATGGCAGATGGAATTTAATCCAGATAAATGCGAAGTGATGCATTTTGGTAGATCTAATGCAGGGGAAGCTATACAATAAATGGCAGAACCATCAGGAGTATAGGCACACAGAGGGATCTGGGTGTGCAAGTACACAGATCCTTAAAGGTGGCAGCACAGGTGGAAAAGGTGGTGAAGAAGGCATGTGGCATGCTTGCCTTTATTGGACGGGGCATAGAGTATAGAAGTTGGCATATGATGTTGCAGTTATATAGAACGTTGGTTAGGCCACATTTGGAATACTGCGTCCAGTTCTGCTCGCCACACTACCAGAAGGACGTGGAGGTTTTGGAGAGAGTGCAGAAAAGGTTTACCAGGATGTTGCCTGGTCTTAGCTATGAGGAGAGATTTGAGTAAACTAGGGTTGTTCTCCCTGGAAAGACGGAGGTTGAGGGGCGACCTAATAGAAGTTTATAAAATTATGAAGGGCATAGATAGGGTGAACAGTTGGAAGCTTTTTCCCAGGTCAGAAATGACAAACACAAGGGGTCACAAGTTCAAGGTAAGGGGGGCAAGGTTCAATACGGATATGCGGGGGACGTATTTTACACAGAGGGTAGTGGGGGCCTGGAATGCACAACCAAGCAAGGTGGTTGAGGCAGACAACTCGGATCATTTAAGACTTATCTCGATAGCCACATGAACAGACTGGGAATAGAGGAATACAAACGGATGGTCTAGTTAGGAACACATGATCGGTGCAGGCTTGGAGGGCCGAAGAGCCTGTTCCTGTGCTGTATTGTTCTTTGACTCAGGGGTAGTGCCAGAGGATTGGAGAATTGCCAATGTTACACCCTTGTTCAAAAAAGATGCAAGGATAATCCCAGCAACTATAGTTAAAGTCAGTTAAACTTGGGTGCTTGGAAAGCTTCTAGAAAAAATAATTTACAACAGAATTAAAAACTACTTGGGAAAAGTGAGTTAATTAAGAAAAGCCAGCATAGATTTGTTCAGGACAAATTGTGTCTAACTGACATGCTGGAGCTTTTAGGAGAGGTAACAGTTTTCACAAGGGTATATTTTTTCAAGATAGAAAATTCTGGAAAAACTCATCAGGTCATCAAAGTTTTCTATTTCCACAGATGCTGCCAGACCTGTTGTGTTTTCCTAGCATTTTCTATTTTTGTTTCAGATTCCAACATCCTCAGTATTTTGCTTTTTTAAAAATAAAACATATTCTTTGATAGAATGTGGATTTTGCTGTGTTCGGGAGGGAGTTCCAGGATTTTGATCCAGCAGCAATGAAGGAACGCCGATATATTTTCAAATCAGGATGGTGAGTGGCTTGGAAGTAACTTCCAAGTAGTGGTGTTCCTGTGTATCTGCTGTTATTGTCCTTCTAAATGGGTTTGGAGGGTGCTGTCTAAGGAGGCTTAGTAAGTTCCTGCAGTGCATCTTGTAGATGGTACACACTGCTATCACTGTGCGGTGGAGGGAGTGAATGTTTGTGAATGCGGTGCCAATCAAGTGGGCTGCTTGGGTGGTGTCCAGTTTCTTGAGTTTTGTAGGAGCTGCACTCATCCAGGCAAGTGGAGAGTATTCCATCACACTCCTGACTTCTGCCTTGGGGATGGTGGACGGGCTTTAGGGAGTCAGGAAGTGAGTTATATTCTGCAGAATCCCCAGCCTGTGACTTGCTTGGTAGCCACAGTATTTATACGGCTGGTCCAGTTCAGTTTCTAGTCAATGGTAACCCCAGGATGTTGATCATGGGTGATTCAACATTGATAATGCCATTAAATGTCAAGGAGCGATGGTTAGACTCTCCCTTCATGGAATCATAGAATCCCTACAGTGCCCATTCGGCCCATCGAGTCTGCACTGACAACAATCCCACCCAAGCCCTATCCCCACCTAATTACCATGCTAATCCCTCTAACCTATCACATCCTGGGACACTAAGGGTTAATTTAGCATGTCCTATCAACCTAGCCTGCACATCTTTGGACTGTGGGAGGAAATCGGAGCACTGGGAGAAAACCCACACGAACACTGGGAGAATGTGCAAACAGACAGTGACCCAAGCTGGGAATCGAACCCGGGTCCCTGGAGCTGTGAGGCAGCAGTGCTAGCCCACTGTGCTGCCCTTGTTGGAGATGATCATTGTTGGAGATGATCATTGCCTTGCACTTGTGTGGTGTGAATGTTACTTCCTATTTGTCAGCCCAAGCCAAGATATAATACAGGTCTTACTGCATTTGGAAATGGACTGCTTCAGTAACTGAGGAGTCGCAAATGATGCTTATCATTGTGTAATCATCAGCAAACATCCCCACCTCTGACCTTATGATGGAGGGATGGTCTTTGAAGCAGCTGAAGATGGTTGGGCCCAGGGCACTATCCCGATGGAATTCCTGCAACAGTATTGGTCACAAAGTTAGGTTGAAGAGTATTTTCCTTGGAGCAATGGAAATTGACAGGAGATTTGATAGAAGTGTGTAAAATTGGGAGGTTTGATGGAAAGATTGAGGACAAGGTGTAAAGTAATGGGCAAAAGAAGCTAAAGCATTACAAACAAACTTTAGTTAGAGGGATAGTCCCACAAGTAAATGGCACTTTAGAGAGCCAGTTAGGGGACAATGACAAATGACATCAAGATAAATGCGTAGTGGTCCATTTTGGCAGGTCAAATGGGATGAAGGAGTACAATATAAAGGGAAAGACTCTTAGTACTGTAGAGGATCAGAAGGACCTTGGGGTCTGGGTCCATAGGACTCTAAAATCGGCACCGCAGGTGGAGGAGGTGGTTAAGAAGGCATATGGTGTGCTGGCCTTTATCAATCGAGGGATTGAGTTTAGGAGTCCGGGGATAATGATGCAGTTATATAAGACCCTTGTCAGACCCCACTTGGAGTACTGTGCTCAGTTCTGGTCGCCTCATTACAGGAAGGATGTGGAAAAGATTGAAAGAGTGCAGAGGAGATTTACAAGGATGTTGCCTGGATTGAGTGGCATGCCTTATGAGGATAGGCTGAGGGAGCTCGGTCTTTTCTCCTTGGAGAGACGTAGGATGAGAGGAGACCTAATAGGTTGAGACTTTATTCCCTGGAGCGTAGAAGATTGAGGGGAGATTTGATAGAGGTGTATAAGATTTTAGAACATAGAACAGTACAGCACAGAACAGGCCCTTCGGCCCACGATGTTGTGCCGAGCTTTATCTGAAACCAAGATCAAGCTATCCCACTCCCTATCATCCTGGTGTGCTCCATGTGCCTATCCAATAACCGCTTAAATGTTTCTAAAGTGTCTGACTCCACTATCACTGCAGGCAGTCCATTCCACACCCCAACCACTCTCTGCGTAAAGAACCTACCTCTGATATCCGTCCTGTATCTCCCACCACGAACCCTATAGTTATGCCCCCTTGTAATAGCTCCATCCACCCGAGGAAATAGTCTTTGATGGGTATAGATAGAGTGAATGCAAGCAGGCTTTTTCCGCTGAGACTAGGGGAGAAAAAAACCAGAGGGCATGGGTTAAGGGTGAAAGGAGAAAAGTTTAAAGGGAATATTAGGGGGGGCTTCTTCACGCAGAGAGTGGTGGGAGTGTGGAATGAGCTGCCAGATAAAGTGGTAAATGCGGGGTCACTTTTAACATTTAAGAAAAACTTGGACGGGTTCATGGATGAGAGGGGTGTGGAGGGATATGGTCCAAGTGCAGGTCAGTGGGACTCGGCATAAAATGGTTCGGCACAGACAAGAAGGGCCAAAAGGCCTGTTTCTGAGCTGTAATTTTCTATGGTTCTATGGTTCTAGAGGTGTATAACATGTTGAGAGGCATAGATCGGGTGGACTCTCAGAGGCTTTTTCCCAGGGTGGAAATGTCTGCTACGAGAGGACACAGGTTTAAGGTGCTGGGGGGTAGGTACAGGGGAAATGTTAGGGGGAAGTTTTTCCACACAGAGCGTGGTGGGCGAGTGGAATCGGCTGCCATCAGTGGTGGTGGAGGCGAACTCAATAGGGTCTTTTAAGAGACTCCTGGATGAATACATGAGACTTAATAGGATGAAGGGTTATAGGTAGGCCTAAAAGGTAGGGATATGTTCGGCACAACTTGTGGGGCCGAAGGGCCTGTTTTGTGCTGTAGTTTTTCCATGTTTCTATATGACACCCTCCAGAAAGCAACTGGAAACTGATCATGCACCACCTAGACCAATCATTGATTGATCACTCACTCCTTCAGCCAATTAAGAAATAGCCTTGCCTTATTTAGGCCAATCAGAATTTAATATCATTGATCACACTGTGGGTTGTGGCTTGGAAAGTGTTAAGCACCAGCTTTCACTGAGTAGCAAGTTCCTTCAGAAGTCTTTTTTGATTCAGCAGAAGGTCAGAGCTGAACTAAAAGGCAAAAGTGCTCACGGATATGAGGGTAAAATTCACATGAATTATAAATATTTGCAGTGTAGTTTTCAAATATGTTACTGTTCTTTTGTTTCATTTTCAAAAAGTAACAGGAAACTTAGGGATGATAATCTGGGACAAAATAATTTGCACTTGGAAACGCAGGGTGAAAGTCAGCTTGGATTTGAAGGCAGATTGTGTCTGACAATCTGAGTTTAAAGTAACAGAGGGTTGATGGGTAGTGCCATTGGTATGTATATGGACTTGCAGAAAATGTTTGATAAAGTACCAAATGACTAAATTTGCAAAAACGTCGAAGACTAAAATTGAAGATTCGATGGACAGGGCATGCAGAGGTATGAAATAGATAAAGGGACAGAAAGCAGAGAGTGATGAATAATTGTTTTCCAGACTGGAGAGAAATATAGCGCTGTTCCCTTTGGGTTGATATCAGGCCCTTTTTGATGTATTTAAATAAATGGGAATAGGGTATACCGGGCATAATTTCAAAGTTTTCAGATGACACAAAACCAAATTTAGTAAATAATGAGGACCATATGAAAGGAGTTTAGAAGGACATGAACAGACTGGTGAAATGGATGGACAGATGAATTTAACACAAGTTTCAATACATTTGGATTGGGAGACTGAGGAGAGGCAACATAACTTAAATGTGCAAATAGTATGCAGGAACAGAGAGACCGGGGGTGGGAGAGGGGTTTACAAAAACAGCATATGGGCTCTTGACTAGTTGAAAAGGCCTTTAGGGCTCCTTGGTTAAATTAAAAGGAATAGTATACAAAGCAATGAAGATTCTGCTAAAACAACAACAAACTTTATAAGATACTGTTTAGGCCAATCTGGAGCATTATGTTCAATTCTGGGCACCACACTTTAGGAAGGATGCCAAGGCCTTGGAGAAGATGTAAAAGAGATTTACTAGGATGGCACCAGGGGGAAGTGGTTACAGTTAAAGGGGAGAGTGGAGAAGCTTGGATTCTCCAGAGAGCAGAGAAACTTTAGAGGAATTTTGACAAGAGGTATTCAAATCATGAATGGTAAAATAAATTATGAAGAACTTTTCCAGGGACATAGGATTCAGTAAGCAGACCACACGGTTTAAGGTGATTGGCACAAAAAAGTTTTTTTAACATGGAATGTGTTACCCTTTTTGGGGCAATCACCACATGGAGTTATTCTCATCTGGAATGCATTCCTGAATAGGTAGGTGGTGGAAAGCGATGCAATAGCAATTTTTCAGCAAGGAAATTAATAAATAACTGAGAGTGCAGTTTTATGGGTCTTGGTGGGGAAAAAACAGGAGAGTGAGACTAATTAGAGTAAGAGCCAAAATTAATACGATTGGTTGAATGGTCGCTTTCATCATTCTGTGATTCTGTGGAAGAAAAAGCAAATCTGTATAACATTTGGATTCTGCTTTTAATAACTTGCTTCCCAAGTGGCACAGTGGTTATTACTGCTGCCTCATGGCACCAAGGACCATGAGGTTAAATTCCGGCCTTGGATGACTGTGTGGAGTTTGCACGTTCTTCTTGTGTCTGCATGGGTTTCCTCCGGGTGTTCTGATTTCCTCCCACACTCCACCTGGAAAGCAAGTTAGGTTGATTGGCCATGCTAAATTGCCCCTTAGTGTCCCAAAATTAGTGGGGGTTAGAGAAATTAGTGGGGTAAGCTGTGGGGTTATGGGGATTGGACCTAGGTAAGATGCTCTATCAGAGTGTTGGTGCAGACTCGATGGGCTGAATAGCCTCCTGCACTGCAGGAACTCTATGATTCTAAAGCAAGAGTGAGTGGCGAGAATGGAAGAGTTGCCATAAGCATCCTGAGTTTGGATGAGATTTCAGAAGATTGCGACACCTTTAGAATAATAGGTGGAGTGGTCAAATAGATGGCAGATGAAGTTCACTACCGAAAAGTGCAAGGTGATTCATTTTGGTAGGAAGAACATAGAGAAACAATTTCGAAGAAGTGGTTAAATTCTAAAAGGAGCGCAGGAGAAGAGAGACCTGCTTGTAAATGTGCATAGTGCATAGGTCATTAAGGTGGCAGGACAGGTGGGCACAGCAGTTAATAAAGTGTACAATAGCCTGGGCTTTCTTAACAGGGGAATTGAGTACAAGAGCAAGGAAGTTATGCTAAACTTGTATAAAACACTAACTAGACCTCAGCTGCAGTATTGTGCATAGTTCTGGGCACCACACTTTAAGAAGAATGTGAGTGCATTGGAGAGACTGCAGGAAGAATGTGAATGCATTGGAGAGAGTGCAGAACAGGATTACAAGAATGGTTCTAGGGATGAGAAACTTTGGTTATAAAAATAGATTGGAGAGATTGGGACTCTTCTTGGAGAGAAGGCAACTAAGAGAAGGCAACTAAGGTCGATAAGTCCCCTGGGCCTGATGAAATGTATCCTAGGATTCTTTGGGAGGCGAGGGATGAGATTGCAGAGCCTTTGGCTTTGATCTTTGGGTCCTCGCAGTCCACGGGGATGGTGCCAGAGGACTGGAGAGTGGCAAATGTTGTTCCTCTGTTTAAGAAAGGGAATAGAAATGACCCTGGTAATTATAGACCGGTTAGTCTGACTTCGGTGGTTGGTAAATTGATGGAAAAGGTCCTTAGGGATGGGATTTACGACCATTTAGAAAGATGCGGATTAATCCGGGATAGTCAGCACGGATTTGTGAAGGGCAAATCGTGCCTCACAAATTTGATAGAATTTTTTGAGGAGGTAACTAGGTGTGTTGATGAAGGTAGGGCGGTTGATGTCATATACATGGATTTTAGTAAGGCGTTTGATAAGGTCCCCCATGGTCGGCTTATGATGAAAGTAAGGAGGTGTGGGATAGAGGGAAAGTTGGCCGATTGGATAGGTAACTGGCTGTCTGATCGAAGACAGAGGGTGGTGGTGGATGGAAAATTTTCGGACTGGAGGCAGGTTGCTAGCGGAGTGCCGCAGGGATCGGTGCTTGGTCCTCTGCTCTTTGTGATTTTTATTAATGACTTAGAGGAGGGAGCTGAAGGGTGGATCAGTAAATTTGCTGATGACACCAAGATTGGTGGAGTAGTGGATGAGGTGGAGGGGTGTTGTAGGCTGCAAAGAGACATAGATAGGATGCAAAGCTGGGCTGAAAAATGGCAAATGGAGTTTAACCCTGATAAATGTGAGGTGATTCATTTTGGTAGGACTAATTTAAATGTGGATTACAGGGTCAAAGGTAGGGTTCTGAAGACTGTGGAGGAACAGAGAGATCTTGGGGTCCATATCCACAGATCTCTAAAGGTTGCCACTCAAGTGGATAGAGCTGTGAAGAAGGCATATAGTGTGTTAGCTTTTATTAACAGGGGGTTGGAGTTTAAGAGCCGTGGGGTTATGCTGCAACTGTACAGGACCTTGGTGAGACCGCATTTGGAATATTGCGTGCAGTTCTGGTCACCTCACTATAAGAAGGATGTGGAAGCGCTGGAAAGAGTGCAGAGGAGATTTACCAGGATGCTGCCTGGTTTGGAGTGTCGGTCTTATGAGGAAAGGTTGAGGGAGCTGGGGCTGTTCTCTCTGGAGCGGAGGAGATTGAGGGGAGACTTAATAGAGGCTTATAAAATGATGAAGGGGATAGATCGAGTGAACGTTCAAAGACTATTTCCTCGGGTGGATGGAGCTATTACGAGGGGGCATAACTATAGGGTTCATGGTGGGAGATATAGGAAGGATATCAGAGGTAGGTTCTTCACGCAGAGAGTGGTTGGGGTGTGGAATGGACTGCCTGCAGTGATAGTGGAGTCAGACACTTTAGGAACATTTAAGCGGTTATTGGATAGGCACATGGAGCACACCAGGATGGTAGGGAGTGGGATAGCTTGACCTTGGTTTCAGATGAAGGTCGGCACAACATCGTGGGCCGAAGGGCCTGTTCTGTGCTGTACTGTTCTATGTTCTATGTAGTTTTAATAGAGATGTTCAAACTCATGAGGAGGCTGGACAGAAACTATTCCTGCTCATAAAAGGATCATGAACAACAGGGCACAGAGTTAAAGTGATTTGCCAAAAAAGCACGTGCAATGTTGGAAAAACAATTTTCCCACAGTGAGTGGTTTAGGTTTGGAATACACTGCCTGGAAACATGGTGGAGGCAGGTTCAATTGAGACATTCAAGAGGGCATTGTTTCTATTCAAATCACCATTCCAATGTGCAGGGGTGTGAGGAAAAGACAGGAGAATGGCGCTACGCGTAATGTTCATTCGAAGAGCTGGTGCAGACATGATGGGTTGAATGGCCCCTGGCTGCAACGCAACATTTTTGATTCTATGGAACCAAACTTGAAGTGGCAAGCAGTGAGGATGATACAAATTACCTGTAACATGACATAGAGAGTTAACATTTTGGGTCCGTATGGCTGTTCTTTAGTGGCAGATGGAATGACCATAGTTTTCCCGAACTTAACTCGTCTCACATCCTTTCTAAAGTGTGGCGATCAGAACAGAATGCAATACACTAGTCATGGCCTGAACAGAGCTGGACAAAGGTTCAATGTAGCTTCCTTGATTATGTACTTAATGCCTTTATTTATGAAGCCCAGGATCCCAAAGGTTTTGCTAACTCTCCTGCCACCTTCAAAGATATATTTCTGTCCTTCACACTCTTTAGAATTGTGTGATATTGCCTCTCTCTATCCCTTCTGCCAAAATGCAGAAGGGATAGAGAGAGGCAATATCGCACAATTCTAAAGAGTGTGAAGGATAGAAAAATATCTTTGAAGGTGGCAGGAGAGTTCAGGCCATGACTAGTGTATTGCGTTCTGTTCTGATTGCCACACTTTAGAAAGGATGTGAGACGGTCCTTGATTGGGTGCAAAGGAAATTTACCAGAATTGTTTCAGCGTGGGGGCTTTGAGCTGCGAGTTAAGTTCGGGAAAACTATGGTCATTCTCCTTGGAATAAAGGAGATTGAGGCGAGGTTTGAGAGAGGTGAACAATATTGTGACAGGTTTAGATAAAGTAGACAAGGCAAAGTTGTTCCCAGTTACTGATGGTAGGAGGACTAGAGGACACAAAAATAAGGCTTTAAGCAAGAGATGCAGGGACTGGTATTGACCTCGAATTCTGAGGGTGGTGGAGCCTTCAGCAATGAATATAGAATATAGAACAGTACAGCACAGTACAGGCCCTTCGGTTTACGATGTTGTCTGAAACCAAGATCAAGCTATCCCACTCCCTATCATCCTGGTGTGCTCCATGTGCCTATCCAATAACCGCTTGAAAGTTCCTAAAGTGTCCGACTCCACTATCACAGCAGGCAGTCCATTCCACACCCCAACCACTCTCTGCGTAAAGAACCTACCTCGGACATCCCTCCAATATCTCCCTCCATGAACCTTATCGTTATGCCCCCAAGTAACAGCTACATCCACCTGAGGAAATAGTCTCTGAACGTCCACTCTATCTATCCCCCTCATCATCTTATAAACCTCTATTAAGTTGCCTCTCAACCTCCGCTCTAAAGAGAAAAGCCCTAGCTCCCTCAACCTTTCCTCATAAGACCTATCCTCCAAACCAGGCAGCATCCTGGTAAATCATCTTTGCATTCTTTCCAGTGCTTCCACATCCTTATAGTGAGGAGACCAGAACTGCACACAATATTCCAAATGTGGTCTCACCAAGGTCCTGTACAGTTGCAGCATAACCCCACAGCTCTTAAACTCAAACCCCCTGTTAATAAACACTAACACACTATAGGCCTTCTTCACGGTTCTATCCACTTGAGTGGCAACCTTCAGAGATCTGTGGATATGAACCCCAAGATCTCTCTGTTCCCCCACATTCCTCAGAACCCTACCTTTGACCCTGTAATCCGCATTCAAATTTGTCCTACCAAAATGAATCACCTCGCACTTATCAGGGTTAAACTCCATCTGCATTTTTCGGCCCAGCTCTGCATCCTATCAATGTCTCTTTGCAGCCTACAACAACCCTCCACCTCATCCACTACTCCACCAATCTTGGTGTTATCAGCAAATTTACTGATCCACCCTTCAGCCCCCTCCTCCAAGTCATTTATAAAAATCACAAATAGCAGAGGACCCAGCACTGATCCTTGTGGTACACCGCTGGTAACTGGTCTCCAATCTGAAAATTTTCCATCCACCACCACCCTCTGTCTTCTATGAGATAGCCAGTTACTTCTCCAATCGGCCAAATATCCCTCTATCCCACACCTCCTTACTTTCTTCATGAGCCGACCATGGGGGACCTTATCAAATGCCTTACTAAAATCCATGTATATGACATCAACTGCTCTACCTTCTTCTACACTGCTCTACCTTCATCTACACAATGATTTCAATAGGAAATTGGATTGACACTTCATAATGCCCTAACTACGTGAGGGGTTGTGGGTTTTACACAAAAGGAAAAAGCTGTGGTTTGTGCACGTAGATTCAAACAACAACAGATTTGTTGAAGGAACTCTTGCCTGTACAGAGGACAGACCGAAACTGAAAGCAACAGCCTGTGGAACACCCTAATGACATCATCATCAAATTGTGTGATCAGCTCTTAAAGCAATCTGCAACCACTTAAAGATATAACACATATCAAGAAAATTAACTTACAGGACTATCATTGACTTTAGCTTTAGCACTCGGTTGAATTTCTCCTTTTTCAGGGTACATGTGTGCGTGCATGTATTTTGAACTCCCTCTAATGATAAACCGCTCCTTGTGTTGTATAGACTGGGAGAGCAGTTCTACAAGGAAGCCATTGAACATTGTCGGAATTACAATGCCCGCCTGTGTGCAGAGCGCAGTGTCCGCCTGCCATTCCTGGATTCTCAGACTGGCGTCGCTCAAAATAATTGCTACATATGGATGGAAAAGAGACACCGAGGTCCAGGTGTGTGTTAGTGTTAACTTGGATGTTTGGAGTTCAGTAGTTGATGCTGAAATTGGCACACACGTATTTGGAATACAATTGTAGTTTTTAAATTTTGGCAGAAAATTTTAAGAAGTGATGTGCCTTCAATCATTGATTTTTTTTTGATTGCTGCTAATGTCACTTAATGCCTCTGCTGGGGAATGAGAGGCTTGAAGTGAAGTACTGGTGGACTGATTAAGATTCTCTGCTCCATCATCTGACCTGTTCCACACAATTGGGATACCCTGCATACCACCACTCACACACTTGATATCCCAACTGAAACCAGGTGATCTCTTGAGTGAAAGAAGAAAACAGAAACAAGCAAGGTTAATTTAAGGGAAAAACATCTGGGAAGTTCCCCTCTGACCCACTTAGGCAAGTGAAATGAGTTTAGGAAATCACTCCAGCCGTGAATTCCTTGTATTAGCCATCATTTGAGAGGGACAGTGTTGTCGAGGGGAGTACTGAGATGCAGGCTGTCGGATTGGACGGGATTGAGGTTCATAAGGAGGAGGCGTTAGCAATTCTGGAAAGGGTAAAAATAGATAAGTCCCCTGGGCCGGATGGGATTTATCCTAGGATTCTCTGGGAGGCTAGAGAGGAGATTGCAGAGCCTTTGGCTTTGATTTTTGTGTCGTCATTGTCTACAGGAACAGTGCCAGAAGACTGGAGGATAGCAAATGTTGTCCCCTTGTTCAAGAAGGGGAGTAGGGACAACCCTGGTAATTATAGACCGGTGAGCCTTACTTCTGTTGTGGGTAAAGTATTGGAAAGGATTATAAGAGATAGGATTTATAATCACCTAGAAAGGAATAATTTGATTAGGGATAGTCAGCACGGTTTTGTGAAGGGTAGGTCGTGCCTCACAAACCTTATTGAGTTCTTTGAGAAGGTGACCAAAGAGGTGGATGAAGGTAAAGCGGTTGATGTGGTGTATATGGATTTCAGCAAAGCATTTGATAAGGTTCCCCATGGTAAGCTATTGCAGAAAATACAGACACATGGGATTGAGGGTGATTTAGTGGTTTGGATCAGGAATTGGCTGGCTGTAAGAAAACAGAGGGTGGTGGTTGGTGGGAAATATTCATCCTGGAGTTCAGTTACTAGTGATATACCGCAAGGATCTGTTTTGGGGCCACTGCTGTTTGTCATTTTTATTAATGACCTGGATGAGGGTGTGGAAGGATGGATTAGTAAATTTGCGGATGACACTAAAGTCGGTGGAGTTGTAGACAGTGCAGAGGGAAGTGGCAGGTTACAGAGGGACATAGATAACATAGAACATAGAACAGTACAGCACAGAACAGGCCCTTCGGCCCACGATGTTGTGCCGAGCTTTATCTGAAACCAAGATCAAGCTATCCCACTCCCTATCATCCTGGTGTGCTCCATGTGCCTATCCAATAACCGCTTAAATGTTCCAAAAGTGTCTGACTCTACTATCACTGCAGACAGTCCATTCCACACCCCAACTACTTTCTGCGTAAAGAACCTACCTCTGATATCCTTCCTATATCTCCCACCACGAACCCTATAGTTATGCCCCCTTGTAATAGCTCCATCCACCCGAGGAAATAGTCTTTGAACGTTCACTCTATCAATCCCCTTCATCATTTTATAAACCTCTATTAAGTCTCCCCTCAGCCTCCTCCGCTCCAGAGAGAACAGCCCTAGCTCCCTCAACCTTTCCTCATAAGACCTACCCTCCAAACCAGGCAGCATCCTGGTAAATCTCCTCTGCACTCTTTCCAGCGCTTCCACATCCTTCTTATAGTGAGGTGACCAGAACTGCACACAATATTCCAAATGTGGTCTCACCAAGGTCCTGTACAGTTGCAGCATAACCCCACGGCTCTTAAACTCCAACCCCCTGTTAATAAAAGCTAACACACTATAGGCGTTCTTCACAGCTCTATCCACTTGAGTGGCAACCTTTAGAGATCTAAAGGATATGGACCCCAAGATCTCTCTGATCCTCCACAGTCTTCAGAACCCTATCTTTGACCCTGTAATCCACATTTAAATTAGTCCTACCAAAATGAATCACCTCACATTTATCAGGGTTAAACTCCATTTGCCATTTTTCAGCCCAGCTTTGCATCCTATCTATGTCTCTATGATAAGCTGCAGAGCTGGGCTGAGGTGGCAAATGGAGTTTAATGTGGAAAAGTGTGAGGTGATTCACTTTGGAAGGAGTAACAGGAATACAGAGTACTGGGCTAATGGTAAGATACCTGGTAGTGGGGATGAACAGAGGGATCTGGGTGCCCCTGTGCATAGATCCCTGAAAGTTGGCACCCAGGTTGATAGGATTGTTAAGAAGGCGTACAGTGTGTTAGCTTTTATTGGTAGAGGGATTGAGTTTCAGAGCCAGGAGGTCATGCTGCAACTGTACAAAACTCTGGTGCGGCCGCACTTGGAGTATTGCGTACAGTTCTGGTTGCCGCATTATAGGAAAGATGTGGAAGCGTTGGAAAGGGTGCAGAGGAGATTTACCAGGATGTTGCCTGGTATGGTGGGAAAATCGTATGAGGGAAGGCTGAGGGACTTGAGGTTGTTTTTGTTAGAGAGAAGATGGTTAAGCGGTGACTTAATAGAGGCATACAAGATGATCAGAGGATTAGATTGGGTGGATAGTGAGAGCCTTTTTCCTCAGATGGTGATGGCTAACACGAGGGGACATAGCTTTAAATTGAGGGGTGAGAGATATAGGACAGATGTTAGAGGTAGGTTCTTTACTCAGAGAGTAATAAGGGCGTGGAATGCCCTGCGTGCAGCAGTAGTGGACTCGTCAACATTAAGAGCATTCAAATGGTTATTGGATAAACATATGGATGATATTGGAATAGTGTAGATTAGAGGGTCTTTAGATTGGTTTCACTGGTCGGCGCAACATCGAGGGCCGAAGGACCTGTACTGCGCTGTAATGTTCTATGTTCTATCTTTAGTACACCCCAACTAGTTTTGGTGTGCTCCACCACTCTTTTATTTCCCCAGGCTCTGTTTTCATGGAGCCACGATTGATGCATGGCAATCAAATTATAGAGCAATTTACAGCACAGAAAGGCAAGACAAAGAACAAACACAGCACAGGAACAGGCCCTTCAGCCCTCCAAGCCTGTGCCAATCATTATGCCCCAACTAAATTTTTAAGAGAACCTTCTGCCCTTACTCAGATCATTTCCCTCTATTTCCTCCCTATTCATGTGCCCATCCAGATGCCTCTTAAATGTTGGAAATGTGCCTGCTTCCACCACCTCCTCTGGCAATGCATTCCAGGCACCCAGCACTCTGTGTGAAAAACTTTCCCCGCACATCTCCCTTGAAGAACGAAGAACATTACCCCCTGTGGTCATCCCCCTCGCTAACAAGTATACGTTTTGGATACTGCTGGGGGGGATGGCCTATCAGTGGATAACAGCAGCAGCAGCCAAAGCAGTGGCACCACAGCTGGCTCTGTTGTTAAGCAGGGAGGGACAAAGAGCACCAGAGCAATAGTTATAGGGGACTCTATAGTTAGGGGTGCAGATAGACGCTTCTGTGAATGTGAAAGAGACTCCAGCATGGTATGTTGCCTCCCTGGTGCCAGGGTCCAGGATGTCTCTGAACAGCAGAAAGCATTCTGAAGGGAAAGAGTGAGCAACCTCAGTACAAGGTCGTGGTACACATTGGTACTAACGACATTGGCAGGAAGAGTGATGAGGTCCTGCAGCAGCAGTTTAGGGAGTTAGGTAGAAAGTTAAAAAGCAGGACCTCTAGTGTTGTAATCTCAGGATTACTCCCTGTGCCACGTGCTAGTGAGGCTAGGAACAGGAAGATAGTGCAGCTCAACACGTGGCTAAACAGCTGGTGTAGGACGGAGGGTTTCAGATATCTGGACCATTGGGGTCTCTTCCGGGGCAGGTGGGACCTATACAAGAAGGACGGGTTGCACCTAAACTGGAAGGGCATAAACATTCTGGCTGGGAGGTTTGCTAGTGTCACACGGGAGGATTTAATCTAGTTTGGCAGGGGGGATGGGAACCAAAGCAAAGGTGAATTAGCTGAAGGGGAACCAGAGAGTAGGGCCAGTAAGACTAACGACATTGGCAGGAAGAGTGATGAGGTCCTGCAGCAGCAGTTTAGGGAGTTAGGTACAAAGTTAAAAAGCAGGACCTCTAGGGTTGTAATCTCAGGATTACTCCCTGTGCCATGTGGTTTGGTTGCTAATCAAAGAGGGTCTGGTGGACTGAAGTGCATTTGTTTCAATGCAAGAAGTGTGACGGTTAAGGCAGATGAACTTAGAGCTTGGATTAGTACTAGGAACGATGATGTTGTTGCCATTACAGAGACTTGGTTAAGGGAAAGTCAGGATTGGCAGTTTAACATTCCAGGATACAGATGTTTCAGGTGGGATAGAGGGGGATGTAAAAGGGGTGGGGGAGTTGCACTACTGGTTAAGGAGAATATCACAGCTGCACTGCGGGAGGACACCTCGGAGGGCTCATAGAGCGAGGCAATATGGGTAGAGCTCAGGAATAGGAAGTGTGTAGTCTCAATGTTGGGGATTTACTATAGGCCACCCAACTGCCAGCGAGAGATAGAGGAACAGATATATCGGCAGATTTTGGCAAGGTGTCAAAGTAACAGGGTGTTGTGGCAGGAGATTTTAACATCCCCTATATTAGAATGATAGAAACCCTACAGTGCAGAAAGAGGCCTTTTGGCCCATCGAGTCTGCACCGACCACAATCCCACCCAGGCCCTACCCTCTTATCCCTACATATTTACCTGCTAATCCCTCTAACCTACGCATCTCAGGACACTAAGGGGCAATGTTAGCATGGCCAATCAACCTAACCCACACATCTTTGGACTGTGGGAGGAAACCGAAGCACCCGGAGGAAACCCACGCAGACACGTGGAGAATGTGCAAACTCCACACAGACAGACATCTATTTTGACTGGGACTCACTTAGTGCTTGGGGCTTGGGTGGAGCAGAGTTTGTAAGGAGCATCCAGGAGGGCTTCTTGAAACAGTATGTAGATGGAGCAACTAGGGAAGGGGCCATACTGGACCTGGTATTGGGGAATGAGCCCGGCCAGGTGGTCGATGTTTCAGTGGGGGAGCAGTTCCGGAACAGTGACCACAATTCAGTAAGCTTTAAGGTACTGATGGATAAAGATAATTGTAGTCCTCAACTTAAGGTGCTAAATTGGGGGAAGGCTAATTACAACAATATTTGGCAGGAACTGAAGAATGTAGATTGGGAGCAGATGTTTGAGGGCAAATCAACATCTGGCACGTTGGAGGCTTTCAAGTGTAAGTTGATAAGGATTCGGGACCGGCACATTCCTGTAAGGATTCACCTAGTTGGACTATCTACATACTGTTTCAAGAAGCCCTCCTGGATGCTCCTTACAAACTCTGCCCCATCCAAGCCCCAAGCACTAAGTGAGTCCCAGTCAATATAGATGTCTGTCTGTGTGGAGTTTGCACATTCTCCTCGTGTCTGCGTATGGAAAGTTTTGGGAATCTTTTGATAACGAGAGATATTGTGAGCCGAGTCAAAGAGAAAAAGGAAACATTTGTCAAAGCTAGGAGGCTGGGAACACATGAAGCAAGTATGGAATACAAGGAAAGTAGAAAGAATCTTAAGCAAGGTGTAAAGAGGGCTAAAAGGGGTCACGAAAAAGCATTGGCCAGCACAATTCAGGAAAATCCCAAGGCTTTTTATACATATATAAAGAGCAAGAGGGTAGCCAGAGAGAGGGTTGGCCCACTCAAGGACAAGGGAGGGAATCTATGCGCGGAGCCAGAGCAAATGAGCGAGGTATTAAATGAGTATTTCACATCAGTATTCACCAAAGAGAAGGACTTGGTGGGTGATGAGTCTAGGAAAGAGTGTGTAGATTGTTTAAGTCATTTTGAGATCAAAAAGGAGGAGGTATTGGGGTTCTTGAGAAACATTAAGGTAGACAAGTCCCCAGGGCCTGATGGGATATACCCCAGAATACTGAGAGAGGCAAGGGAGGAAATTGCTGGGGTCTTGAGAGAAATCTTGGTAGCCTCATTGGCTACAGAGGAAGTCACAGAGGATTGGAGAATAGCCAATGTTGTTCCTTTGTTTAAGAAGGGGAGCAAGAATAATCCAGGTAATTACAAGCAGGTGAGCCTTACATCAGTGGTAGGGAAATAATTGGAGAGGATTCTTCGAGACAGGATTTATTCCCACTTGGAAATGAATGGACATATTAGTGAGAGGCAACATGGTTTTGTGAAGGGGAGGTCGTGTCTCATTAACTTGATCGAGTTTTTCGAGGAAGTGACGAAGATGATTGATGAGGGTAGGGCAATGGATGTTGTCTACGTGGACTTCAGTAAGGCCTTTGACAAGGTCCCTCATGGCAGACGGGGATCAGAGGTGAGCTGGCAAGGTGGATAGAAAACTGGCTCGGTCAAAGAAGAGAGAGGGTAGCAGTGGAAGTGTGTGTTTCTGAATGGAGGGCTGTGACAAGTGGCGTTCCTCAGGGATCAGTGTGGACCTTTGCTGTTTGTAATATATATAAATGATTTGGAGGAAAATGTAACTGGATTGATTAGTAAGTTTGCGGACGACACAAACGTTGGTGGATTTGCGGATAGCGATGAGGACCATCAGAGGATACAGCAGGATATAGATCAGTTGGAGACTTGGGCGGAGAGATGGCAGATGGAGTTTAATCCGGACAAATGTGAGGTACTGCATTTTGGAAGGTCTAATACAAATAGGAAATGTACAGTAAATGGCAGAACCCTTCAGAGTATTGATAGGCAAAAGGCTCTGAGTGTACAGGTCTCAAAGTGGCAAAGCAGGTGGAGAAGGTAGTCAAAGAAGGCATACGGCATGCTTGCCTGGGACATTAAGTTTAAAAATTGGCAAGTCATGTTGCAGCTCTATAGAACCTTAGTTAGGCCGCACTTGGAACATTGTGATCGCCACACTACCAGAAAGATGTGGAGAGGGTACAGAAAAGATTTACCAGGATGTTGCCTGGTGTGGAGGGCATTAGCTATGAAGAGAGGTTGGAGAAACTTGGTTTGTTCTCACTGGAACGACGGAGGTTGAGGGGAGACCTGACAGAAGTCTAAAAGATTATGAGAGGCATGGACAGAGTGGATAGTCAGAAGCTTTTTCCCAGGGTGGAAGAGTCAATTACGAGGGGACACAGGTTTAAGGTGTGAGGGGCAAGGTTTAAAGGAGATGTACGAGGCAATTCTTTTACACAGAGGGTGGTGGGTGCCTGGAACCTGCTGCTGGGGGAGGTAGTGGAAGTTAAGGGGCATCTTGACAAATACATGAATAGGATGGGAATAGAGGGATATGGTCCCCGGAAGGGTAGGGGGTTTTAGTTAAGTTGGGCAGCATGGTTGGTGCAGGCTTGGAGGGCTGAAGGGCCTCTTCCTGTGCTGTAATTTTCTTTGTTCTTCGGCTCACCAAGTCTGTGCTGACACAGATGCCTCTGTCATATTTACGTGCCTCTACGTGGTCCATATCCCTCTATTCCCTGCCTATTCATGTATCTATCCAGATGCCTCTTGATTGTTGGTATAGAATCTGCTTCCACCACCTCTTTCGGAAGCGCGTTCCAGGCATTCACCACCCTCTGTGTGGAAAAACTTGCCCCTTGCGTCTCTTTTAAACATCTCCCTCTTGCTTTCAATCTATGCCCCTAATGATTGACCCTTCGACCCTGGGAAAAAGACTCTGACTATCCACTCTACCCAAGCCTTGTAAACATAGTCTTGTAAACTTCTATCAGGTCCCCCCTCATCCTCTGACACTCCAATGAAAATAATCCAAGTTTGTTCAACCTTCCTTCATAGTCCATATTCTCCAAACCAGGTAACATCCTGGTAAATCTTTTCTGCGCCCTTTCCAAAGCATCAACATCCTTCGGTTAGTGTGACGACCAGAATTCTACACAATTCTCCAAATGCGGCCTAACCAAAGTCTTACACAGCTGCAACATGATTTTCCAATTCTTGTACTCAATACCTCGACCGATGAAGACCAGCATGCCATACCGCCTTCTTGACCACCTTGTCCACCTGGATCTGCACACCTAGATCCCTCTGTATGCTAATATTTCTAAGGGCTCTACCATTTACTGTATACTTTCCTTCTGCAAGCCCTTCCAAACTACATCACCTCACATTTGTCCGGGTTAAATTCCATCTGCCATCTTTCGGCCCAGGTCTCCAGCCGATTTATATCCTGCTGTATCCTCTGACAATCCTCCTCGCTATCCGCTACTCTCTCAATTTTTGTATCATCTGCAAATTTACTAATCAGACTCCAGCACTGATCCTTGTGGAACACCGCTTGTTACAGACCTCCAGTTGGAAATGTACCCTTCCACTGCTATTCTCTGCTTTCTATGCCCAAGCCAAATTGTATCCATCTATGACTTTGACTTCACCTTCCGTATCAGCCTGCCATGAGGAACCTTAGTGAAGGCTTTACTAAAGTCCATGTGTACAACATCCACTGTCCTACCCTGGTCAATTTTTTTTGCTACTTCCTCAAAGTAGTCAATCAAGTTTGTGAGACGTGACCTCCCCTTCACAAAATCACACTGCCTATCGCTAATAATAATACTCTCATCTTCCAGATGTGAGTATATCCTGTCTCCATTAATTTCCCCATCACTGATGTAAGGCTCACAGGCCTGTAATTTCCCGAATTGTCTCTTCTGCCCTTCTAAAACAGAGGAACAATGTTAGCTCCTCTCCAATCCTTTGGTATCTCACCCATGGCTGAAGAGGATACAAAGATTTTGGCCAAGGCCTCAGCAATTTCTTCCCTGACCCCCCTCAGTATTCTGGGATAGACCCCATCTGGCCCTGGGGACTTGTCCATCTTAATGTTTTTCAAAACTCCAATACCACCTCCCATTTTATCTCCACATGTCCTAGAATGTCAACATCCTCCTTTTTACACTCACCTTCCACCACATCCTTCTCCTTTGTGAATATTGATGCAAAGTACTCGTTAAGGACCTCACCTGGCTCCCCATACAAATTCCTCACTGTCCTTGAATGGACCTACCCTTTCCTTAGCTACCCTCTTCCTCCTTATATATGCATAAAAAACCTTGGGATTCTCCTTAATCCTCCCTGCCAAGGACATTTCATGGCCCCTTTTTGCCCCCCTAAGTCCTAGTTTAAGCTCTTTCCTGCTATCCTTGTATTCCACAAGAGCTTTATTCGTTTTTCAAATCCTGAAATTTATGTATGCTTCCTCCTTTTTCACTGATATCTCTTGTCATCCAGGGTTCCCGAAACTTTCCCCCTTGTAATTGACACTTCCACCTTGGGAAAAAGCCTCTGACTATTCATCCCGTCTATCTCATAGTTTTGTAGAATCCTATCGGGTCTCCCCTCAGCTTTCGTCTTTCCATCTATGCTGACTCTCTGTACAGCAATCTAGTCTGTCCCATTCCCTTGCATTATTGGAGGAGCCTTGCCAGTTTATTTTCTTCAAGTGCATAAACAATTCCCTTTTGAATTTGTTGATCATCTCTGCTTCCATCACCCCCTTGTAGGCAGCAACTTCCACTAGCTGTGTTTTTAAAAGAAAAGTTATTTCTTATATTCTCCTGTAGCTCGTGCCCAGAAACCTTTGTGTCCCCTAGTACTTGTACCATCAGTAAATGGGAACAGTTTTGCCTTGTCTACCTAATCTAAACTGGTCATAATCTTCTACACCTCCATCAAATCTTTCCTCATCCTTTTTGCTCCAAGGAGAAAAAGCCCAGCTTCTCCAACCTAGCCCTCCTAGCTAAACTCTCCCAACCTGGAACCATTCTGGTAAGTTTGCTCTGCACTCGCACAAGCTTATCATCTCCTTTCTTAAATGTGGTGACCAGAACTTGACTCAAAACTCGAGTCTAACGGAGAGTTATCCAGACTCGAAACGCTCGCTCTATTCTCTCTGCACAGATGCTGTTAGACCTGCTGAGATTTTCCAATATTTACTGTTTTTGTTAAAGATTCCGGCATCCGCAGTAATTTGCTTTTATAAAAACTCTAGTTGTAATCTAATTGGTTCAACATAACTTCCCCCCCCCCACCCACCCACCTTTTGGACTCAGTGCTTTCATTTATGAAGCCCAAGATCCCATAGGCTTTGCAAACCACTCTCCCAATATGCCAACTTCAAAGATTGATGCACATACATTCCCAGGCATCTCAGTTCCTGCACACTCTTTAGAACTGAGCTATTGAGCCTATATTGCCTTGCCCTATCTCTTCTGCAAAAATACATCAGCTCACACAGGAATTTCCATCTGCTACTGTTCAGGGAAGATTCTTCCTGGGACGAGGAAAGATTGGGCTTGTATTCATTCGGTTTAGAAGGTGAATTTAGTGAAAAATATAAGATCCTGAGGGGACTTCACAGGATTGATACTGAGAGAATGTTCCCCCTTGTGAGAGACTCTGGAACTTTAAAAATAATGAGTCTGCCATTTAAACAGTGATGAGGAGAATGTATTTCTCTGAGACTCATTAGTCTGTGGAAATCTCTTCTGCAGAGAGCAGTGGAGGCTGGGCTATTGAATATTTTTAAGGCAGATTGCTTTGATCATGAGGAATCCGTCGGGTTAGGCAGGAAAGTGATGTTGAGTCCATAATTATTTTGACCTTGATTTATCAAATGGCACTGCAGACTTGAAGAGCCAAATGGCCTAATCCTAATTCGCATTCATGTATATTTGTCTGCCCATTCTGCTAATCTACCTGTGCCCTGGTTCAATTCCCAGCTTTGGGTCACTGTCTGTGTGGAGTTTGCATATTCTCCCCGTGTCAGTGTGCATTTCCTCTGGGTGCTTCGGCTTCCTCCCACAGTCCGAAAGACATGCTGGTTAGGTGCATTGGCCATGCTAAATTCTCCTTCAATGTACCTGAAGAAATGCCAGAGTGTGGCGATGCTGGGATTTTCACAGTAACTTCATTGCAGTGTTAATGTAAGCTGGCTTGTATAAACCCTTATGTAAACTTTAATCAGTTAAATTGATGCATTCTGGGAATCACACTAGCCAGACTGGCTTTTCTGAGATTTCTGCACAGACACACTGGACATGCCAATCGCTGCTGGCAAGCAGACCACCCACAATCTCTCAGCAAGGACGGGCATTCTCCTCCCCAGGACTGAAAGAACAAGTCACTGGGGGATACTCTTTTAACTTGGGAAGGTTAGCATCTGGTGTCTGCACCCTTTGAAGTGATTTGACAGGTATGGATTACTTACCCACTAGCATAGAAACATAGAAAATAAGAGCAGGAGGAGGCCATTCAACCCTTCAAGCCTGCTCCGCTATTCATCACGATCATGGCTGACCATCCAACTCAATAGCCTAATCCTGCTTTTTCCCCATAACCTTTGATCCCATTCGCTGCTATATCCAGCTGCCTTTTGAATACATTCAATGTTTTGGCATCAACTACTACCTGTGGTAATGAATTCCACAGCTCACCACTCTTTGGGTGAAGAAAGGTCTCCTCATGATTTACCCTGAATCATGGTAAATGATTCTAAATGGTCCTAAATGATTTACCCTGAATCCTCAAACTGTGACCCCTGGTTATGGACTCCCCCAACATTGGGAATATCCTCCCTGCATCTACCCTGTCTAATCTTGTTAGAATTTTATAAGTCTCGATGAGATCCCCCCTCATTCGTCTGAACTCCAGTGAAAACAATCCTAACCTAGTCAATCTCTCTTCATACATCAGTCCTGCCATCCCCAGAATCAGCTTGGTAAACCTTCGCTGCACGCCTTCGAAGGCAAGAAGATCTAAATGGATACAAGATTGGCTTCTTGACAGAAGCTAGAGGGTGGTTGTAGAGAGTTGTTTTTCAAACTGGAGGCCTGTGACCAGCCGTGTGCCTCAGGGATCAGTGCTGGGTCCACTGTTATTTGTCATTTATATTAATGATTTGGATGAGAATATAGGAGGCATGGTTAATAAGTTTGCAGATGGCACCAAGATTGGTGGCGTAGTGGATAGTGAAGAAAGTTATCTCCCATTGCAATGGGATCTTGATCACTTGGGCCAGTGGGCTGACGAATGGCAGATGGAGTTTAATTTAGACAAATGCGAGGTGATGCATTTTGTTAGATTGAACCAGGGCAGGACTTACTCAGTTGATGGTAGGGTATTGGGGAGAGTTACAGAACAGAGATCTAGGAGTTCATGTTCATAGGTCCTTGAAAGTGGAGTCATAGGTGGACAGAATGGTGAAGAAGGCATTCAGCATGCTTGGTTTCATTGGTCAGAACATTGAATACAGGAGTTGGAACGTCCTGTTGAAGTTGTACAGGACATTGGTAAGGCCACACTTGGAATACTGTGTACAGTTCTGGTCACCCTATTATAGAAAGGATATTATTAAACTAGAAAGAGTGCAGAAAAGATTTACTAGGATGCTACCGGGACTTGATGGATTGAATTATAAGGAGAGGCTGGATAGACTGGGATTTTTTTCTCTGGAGCATGGGAGGCTGAAGGGTGCTCTTATAGAGGTCTATAAAATAATGAGGGGCATAGATAAGGTGGACAGTCAATATCTTTTCCCAAAGGTAGGGGAGTCTATAACTAGAGGGCATAGGTTTAAGGTGACAGGTACAAAACTGTCCAGAGGGGCAATTCTTTCACACAGAGGGTGGTGAGTGTCTGGAACAAGCTGCCAGAGGTAGTAGTAGAGGCGGATACAATTTTGTCTTTTAAAAAGCATTTAGACAGTTACATGGGTACAATGGGTATAGAGGGATATGGGTCAAATGCGGGCAATTGGGATTAGCTTAGGGGTTTTAAAAAAAAAAGGGCGGCATGGACAAGTTGGGCCGAAGAGCCTGTTTCCATGCTGTAAACCTCTGACTCTAAGACCGTTCCTCAGAAAAGGAGACCAAAACTGCACACAATATTCGAGATGTGACCTCACAAAGGCCCTGTATAATTGGAACAAAAGGAAGTCTCACAACACCAGGTTAAAGTCCAACAGGTTTAGAACATAGAACATAGAAAAACTACAGCACAAACAGGCCCTTCGGCCCACAAGTTGCGCCGGTCATGTCCCTACCTACCTAGGCCTATATATAGGCTTACCTATAACCCTCAATCCTATTAAGTCCCATGTACTCATCCAGAAGTCTCTTAAAAGACCCTATCGAGTTTGCCTCCACCACCATTGACGGCAGCCGATTCCACTCACCCACCACCCTCTGAGTGAAAAACGTACACCTGACATCTCCTCTGTACCTACCCCCCAGCACCTTAAACCTGTGTCCTCTCGTAGCAGCCATTTCAGCCCTGGGAAAAAGCCTCTGAGAATCCACCCGATCTATACCTCTCAACATCTTGAACACCTCTATCAGGTCACCTCTCATCCTTCGTCTCTCCAAGGAGAAAAGACCGAGCTCCCTCAACCTATCCTCATAAGGCATGCCACCCAATCCAACAATTTAACAACGCAAGCTTTCAGAGCGCTGCTCCTTCATCAGGTGAGTGAGAACTTGTGTTCACAAACAGGGCATACGCAGACACAAACTCAATTTACAAGATAATGATATAGTCTCCACATAATTGCAACAACACATTCCTACTCCTGTACTCAACCTCTTGCAATGAAAGCCAACATACTATTTGCCGCCTTTCCCGCCTGCTGCACCTGCATGCTTACATTCAGCAACTGATGCACAAGGACACCCAGGTCCCGCTGCACACTCCCCTCTCCCAATTTACAGCCATTCAGGTAGTAATCTGCCGCCTTGTTTTTGCTTCCAAAGTGAATAACCTCACACTTTTCCAAATTATACTGCATCTGCCATTGATTTGCCCACTCACCCAACCTGTCCAGATCATTCTGAAAGATCTCTGCATTGTCGTCACAGTTCACCCTCCCACCCAACTTGGTATCATCTGCAAACTTTGAGATGTTACATTACTTTCCCTCATTCAAGTCATTAATATATATTCTGAATAGCTAGGGTCCCAGTACCAATCCCTGTGGCACCCCAATAGTTACTAGCTGAAAATTCCTACTCTGTTTCCTCTCTGCCAACCAGTTTTCTATCCATCTCAATACACTTCCCCCAATCCCATGCGCTTTAATCTTGCACGCTAATCTCTTATGCGGGACTTTGTCAAACGCTTTCTGAAAGTCCAAATATACCACATTGACTGACTACCCCTTGTCAACTCTACTCGTTACATCTTCAAATTTGTCAAGCATGATTTCCCCTTCATAAATCCATACTGACTGATCCTGCCACGGCTTTCTAAATGCTCCGCAATAAAGTCAAATGATAATGGATTCGAGAATTTTCCCCAACACCGATGTTAGGCTTACTGGTCTATAATTCCCTGTTTTATCTCTACCTCCCTTTTTGAATATTGGAGTGACATTAGCTACTCTCCAATCTACAGGGACTGTTCCAGAGTCTATAGAATCCTGGAAGGTGACCACTAATGCATCCACTATTTCTAGAACCACTTCCTTAAGTACTCTGGGATGTAGATCATCAGGCCCTGGGGATTTATCCACCTTCAATCCCATCAATTTTCCCAGCACCATTTCTCTATAATATTGATCTCTCTCAGTTCTTCCCCACTAAATCTTGCATTCTCCAACATTTCTGGTATCTGATTTGTGTCCTCTTTTGTGAAGACAGAACCAAAGTATGTATTGCTCAGCCATATCTTTGTCCCCTATTATACGTTTTCCCCGTTTCTGTCTTCACCAACCTCTCTCTTCTCATATCTGTAGAAACTCTGTCAGTCTTTATGTTCCCTGCAAGCTTATTTTTCCCTTCTTAATCATCCCTTGGTCCTTCTTTGCTGAATTCTAAACTGCTCCCAATCCTCAGACCTATTATTTCTCTTGGCCAATCTGTATTAAATTCACCCATGATCACCAATATTCCCTGATCACATGCCACTCTAATTTCGTGTTTAATGCCATTCCCAACATCACTGTAGTTTGTGGGTCTATGTATGATACCCACTTATAGTTTTTGCCCCTTGGGATTTCTCAACTCTACCCATACAGATTCCACATTGTCAGAGCTAATATCTTTTCTCACTATTGTGTTAATTTCCTCTTTAACCAGCAATACCGCTCCTCCACCTTTTCCTTTATGCCTGTCATTCCTAAATACTGAATACATTCTGATCCCATCCCTGGTCACCCTGCAGCCTTATCTCTGTAATCCCAATTATATCGTACCTGTTTACACCTATTTGCGCAATTAGTTCATCCACTTTATTGCAAATGCTCCATGCATTAAGGCACAGAGCCTTTAAGCTTGTCTTTTTAACATTGTTTGTCTCGCTGCCAATATTTTTCTCTCTAGCCCTGTTTGAATTTTGACCTTGGTTTCTCTGCCAATCACTTTTCTTATTCTCTTTCTACCTTTTTTTGTCCTTGCTCCCTACTTCTCTGACTCCTTTCTTAGGTTCCCATCCCCCTTGCATACTAGTTTAAACCCTCCCCAACTGCACTAGCAAACAGTCCCCTTAGGACATCAGTCTCAGTCCTGCCCAGGTGTAACCCGTCCAATTTGTACATGTCTCACCGTCCCCAGAACCAGTCCCAATGCCCCAGGAATCTGAATGCTGACACCATCTTTTCAGCCATGTATTCATTCGATATATCCTGTCATTTCCCCTCTGACTAGCACGTGGCACTGGCAGTAATCCTGAGATCACTACCTTTTGAGGTCTGATTTTTTTTTAACTTTCTTCCTCGCTCCCTGTATTCTGCTTTTAGGACCTCGTTCATTTTTTTATCTATGTCGTTTTTACTGATGTGTACCACAACCACTGGCTGTTCACCCTCCCTCTCCAAAATGCCCTGTACCTGTTCCGAGACATCCTTGATCCTACCACCAGGGAGGCAACATACCAGCCTGGAGTCTCATTTGTGCCCACAGAAACGCCTGTCTATTCCCCTTACAATTGAGTCCCCTATAACTATTGCACTGGCACACTTTTTACCCCTCCCCTCTGCAGCAGAACCAACCGTGGTGCAGCGAATTTGGCTGCTGCTGCTTTCCCCTGAGAGGTCATTCCTCTCAACAGTATCCAAAATGGTATAACTGTTTTACATAAGAACATAAGAAATAGGAGCAGGAGTAGGCCATCTAGCCTCTCGAGCCTGCCCCGCCATTCAATAAGATCATGGCTGATCTGACGTGGATCAGTACCACTTACCCGCCTGATCCCCATAACCCTTAATTCCCTTACCGATCAGGAATCCATCCATCCGCGCTTTAAACATATTCAGCGAGGTAGCCTCCACCACCTCAGTGGGCAGAGAATTCCAGAGATTCACCACCCTCTGGGAGAAGAAGTTCCTCCTCAACTCTGTCTTAAACCGACCCCCCTTTATTTTGAGGCTGTGTCCTCTAGTTTTAACTTCCTTACTAAGTGGAAAGAATCTCTCCGCCTCCACCCTATCCAGCCCCCGCATTATCTTATAAGTCTCCATAAGATCCCCCCTCATCCTTCTAAACTCCAGGGGAAGTTTTGCAGGGGAATGGCCACAGGAGATTCCTGCACTACCTGCCTGTCTCTCTTGATCTGTCTGGTGGTCACCCATTCCCTTCCTGCCTGCGGAGTCTGAACCTGCGGTGTGACCACCTCTCTATATGTGCTATCCATGATACTCTCTGCCTCGCGGATGCTCCACAGTGTCTCCAGCCACCACTCGAGCTTCCAGGAGCTATAGCTGGAGATGCTTCCTGCACGCATGCTGACCAGGGGATTAGAACTGTCCCCTGTCTGCCACACGGAGCAAGACAAGTAAACCACGGCTTGGAGATCTGTCATATCTTACCCCAACACTTTTGAAAGAGGTTTTGTTTCAGATTATATCCAATTCTCTTGGGCCCTTCTTTCCTACGCCTCGTTACTACCATAAGTAACCGTTACAAACTATAAACCACAGAAATTACACGGAAACACTAATGTAGTGTCCAACAACTACAATGCCAAGAGAAAAAAAAAGAAAAAAAAACTACTTACCAGTCACCAGCCAATCAGTTACCAGCTGGCTGTGATGGCACGGTTCGATTTCTTTCTACCTCTCACTTGCCCTCGAGTCTCCCTCGCAGGTCTACCTCTCTGCTCCTCCCGAAGATGAGCACCACTTTCCCCTCAGCACCGAACCCCCACTCAGCTCCAAATTCCCAATTCCCTCACACTCTGGCTGAAATCTCACTCTGGCTGATTGGTCCTGCCTAAGCAAAGAGCTTTGTTTTGTTTTTTCCCTTCTCGCTTGAATGCATCCGAAGTGCTTTGCAAACATTACTGTTAAAAAAGAGGAAGTTAAAACTGGTAAAATATCTAACCTAGCTGCAATGTTTATGAGTATTCAGCCTTTGATTGACAGGTTGACCATCAAAGCACTTCAAAAGGATTTCACAGCAGCTGTGGACTGTGAGAGGAAGCAAGGGAATCTTTGGGGTAGTCCTGACAGATCCTTTCTATGAGAGCACTCTAAAGAGGGTTTTTAACATCTGGAGCAATTCCTCTTGTGAAATGGAATGCTGCAGTGATTTTGAAGTCTTCCAAGTGTCCAAAGGACATGGATGTCAAAATGACAAGGGTACTTCAAAGGTTTCAGAGGACAGTGGCAATAATGAACATCTTACTCCAGAATAGTATCTGAATTCACCATCCTGAAACTGAACAATACCATTCCCAGGGCAACAAGGACAAATGCAGCCACTAGACACCCATCCCGGGAGAGAGTCCTGAGGTCAAGCCCATTCCCCCAGCAGGAGCCCACCCAACCTTCAGGTCCTCGGGTGATCCTCTCTCGATGTGGAGATGCCGGCGTTGGACTGGGGTAAACACAGTAAGAAGTCTAACAACACCAGGTTAAAGTTTATAAACCTGTTGGACTTTAACCTGGTGTTGTTAGACTTCTTACTGATCCTCTCTCTGCAGCCTTGCTGTGGCAGAGGGGCAGATGACTACACAACTTAACTCCTTGCACCCTCCCCACTGAGTACCAGGCGTCAGGTCCATGTTTGTTAGGACCTGTACCAAAGTCCACCTGGTGGGCTTCCTGCTGGGGCGGGGGCTGGTGGCAGGTGAATCTCGGAAGGCTGCTGAATTGGTCTTCTCGCTTCTTCATTCGGATTTAAAAATATTCATCGGATTCCCACCTGTTCTGGGCGGAAACCGAGTGGTGCTGGCAGGGCAGGCTGGGACCATAGCAATGGGTTTGCTGCTTGGCAGAAATCCCGTTTTTGACCCGATGCCCGATTCAACGGGCCGTCGAGATTCCCGCTAGGGCTAGCGGGCCCAGTGAATCCTGGCCTATGGCAAGCCCTTCCACTATCTTCACTCCACTTCCTTTAATGACCTGGGTTACAAGCAATCTGGACCAGGTGACTTATCCACTGTAACCATATGCAGCTTTTCCAGTACAACCACCTCTATTTTTTCCCCATCCATTATCTCTACTCTCCACTCCTACATGTATGTTGTCAGATTCCACTTCCTTCGTAAACGTTGATGCAAATAATTAATCAAATATTCCAGCCTTACCATGTCCCTCTAAGCATATATCCCCCTTTTTGTTGCAAAAAGACCACTTTCCGTATTACTACGCTTACAATTTCCATGTCAGTGGAAGGTTTTTGATTCCTTTTCATGTTGACTGCTATTCCATTCACATACTCTCTCATTTCCAGTCTTATTTTCCTCTTCACTTTCCCTCTCAACCTATTCTATTTGATTAGGTTCTTGCTAGTAGAATTCATCTGGCAAGCATCAGTCATCTTCTTGTTGCATCTTACTCACAAGGTGCACTGGGTTTTCTCCACCACCTGCTCTCCTTGTTGGAATGATACTTGCCAGTGTCTGGAGGATCCTGCCGGATAGAGGCGGGTTATCTCACATCCTTTAAAAAGTACCTGGATCAGCATTTGGCACGTCATAACAGTTAAGGCTATGGGCAAAGTGCTGGTAGATGGGATTAGGTGGGAGTTCAGATGTTTCTCGTGTGTTGGTGCAGACTCGATGGACAGGAGGACTTTTTCTGCACTGTATGATTTTCTATATTTATGATCTCTTCCTTAATGATTATCCATTGTTCCCTTACAGATTTTCCTATCATTTTCCTGGTTTTGTTTTACAAAGGCTAGATTCCTCCTTATCTCACTGAAAATTGCCTATTCCAATCCAGCTGCTCCAGTTTAGATTGTTCCTTGCTCCTCTCATTACGAGTCGAAATATTATGGGGACGATTTTACCACAAAAATTCTAAGTGCCAAACTAGTGTGAAAACAGAGAGTTTCGGGCCCTTTTTTTGGTGATGGGGGGAAAAAAATTGAATCTAATGACACTTAGTTCAAAAAAAGAGCCACAATCTGATTCTTGCCAGCAGGTGGAAGGGGCGGGGCTTGCTGGCAAGCCAGCTATAGACTGCTAGAGGGCACTTATCTCCCTGATCTCCCAGTGCACTGTATCAAGAGTATGCAGTGCACTGGGAGATTGTCACACCCCACTCTCCTGATCGCAGCCCCCCAGCCAGAGTGCCTGGTGGCTACTATCAGGGTGCCAGGTTGGTACTGCTCGAGGTACTGGCGAGCCATTCCCGTGTTTCTGGGAACCACGCATGATCCTCATGGGTGAGGACCTCCACTGGTGAGGCCATTAAGGTAAGTGAGCCCGGACGATTGCATCCCAGGCTCACTAATCGTATTAAAATGAATTTATTTAAATCAGCAATGCGCCCGGCTGATTAAGCCGGCAGATTGGGGCCAGTAAGACTGCTGAGAGGCGAGAAACGCGAGCAAACCCGGTTTTAGGCCTCCCGCGCGATCTCACCGGTTCGCCACTTTGATTGGCTGGTAAGATCTCCCCCTATGACTTTGCCCACCTCATTTCCAGCACCAGATCCAGTACTACAATGCCTTCCCTGATTTGTACTTCAAAGCCACCTCCTTTTTCCCTTCCCTATATTTTCTGAACACAAGAATTATATCAAGTGGTTTAACTAGTTGAGATATAAATTTCATGCAATACTTACATCTCTGCAGTATTAAGTGCTTTATATTAAGGGTGGGATTCTCTGATCTCCTTCATCCCACTCCCTCTGCCAGTGAGAATGGAGAATTTGGCGCTCAACCAAAACTCCATTTACTGCAGCGGCTCCCAGCCGTGGATGAGGTCAGAGATTTCTGGCGTAAATGTCAAGTCCTCACCACTTGTAAGTTATGTTTCTACTATTGTTTCCACAACATCATATCCCTAGATTGCTGTCTGTACTTGTAGCTCAGCAATCTTTTTCACTACACTTAGTGTGTTTACTTACATACATTGTAATCCTATCTTTGCATTCCTTGTAATCCTTCTTAGTCCACTTCTATGTAATATTGAATTACTCCTTTCTCTAATACTGTTCAACACACACATTTTATGCATCTTTTCTACTGCTATATGCTGGTTCCTGTTTCCCTGGCAATTTAGGCTAAACTTTCCTCAACTACACTAATAAACCTCCCCCCAAGGACACCTTCTTACCCAGAACTAGTTCCAACACCCCAAGAATCTGATGCTCTCCCTCCTGCACCTTGCCTCAAACAATGTATTGATTCCCCCTCATTTTCCTATTTCTACTCTTGCTAGTGTGTAATCTAGAGATTACCATTTTGAGGTTTCACTTTTTAACCTGTTCCCAGCTCCTGAAAATATGACCATAGGACCTCTCTGTGCCATTGGTACTGATGTGCACCACGACTTGTGGTTCACTCTCTTACTCTTGCTGAATATTCTGGATCTTCTCCATGACGTCCTTTACCCTGGCACCATCCTAACACACCATGTAAGACAAACGATGACGGTTAGAGAAATGCCTGTTTATCCCTTTGAATAGGGAATCTCCCAGTACATTTCTACAGTTTGCTGTTCCCTCCTGTATAGTCCCTGCTCTTTGGTGCCATGTGCTCCTTTAAAGTGTTGTCACTCTCTGTAGTCCCCACTGCTGATTACCTGTGTCTGAGAGTGGCACAAACCCCAAAAGTTCTGTTCTTCCTGCCTCTTCCTACTTTTCCTGATGGCCACTCATCTATCATCCTGAACCCTTACTGCTGTGGAATGGCCAGCACCTGGAACATACAATCCAGGAAACATTCATCCTTCCTGTTGTTCCACAGTGATTCCAGCTATCCTTCAGGCTCGGAAATCCAGGGAATCCAGACCTCGTGTTAAAGCAGCTGGAGACACTTTGCATGCATGTGGTTTGCTAAGACACATGAAATGTCCTAATATTTTAACATGGAGCAGGATTGCAAGCATTCGATCTCAGATCCCTGAACAGGACCCAAGACAAATCTTCTATTCTCTCTCTAATTAACTAGTTAGTATCTCATTTAAGTTGATTTTAATTCCTGCCTCCAGACCAGCTCAGTGTTAATTGCCTTACTGCACTTCGGATAGAATTTGTAATTTCCTGGTTTGAATTAATATCCTAGTCCAGCGGGAGAAAATAGGAAAATACCCCCTAAAATAATCACTTACTTGCTTCCCTGTGATGTCACACTTAGCTTACTTTTCAAATGTAGTTAGTCAGCTCTGTGCACCCTGCAAGCGTTTTCGGCCTTGCTGTGCTCTTGCTCTAGGTGCTGCACTACTGTCGCTTTTTTATCCCATTAGTCTTACTGTGCTCTTTGTGTCCAGGAAATTGGGTTGGAAATCCGACCCACTGCTCTGTGTTCTGAAGGGAAACGGAATAAAATGTCTTGAGGGAAAATGAGTCAAACAATGAAGAATGTATGTTTTAATGAACCACCATATGCATATGGGGTTCTAATCAAAGTGTGACATATCTTCTAGGATTGGCACCAGGACAGTTGTATACTTACCCAGCGCGCTGCTGGCGAAAGAAGAGACGCCTCCACCCCCCTGAAGATCCAAGGCTGAGGTTGTGTGAAATAAAGCTTGGTGAGTGCTGAAATCTGTTTCTAGTTCCATTGCATTTTTATTAAATAGTAATACATGTAGTTGAATTGCTTTAGGAAGAAGTGCTCTTGCATTTTCCCAATTGATTGGCAATCTTCACTTAAAATAATTTGTAGACATGCTGGTTTGATGTAATTGACTGATTCAACAAAGCATTTGATTTTTTTCAGTCCATAAGTAAACTATTAAGTGATAAAGGATATTGGCACAACATTGGTTCATATTGTCAAGTAACTGCTTCAAAAAAAATCTTATGAAATGCATTACAATGTAAATTGTACTTGTTTGAATTGGGTAGAGGAAGAAGTAGAGCTTATAAGTTCATAAGAATAGGAGCAGAATTAGGTCATTTGGCCCATCAAGTCTGCTCCACCATTCGATCATCGCTGATATGCTACCCGTCCCCATTTTTCTGCCTTCTCCCCATAACTCTTCAACCCATTACCAATTAAAAATCTGTTTAACTCCTCAAAGTTACTCACTGTCCCAGCATCCATCAAACCTTTGGGGTAGTGAATTCCACAGATTCATAACCCTTTGGAGAAGTAGTTTCTCCTCAACTGTTTTAAATTTGCTACCCCTTATCCTAAGACTATGGCTTCTTGTCCTGCAATGCCCCACAAGAGGAAGCATCCGCTCTATGTCTACTTTATCCATATCTTTCATCATCTTATACACCTTAATTTGATTTCTCCTCGTTCTGGTAAATTCCAGAGCGTATAGGCCTACATGGTTCAATCTCTTCATACGACAAACCCCTTATCTCTGGAATCAATCTAGTGAAACTCCTCTGAACTGCCTCCAATGCCACTACATCTTTCCTCAAATAAGGGGACCAAAACTGTGCAAAATACTCCAAGTGCGGTCTCACCAATGCTTTGTATAGTTGCAACAATACTTCTTTACTTTTATATTCTATTCCTTTAGCTATAAATGCCAACATTCCATTTGCTTTCTTTATTATCTGCTTTACCTGCATGCTAGTTTTCTGTGACTCATGAACAAGGACACCCAGATCCCTCTGCACAGGAACACCCCAAAGTCTCTTCCCATTTAAATAATAAGTCGCCTTCCCATTTTTCTGACCAAAATGCATGACCTCACACTTATCCACGTTAAACTTCATCTGCCACACTTTGGCCCACTCTCCTAACCTATCTATATCCATTTGTAGGGTTCTTATTTCCTCATTGCAACTTACTGTCCCACCTATTTTTGTGTCATCTGCAAATTTGGCTATTTCTATCCCTGTATCCAAGTTGTTACTATAGATTGTAAGTAGCTGGGGCCCAGGGACCGAATCCTGTGGCACCCCACTAGTTACTTTTTGCCATCCAGAAAAAAACCCATTTATCCCGACTCTGTCTTTTGTCCATCAGCCAGTAACCTATCCAAGCTAATAAATTACCCCTAATTCCATGTGATCTAAACTTGTGATTTAACCTTTTGTGCGGCACCTTATAAAACGCCTACTAGCAATCCAGATATACTACATCTGCAGGATTCCTATTATCCACTTTGCTTGTTACATCTTCGAAGAACTCGAGCAAATTAGTCAAACATGATTTGCCCTTCATAGACTTCACAAATGTCCAGATGTTGCTTCCTTGATAATTGATTCTAACACTTTCCCACAACAGATGTTAAACTAACTGGTCTGTAATTTTCCACATTTTGCTTCCCTTCCTTTTTGAATAAGAGCATTACATTAGCATTTTTCCAATCAACTGAAACCTTTCCTGTGTCTAGGGAATTTTGGAATATCATAACCAATGGATCCACTATCTCTGCCGCCAATTCTTTTAATACCATTGGATGTAGGTCATCAGGGCCAGGGAGGTTGTCTGCCCTCAATCTCAATAGTTTGCTGAGTACCTTTTCCCTATCGATGTTGTTTGTTCTAAGTTCTACCCTTTCTATTACCTCTGACTTGCCCGCTGCTCTAGGAATGGGACTGGTGTCCTCCGCCGTGAAAACTGAGGCAAAGTATTGATTTAGCACCTGTCATTTCAGTGTTCCCCACTATTAACACTCGGTTTATCTTCCAAGGGACCAACATTTGCCTTAGCAATTCTCTTCCCTTTTAAAAACATTTAGAAGCTTTTGCTATCCTTTTTGATATTTTGTGCTATTTTCTTTCGTAATTTACATTAGCTCTTTTTATTTATTTTTTTAGTATCCCTTTGTTTATGATTATAAGTTTCCCAATCTTCCAGTCTGCCACTGGCCTTTGCAATATGATATACCTTAGTTTTTTTTCTTTATATTGTCCTTGCCCACCTTGTTTTGCCATGGCTGTTTCTTACCCCCCTTACCATCTTTCTTCCTCATTGGGATATATTATAGTTGTGAGGAATTGAGTATCTCCTTAAACAACTGCCACTGCTCATCCGCTCTCCTACACTTTTAGCCTTCCTGCCCACTCTACTCGGGCCAAATCTTTCCTCATGCCTATGTAGTTTCCTTTGTTTAATTCCAGGACGCTAGTGTGGGGCTCCACTTTCTCACCCCCAAACTGAATTTTGAATTCTATTATACTATGGTCACTACTCCAGAGGAGCCTTAAATATGAGGTCATCAATTCAACCCTCCTCATTACATAATATCAAATCCAGAGTAGCCTGCTCCCTGCTTGGTTCCACAACATATTATTCCAAGAAACAATCTCTAATATATTCCATGAACTCTGTCTCCAGGCTACCCTTGCCAATTTCATTTTTCCAATCTATGTGCATATTAAAATCATCCATGATTATTGCCGTACCTTTCTTGCAAGCCCCCAGTATTTCCTGGTTTATACGATGCCCCCCTGCGGAACTACTGCTTGGAGACTTATAGATTACTCCTACCAAGTACTTCTTCCCTTTGCTATTTCTTATTTCTACCCAGACTGATTCCACATCTTGATCTCCCGTGTTTATGTCATTTCTCATTACAGCACTGATCCCTTTCTTCACCGGCAAAGCTACACCACCTCCTTTTCCTTTCAGTCTATCTTTCCGAAATACTGAATACCCTTGGAAATTCAATTCCCAGACCTGGTCTCCTTGTAACAATGTCTCAGTAATCGCCACCAAATCATACCCGTTTGTTTCTATTTGCACCATTAACTCATTAATTTTATTCCGAATGCTTCGTGCATTTAGATATAAAGCTTTTAAATTTGTTCCACTGGTAAATTTCGTTACTATTTTATAATTCCTTGGTGCACAAAGACACTCACCCGTTCTGTCCTTCACCTTTGTCTGGTAACCATCCGCCTTTAATTTAGGTTTTCTAAGTTCCCCTACAACTGAAACATCCCCCTATTTAGTTTAAAACCCTATCAGCAGCTCTAGTTCGGCAATTCGCTAGGACTCTGGTCCCAGCATGATTCCGATGAAGACCGTCCCAACCAAACAGGTCCCTTCTTCCCCAGTACTTGTGCCAATGTCCCATGAATTCAAACCCATTTCTCCCACACCAATCTTTAAGCCACGCATTTACCTGCTTAATCTGACCCTGTGCCAATTAGCTCGTGGCTCAGGTAGTAATCCAGAAATTATTACCTTTTTGGTTCTGCTTTTTAATTTAGCTCCTAACTGTTCATACTCCCTTAGCAGAACCTCTGCCCTTGTTTTATCTATATCGTTGGTCCCTATGTGGACCATGACAACTGGATCTTTACCCTCCCGCTCCAAGTTCTTCTGCAGCCCAGGTGAGATATCCCGAATCCAAGCACCAAGTAGGCAGCACAACCTTCGGGACTCTGGATCCTGGTCACAGAGAACAGTGTCTATGCCCCGAACTATACTATCCCCAATTACAACTGTATTTCTTTTCACTTTCCCCCGCTTGAATGGCTCCCTGCACCACCATGCTGCAGTCAGTGGGCTCATCCTCCCTGCAGTCCCTGTCCCGGTCCACTCGAGGAGCAAGAATCTCGAACCTGTTGACAAGGGCTGAGGCTTCTGCAACTCTACTTCCTGAATCCCTCTATCTACCTTACTCGCAGCCACACCCTCTTGTCCCTGACCACTGGCTGAATTCAAGTTAGTTAATCTAAGGGGTGTGACTGCCTCCTGAAACACAGCGTCCAGGTAACTCTCTCCCTCCCTGATGTGTCGCAGCATCCGAAGCTCAGAATCTAGCTCATCAACTTTGAGCCAGAGTTCCTTGAGCAACCAACATTTGCTACAGATATAGTCACTGGGAACCACAACGGTGTCCACCAGCTCCCACATCATGCAGGAATAACACATTACCTGACCCTCCATCCTTATTTTATTGAATTAGTTTTGAATTTGGTTTTTCGAAACACTCAATCACTAACCCATACCTTCCCATCCTGTTCTCTGGCTCACTCCTGCTCAGCTCCGCTCCTAGTCTTATTTAATTTTGTATTTAAAGCAATTGTTTTGTTGCTGCTTTTGTTTCTTTCAGTCTCTTCAAATTGAATTGTAGTTCCACAATTTTGACTTTTACTTGTCTGCAACAGGCCTAAAATTCCAATTGCTTATTTTACTGGAGACAAGTATACTTCCTGAGCATAGAGATGGTTCAGGTGTGATTTAATGGAGATGTCTGTAGAGTAGACGGAGAAACTGTGTCCAGTGGCAGAATGGTCAGTAACCAGAGGGCACAGCGTGCAAGTGATTGGCAAAAAGCCAGCTTTTATTTACACAGAGTTCTGATCTGCTTGAAAGATGGTTGAATTCAGCATTAAAGTTTCCAAAGAAAATCAGATAAAAAATTTTTTAAAAGCCAGACAATGGGAAAAGAGTAGGAGAGTAAGACTAATTGGATAGCTCGACCAAAGTGTTATCACAGGCATGGTTTGAGTAATTCTATTAATAGGGGGTCTGCAAAAATGAGTACTTGTGCTTTTATATCTTAAGTCAAGCCATTTGAGATCTCCATCTAACTCCTTCAAGAATTATGTGAATAGTTTACTGTGAAACTTGAGAGTTATTAATTATCTTTGTCTTCAGCCAGTTAAAGGTATTTGACTTCAGAATTTTCAATGTGAAATATGCATTAAATGTTTCAAAGAAGAATTCTAATCACTACTGACTTGCACAAAGGCTTCTTTCCACTTTTCCCCATGCTCCCCTGACTCTCCCGGCACGGTAGCACAGTCGTTAGCACTGCTGCTTCACGGCTCCAGGGTCCCGGGTTCGATTCCCGGCTCGGGTCACTGTCTGTGTGGAGTTTGCACATTCTCCTCGTGTCTGCGTGGGTTTCCTCCGGGTGCTCCTGTTTCCTCCCACAGTCCAAAGATGTGCGGGTTAGGTTGATTGGCCAGGTTTAAAAATTGCACCTTAGAGTCCTGAGATGCGTAGGTTAGAGGGATTAGCAGGTAAAATATGTGGGGGTAGGGCCTGGGTGGGATTGTGGTCGGTGCAGACTCGATGGGCCGAATGGCCTCCTTCTGCACTGTAGGGATTCTATGATTCTATGATGACTCCCAGAAAAGATATGAGTGGACACAACAACACTAGTTAGAGCACTCTCAATATTTTCATGGTTTATGTTTTAAGAGATTTGGATAATGCCGTTTTTCATCTCTCTCTGTTATGCAGCTTTGTTAAGATGTATTAATGATGCTAAATGGCATCGGAAGCTCCTGATAAGTTAAAACCCAGAAATTACAACATGGTGTTGGAAACAGGTCAGAGGTCTCACAATACCAGATTAACGTCCAACAGGTTTATTTGATAGCACAAGCCACTAGCTTTCGGAGCGCTGCCCCTGCATCAGCTGAGTGGGAGTTCTGTTCACAAACAGGGCATATAAAGACACAAACTCAATTCACAAAATAATGGTTGGAATGCGATGTGTATTGTCTCCAGCCAGGACAGTTAGTGAGATTTTGCAATCCCAGGCAAGTCGTGGGGGTTACAGATAGTGTGACATGAACCCAAGATCCCGATTGAGGCCGTCCTCATGTGTGCGGAACTTGGCTATCAGTTTCCGCTCAGTGATTCTGCGTTATCGTGTGTCATGAAGGCCGCCTTGGAGAACGCTTACCCAAAGATCAGAGGCCGAATGCCCGTGACCGCTGAAGCGTTCCCGAACAGAAAGAGAACACTCTTGCCTGGTGATTGTTGAGCGGTGTTCATTCATCTGTTGTCATAGCGTCTCCCCAATGTATCATGCCTCGGGACATCCTTTCCTGCAGCGTATCAGGTAGACAACGTTGGCCAAGTTGCAAGTGTATGTACCGTGTACCTGGTGGATGGTGGCATCCGTGTCGATGATCCGGCACATCTTGCAGAGGTTGCTGTGGCAGGGTTGTGTAGTGTCGTGGTCACTGTTCTCCTGAAGGCTGGGTAGTTTGCTGCGGACAATGGTCTGTTTGAGGTTGTGCGGTTGTTTGAAGGCAAGAAGTGGGGGTGTGGGGATGGCCTTGGCGAGATGTTCGTCTTCATCAATGACATGTTGAAGGCTCCGGAGAAGGTGTCCTAACTTCTCCACTCCGGGGAAGTACTGGACGACGAAGGGTACTCTGTCCGCTGTGTCCCTTGTTTGTCTTCTGAGGAGGTCGGTGCGGTTTTTCGCTGTGGCGAGTCAGAACTGTCTAACGATGAGTCGCATGCCATATCCTGTTCTTATGAGGGCATCTTTCAGCGTCTGGAGGTATCTGTTGCGACCTCCTCATCTGAGCAGACCCTGTGTATACGGAGGGCTTGTCCGTAGGGGGAGGCTTCTTTTACGTGTTTAGGGTGGAAGCTGGAGAAGTGGAGCATCGTGAGGTTATTCGTGGGCTTGCGATACAGTGAAGTGCTGAGGTGACTGTCCTTGATGGAGATGCGTGTGTCCAAGAATGCAACCGATTCCGGAGAGTAGTCCATGGTGAGTCTGATGGTGGGATGGAACTTGTTGATGTCATCATATAGTTGTTTCAGTGATTGTTCACCATGAATCCAAAGGAAGAAAATGGCATCTATGTATCTAGTGTATAGCATCGGTTGAAGGTCCTGTGCGGTGAAGAGGTCTTGTTTGAACCTGTGCATGAAGATGTTGGCATATTGAGGTGCGAATTTGGTCCCCATGGCTGTTCAGTGTTAGAAGTGTTAGAAGCCCTACAGTGCAGAAAGAGGCCATTTGGCCCATCGAGTCTGCACCGACCGCAATCCCACCCCGTTATCCCTACATATTTACCCTCTACTCCCTCTAACCTACGCATCTCAGGACACGAAGGGGCAATTTTAGCATGGCCAATCAACCTAACCCGCACATCTTTGGACTGTGGAAGGAAACCGGAGCACCCGGAGGAAACCCACGCAGACACGAGGAGAATATGCAAACTCCACACAGACAGTGACCCAAGCCGGGAATCGAACCCAGGTCCCTGGAGCTGTGAAGCAGCAGTGCTAACCACTGTGCTACCGTGCCGCCCAGTGTGTCTGGATGAAGAACTGGTTGTTGAAGGTGAAGACATTGTGGTCCGGGATGAAGCGGATGAGTTGTAAAATTGCATCTGGAGATTGGCAGTTGTCGGTGTTGAATACTTAGGCAGTTGCAGCAATGCCATCGTCGTGGGGGATGCTGGTGTAGAGTGCCGAGACATCCATTGTGATGAGGAGTGCTCCTGATTCAACTGCCCCATGTGTGCTGAGTTTCTGTCGGAAGTCCGTAGTGTCACGACAAAAGCTGGGGGTTCTTTGTACAATGGGTTCCAGGATGCCCTCGACATAGCCGGAGAGGTTCTCGCACAGGGCCCCATTGCCATTGCCTGATGTCTGGGCGGCACGGTAGCACAGTGGTTAGGGCGGCACGGTAGCACAGTGGTTAGCACTGCTGCTTCACAGCTCCAGGGTCCTGGGTTCGATTCCCGGCTCGGGTCACTGTCTGTGTGGAGTTTGCACATTCTCCTCGTGTCTGCGTGGGTTTCCTCCGGGTGCTCCGGTTTCCTCCCACAGTCCAAAGATGTGCGGGTTAGGTTGATTGGCCAGGTTAAAAATTGCCCCTTAGAGTCCTGGGATGTGTAGGTTAGAGGGATTAGCGGGTAAAATATGTGGGGGTAGGGCCTGGGTGGGATTGTGGTCGGTGCAGACTCGATGGGCCGAATGGCCTCCTTCTGCACTGTAGGGTTTCTATGATTCTATGATTCTACAATGGGAGGGCCGGGTGTGTTTGCCTTGTGTATCTTCGGGAGGCAGTAGAAATCTCCAACGCGGGGTGTACGTGGCTTTGAGAGCACGGAGGGTGCTCTGAAGGTCTGGATCAAAGGTCTTGATCAGTCTGTTGAGTTGACGGGTGTGTCCTTTGGTCGGATCTGTGGGTAACTGTCTGTAGTGTTCCGTGTTGTTCAGTTGTCAGTACACTTTGCAGTAATCCGTTCTGTTCAGTATGACAATGGCCCCTCCTTTGTTTGCTGCTTTGATGTCAATGCTGCAGTTGGTCTTGAGAGCACGGGTGGCATTGCGTTGTGCTTGGGTGATGTTCAGGGCTGTCTTGTGAGTGCGGCTGATGAATCTGGCATTGACGCACCTCCTGACAGCTTGGGCATACATGTCAAGTCGAGGGCAGCGGCCTTCTGGAGGAGTCCAATTCGACTCTTTCCTCTTCGGTTGCTGCACCGCGGATATCTCTGTCGGCTGTTCCGGTTCATTGGCCGTCTCATTGTGTTTGCTGTTGGCCTCTTGGGGTTTGTGGAAGAACTCCTGCAGCCTCATTCACCTGATGAATTCCTCTGTGTCTGCTGCGAGACTGAGGGTCTATTTTGGTGGTGGGGCAGAAATTGAGCCCTCGGCTGAGAACTTCGATTACATCTGGTTGATGACAGTAGAAAACAGTGCCACTGCAGCGAAGTCCATTGTTAGCTTGTCGGACTACACACTTCAACCAGATGAAATCGAAGCTTTCAGCCGAGGGCTCAATTTTTGCCCCACCACCAAAATAGACCCCATCAGTCTCGCAGCAGACACAGAGGAATTCATCAGGTGAATGAGGCCGTGGGAGCTCTTCCACAAACCCCAAGATGCACATGTTTTTTTAAAGAGACAATACTCTATGATTTCTCTTGGTTTTCTTAGCATTTCTTTTCAATATTTACAATTGTCAACCACAACATTTTTAACCTTATACATGCAACCTCATAACAATACTCAACGAGACCTTGGAGTCCTTGAGCATCAGTCACTGAAAGTAAGGCCTGAAAGTATGTTGGCCTTTATCGCTAGAGGATGACCGTTTCGGGATAGGGTTGTTTTGCTGCAATTGTATAGGGCGTTGGTGAGGCCACACCTGGAGTATTGTGTGCTGTTTTGGTGTCCTTATCTGATGAAGGACGTCCTTGCTATAGAGGGAGTACAGCAAAGGTTTACCAGGCTGATTCCTGAATTAGCAGGTCTGTCATATGAGGAGAGACGAAGTCGGTTAAGATTATATTCACTGAAGTTTAGAAGAGTGAGAGGGGACCTCATAGAAAATTCTAACAGGGTAGAATCAGAAAGAACGTTCCCAATGGCGAGGGAGTCCAGAACTAGGGGTCGTTGTTTGGCGATAAGGGGTGTAAACCTTTTAGGACTGAGGTGAAGAGAAATTTCTTCACCCAGTGGGTGGTGAATGTGTGGAATTCACTATCACAAAAAGTAGTTGAGGCCAAAAAGTTGTTTGATTTCAAGAAGAAATTAATTGTAGCTTTTGGGGCTAAAGGGATTGAGGGACATGGGTGGAAGAGGGATCAGGATATCGAATTCGATGATCAAAATGAATGGCGCTGGCACGAAGGGCCAAATGGCCTACTCCTGCTTATAGTTTCTTTGTTTCTATGCTTTAAGCCATTTTCCCTTACTGGACAGTACACGTCCTCCGCCAGTACCATAGGAAATCGTTCTTGCTCTAAACTTTCTCAATATGTTGCCCCTATTCACACATCAGATTAAGCCTTGGACTCTGATATTCGCTAAAATTAAACATACAATCCTCCACAGCTGGAATCATAACAGGTCTGAGCAGTTAAGACCCTTACAGATAGGAACAGACATGCTATCTTCACACGTTAACATGCTGTTGTGGGGAGCAAGGGTGGTCGTTCCCACTCCCAATTGAAGGTTATTATATGAGTTACACTGTGCCTATCCTGGGATGACAAAGATGAAGATGCTCCCACATAGTTGTGTGTGGTGGACCGGGATAAATACTGCTGCCTGTGGCCCTAATGACCCTTGGGAGTGCCCAGCAACTTTACATCGATTTTGTGGGCCCATTTATGGACAGCATGTTCCTGGTCATAATAGATGCACACTCCAAATGGTTGAACATGCACGAAATGAAGTCTACGACCTCATTTGCAATGGTAGAGACATTCGCCACCTACAAGTTGCTAGTCTAGTGCCAGTCTCCGACAATGGAATTGCATTCACTAGTGAAGAATTCCAGCAGTTCATGTGAACCAATGGCATTCAATATATTTGCACAGCTCCATGTCAGTCTACTTCAAATGGACTGGCTGGGAGAATGTCGGCAAAAGAAGAAATATCATGACTCAAAACTAACAGAGAGCATTTGAGGTGAAGAATTTGTGTTGGTCCAAATTGGATCCCTGGAACAGTTGTGGCCAGAAGAGGGCCAGTGTCATATAAAATAGATGTCCAGGGAAAAAGGGTGAAGAAACATTTGGACCATTTTGAAGGAAGAGAACTGCCTGCAGGACCAGTGGGGCAGGCCACCCCTAATGTGTCTGTTAGTGACACTGCAATGGATGAAACTAATGCTACAACAAACTGCTCCTCGGAAGAGAAAAGTAATATTCCAGTGAAATCTGGACAGTTTATCCACACTGGTGCACCATCGCGAGTTGAGTCTCAACTCATTGAGGTTCAAACCAAAGTTATCTATGCAGTTGGCGAATTGCGACGTTCCCAAAAGATCAGGACGTCTCCAGAAAAAAATTTCCTTATAAGTGACTGTGCTCATTTTGTTGATAATACTGTAAATAGTTCAATTGTTATTGAAATGTCTGGAAATTAAAGGTGGTAGTGTGCCACTTTAAGGGAGCAAGCACTCCATGTGACCCAGTCAGCCAGTTGGGCTGGAGTGCACAGTTCCAGGGCGCAGGGTTTCCCTGGTTATGAGAAATCTCAAGGAAGGTAGCTTTTTTCATCACTCTCTGTAAATAGATATTTATCAATAAACCATTTATTAATCCACTTGGTTGTCTGTCATTAGAGATACTACAGTTAGCAAGCAAACAACACTGGGTTCCAACTAAAGAATAAAGAGAAAATACAGCACAGAAACAGGCCCTTCGGCCCTCTAAGTCTGCATCGACTATGCTGTCTGATTGAACAAAAACCCCCTACCCTTCCGGGGACAATATCCCTCCATTCCCATTCTATTCATGTATTTGTCAAGATGCCTGTTAAAAGTCATCATCATATCTGCTTCTATCTCCCACAGCAGCAATTTCCAGGCACCCACCACGCTCTGTGTAAAAAAAAAAACTTGCCTCGTACATCTCCTTTAAATGTTGCCTCTCGTATCTTAAACCTATGCCCCCTAGTAATTGACTCTTCCACCTGCCCACTCAGATCTTTCTGCCTATCAATACTCTTAATGATTCTGCAATTTACTGTCTATTTCCTATCTCATCTTAGCTCGCTCATCTTAAACTTTGAGTTCTGGTGAGAGGTCTGCTTCCTGAAATCCTAACTCTGGGGTAATTTTAACCTCATAGAACAGCTGGGTTTAGTTTGGGTGGAAGATTAAAATGTTAAAAATCTGAAAATAGAACCAACCCACCTTGAACATGGCCACTTCTGATTTGCACAAAGGCAAGATCAGTATTGGGTAAACCAACAACTTCCCAGGTGGCGGGTCAATCATTGGAACTTTTTTAAATGAACTTCGAATTTAAAAGTGTTTAAGTGTTGCATATTTAACCACAGACAGCTGAATTTCCTGGCTCTAGAGAAATCTATGGTCGTCATGATGTGGCGATGCCGGCGTTGGACTGGGGTGAACACAGTAAGAAGTTTAACAACACCAGGTTAAAGTCCAACAGGTTTATTTGGTAGCAAAAGCGTGGCTTTTGCTACCAAATAAACCTGTTGGACTTTAACCTGGTGTTGTTAAACTTCTTACTGTGTTTGGCCATAGAAGAGAGGGTAGCAGTAGAGGGGTGCTTTTCTGAAGGGAAGGCTGTGACTAGTGGTGTTCCACAGGGATCAGTTCTGGGACCTTTGTTGTTCGTAGTATGTATAAATGATTTGGAGGAAAATGTAGCTGGTCTGATGAGTAAGTTTGCAGACAACACAAAAATTGGTGGAGTTGCGGATAGTGAAGAGGGTTGTCAGAAGATCCAACAAGATATAGACCAGTTGGAGACTTGGGCGGAGAAATGGCAGATGGAGTTTAATCTGGACAAGTGTGGGATAATGCATTTTGGAAGATCCAATGCACGTAGGAATTATACAGTGAATGGTAGAACCCTTAGGAGTATTGACAGGCAGAGAGACCTGGGCATACTTGTCTACCGATCACAGAAAGTGGCAATTCGGGTGGATAAGGTAGTCGAGAAAGCATACGGCATGCTTGCCTTCATCGGTCGGGGCATTGAGTATAATAATTGGCAGGTCATGCTGCAGCTGTACAGAACTTTAGTTCGGCCTCATTTAGAATATTGTGCACAATTCTGGTCGCCACACTAATAAAAGGATATGGATGCTTTGGAGAGGGTACAGAAGAGGACGTTGCCTGGTCTGGAGGGTATTAGCTATGAGGAGAGGTTGGATAAACTTGGTTTGTTCTCACTGGAATGACGGAGGTTGAGGGGTGACCAGATAGAGGCCTACAAGATTGAGTAGCATGGACAGAGTGGATAGTCAGATGCTTTTTCCTAGGGTAGAAAAGTCAAGTACTAGGGGACATAGGTTTAAGGTACGTGGGGAAAGGTTTAGAGGAGATGTGCGAGGCAAGTTTGTTTACACACAGGATGGTGAATGTCTGGAACGTGCTGCCCGGGGAAGATGGTGGGAGCAGGTCCGATAGCAGTATTTAAGGGGCAATGAGATGAATAGGATGGGAATGGAAGGATACGGACTCCGTAAGTGCATAGGGTTTTAGTTTCGGCAGGCATCATGATTGGCACAGGCTTGGAGGGCCGAAGGGCCTGTTCTTTTTGTGCTGTACTTTTCTTTGTTCTTTGTTATCCCGTAACGATAAAGATTGGGGGATATGGGGATCCTTCCAAGAAAAAACAAAAGTAGATAACATTGGGACCAGTTTACCACCTGTGAGAAAAGCATCCCAGAAGGTGGAGAAGGGGTGAAAAACCTCAGGTGTTTTAACTGCCATAAGATGGGACACAAAGGCACAGTGTTGGTGGCTTAATAAAGGCCCTGAGAAAAAGGAAGTGGTAGAAGAGGCTCAACTAGTGGGACTAATTAAGATAGTGAAAGTAATCTCGAGAGAAGTTGATGAAGATGAAGGAGTGCACAGCCTAGGCACAGGCTGGAGGATAAAGTAGAACCTAATCTTTTCAAAGACTTCACCTGTGTGGGTAAGGTTTACTCGGGTAGAACAGCGGAAGTAGGTAAAGAAGTGAAAATATTGTGAGGTGGGGAGCTAGTATGTCTCTGATGGTAAGAGATGAGGATATTTGCGCTCCTTCTGAAATACTGCCCGAAGAACCAGAAGGTCCAATCCAGTCTGGAGAAGGAATGATCGGAGTGATAGAAAACCTGGCTGTTTCAGGAATACAATTTATTCTGGAAAATGATATAGCTGGATCACAAGTGGGAGTGATGCCCATGGTAGTAAAAAAACCAAAAGGAAATCAGGGAATCGAGGAAGTGAAAGAAAAATACCCTGAAAATGTGTCGGTCTGTGTGGTGACAAGATCCCACGCTGTGAGTTAAAACAGGAAGGTAGAACACAAAGGAAAGATGGAGGAGGGGAGGGTCAGTTAGCTGACACTTTGATTGAACGGTAAAAGAAAAACCTGAGCAGGTAAAGGATCAGACAGAAGTGTTTAATTCTGATGTCATGTGCCATGCTCAAACAATATTATAGCAAGAAGTCTCACAACACCAGGTTAAAGTCCAACAGGTTTATTTGGTAGCAAGTTTATTTGGTAGCAAATTTATTTGGTAGCAAGTTTATTTGGTAGCAAGTTTATTTGGGAGCAAGTTTATTTGGGAGCCGGCATCGCCACATCATGACAAACGATATTATGACAGGAAGGGGGAACCGGTATTAGTTATGTCCACTCAGAATGAGGAATCAAATCCTGAGGATGTGGATTTAGATGCGCCTCAAAACAAATTGAACAATGCAGAAGTCCTTAACTTACTACCTGATTCCAGTTTTTATCAGTCCCAAGTACAGAGAACTGAACTGAAAGACTTGTTAAAGAGGAATGAGGACATATAAGGAGGGGCAGGTGACAGAAGTGTTAGTGAGGGATCACTTTGGTACCAGTGGCCATGATTCCATTAGTTTTAAGATAGCTATGGAGAACAATAGGTCTGGCCCAAAAGTTAAAATTCTAAATTGGGGCAAGGCCAATTTTGATGGTATCAGACAGGAACTTTCAAAAGTTAATTGGGGGAGTCTGTTGGCAGGCAAAAGGAGTCTGGTAAGTGGGAGAACATAGAACATTATAGCGCAGTACAGGCCCTTCGGCCCACGATGTTGCGCCGACCTGTGAAACCAATCTAAAGCCCATCTAACCTACACTATTCCAATACCATCCATATGTTTATCCAATGACCATTTAAATGCCCTTAATGTTGGCAAGTCCACTACTGTTGCAGGCAGGACATTCCATGCCCTTACTACTCTCTGAGTAAAGAATCTACCTCTGACATCTGTCCTATATCTATCACCCCTCAATTTAAAGCTATGTCCCCTCGTGCTAGCCATCACCATCCGAGGAAAAAGGCTCTCACTGTCCACCCTATCTAATCCTCTGATCATCTTATATGCCTCTATTAAGTCACCTCTTAACCTTCTTCTCTCTAACGAAAACAGCCTCAAGTCCCTCGGCCTTTCCTCATAAGACCTTCCCACCATACCAGGCAACATCCTGGTAAATCTCCTCTGCACCCTTTCCAATGCTTCCACATCCTTCCTATAATGCGGCGACCAGAACTGTACGCAATACTCCAAGTGAGGCCGCACCAGAGTTTTGTACAGCTGCAACATGATCTCATGGCTCCGAAACTCAATCCCTCTACCAATAAAAGCTAACACACCGTATGCCTTCTTAACAACCCTGTCAACCTGGGTGCCAACTTTCAGGGATGTATGCACATGGACACCGAGATCTCTCTGCTCATCCACACGACCAAGTATCTTACCATTCGCCCAGTACTCTGTAATCCTGTTACTCCTTTCAAAGTGAATCACCTCACACTTTTCCGCATTAAACTCGATTTGCCACCTCTCAGCCCAGCTCTGCAGCTTATCTATGTCCCTCTGTAACTTGCAACATCCTTCCGCACTGTCCACAACTCCACCGACTTTAGTGTCATCCGCAAATTTACTAACCCATCCTTCTACGCCCTCATCCAGGTCATTTATAAAAATGACAAACAGCAGTGGCCCCAAAACAGATCCTTGTGGTACACCACTAGTAACTGAACTCCACTGAACTGACTTTGAAAAGTGTGTTAACCAGGGTTCAGAGTAAGCACATTCCTCTTAAAGGGAAAGGCAAGGCTGGTAGAAGTAGGGAATCCTGGATGATTCAGGATATTGAGGCCCTAGTCAAGAAGAAGAAGGAGGTACATGACATGCATAGGCAGCTGGGATCAAGTGAATCCCTTGAAGAGTATAGAGGTTGTAGAAGTAGAGTAAAGAGAGAAATTAGGAGGGCAAAAAGGGACACGAGATTGTTTTGGCAGTTAAAGCAAAGGAGAATCCAAAGCGATTCTACAAATACATAAAGGGCAAAAGAGTAACTAGGGAGAGAGAAGGGCCTCTTAAAGGTTAACAAGGTCATCTGTATGCGGATCCACAAGAGATGGGTGAGATCCTAAATGAATATTTCTCATCAGTATTTACGATTGAGAAAGGCATGGATGTTAGGGAACTTGGGAAAATAAATAGTGACGTCTTGAGGAGTGTACATATAACCGAGAAGGAGGTGCTGGAGGTCTTAAAGCTCATCAAGGTATATAAATCACCAGGACCTGATGACGTGTATCCCAGGACGTTTTGGGAGGCGAGGGAGGAAATGGTGGGTCCCCCAGCAGAGATATTTGAATCATTGACAGCCACAGGTGAGGTGCCTGAAGATTGGAGGGTGGCAAATGTTGTGCCTTTGTTTAAAAAGGGCTGCAGGGAAAGGCCTGGGAACTACAGGCCGGTGAGCCTCTCACTTGTCACGGGTAAGTTGTTCGAAGATATTCTGAGAGACAGGATCTACCGGCATTTAGAGAGGCAGGGGCTGATTAGGGACAGTCAGTATGGCTATGTGAGTGGAAAATCATGTCTCACATATTTGATTAAGTTTTTTGAAAGGGTAACCAAGAAGGTAGATGAGGGCAGTGCAGTTGATGTCTACATGGACTTTAGCAAGGCCTTTGACAAGGTACCACATGGTAGGTTTTTATTCATTTGTGGGACATGAGTGTCGCTGGCTGGCCAACATTTATTGCCCATCCCTCGTTGCCCTCGAGAAGGTGGTAGTGAGCTGCTGCCTTCAATCGCTGTAGTCCATGTTCTGTGGGTTGACCCACAATGCCGTTAGGGAGGGAATTCCAGGATTTTGACCCAGCGACTGCGAAGGAACGGCAATATATTTCCAAGTTAGGATGGTGAGTGGCTTGGAGGGGAACTTTCAGGAGGTGGTGTTCCCATTTATCTGCTGCCCTTGTCCTTCTAGATGGAAGTGGCCGTGGGTTTGGAAGGTGCTACATAGAACATAGAACAGTACAGCACAGAACAGGCCCTTCGGCCCACGATGTTGTGCCGAGCTTTATCCGAAACCAAGATCAAGCTATCCCACTCCCTATCATCCTGGTGTGCTCCATGTGCCTATCCAATAACCGCTTAAATGTTCCTAAAGTGTCTGACTCTACTATCACTGCAGGCAGTCCGTTCCACACCCCAACCACTCTCTGTGTAAAGAACCTACCTCTGATATCCTTCCTATATCTCCCACCAAGAACCCTATAGTTATGCCCCCTTGTAATAGCTCCATCCACCCGAGGAAATAGTCTTTGAACGTTCACTCTATCTATCCCCTTCATCATTTTATAAACCTCTATTAAGTCTCCCCTCAGCCTCCTCCGCTCCAGAGAGAACAGCCCTAGCTCCCTCAACCTTTCCTCATAAGACCTACCCTCCAAACCAGGCAGCATCCTGGTAAATCTCCTCTGCACTCTTTCCAGCGCTTCCACATCCTTCTTATAGTGAGGTGACCAGAACTGCACACAATATTCCAAATGTGGTCTCACCAAGGTCCTGTACAGTTGCAGCATACCCCATGGCTCTTAAACTCCAACCCCCTGTTAATAAAAGCTAACACACTATAGGCCTTCTTCACAGCTCTATCCACTTGAGTGGCAACCTTCAGAGATCTGTGGATATGGACCCCAAGATCTCTCTGTTCCTCCACAGTCTTCAGAACCCTACCTTTGACCCTGTAATCCACATTTAAATTAGTCTTACCAAAATGAATCACCTCACATTTATCAGGGTTAAACTCCATTTGTCATTTTTCAGCCCAGCTTTGCATCTTATCTATGTCTCTTTGCACCCTACAACAGCCCTCCACCTCATCCACTACTCCACCAATCTTGGTGTCATCAGAAAATTTACTGATCCACCCTTCAGCCCCATCCTCTAAGTCATTAATAAAAATCACAAAGAGCAGAGGACCAAGCACTGATCCCTGCGGCACTCCGCTAGCAACCTGCCTCCAATCCGAAAATTTTCCATCTGCCACCACCCTCTGTCTTTGATCAGATAGCCAGTTACCTAACCAATCGGCCAACTTTCCCTTTATCCCACACCTCCTCACTTTCATCATAGGCCGACCATGGGGACCTTATCAAACGTCTTACTAAAATCCATGTATATGACATCAACTGCCCTACCTTCATCAACACACTTAGTTTCCTCCTCAAAAAATTCAATCAAATTTGTGAGGCACGACTTGCCCTTCACGAATCCGTGCTGACTATCCCGGATTAATCCGCATCTTTCTAAATGGTCGTAAATCCCATCCCTAAGGACCTTTTCCATCAATTTACCAACCACCGAAGTAAGACTAACCGGTCTATAATTACCAGTGTCATTTCTATTCCCTTTCTTAAACAGAGGAACAACATTCGCCATTCTCCAGTCCTCTGGCACCATCCCCGTGGACAGCGAGGACCCAAAGATCAAAGCCAAAGGCTCTGCAATCTCATCCCTTGCCTCCCAAAGAATCCTAGGATATACTTCATCAGGCCCAGGGGACTTATCGACCTTCAGTTTATTTAAAACTGCCAGGACATCCTCCCTCCGAACATCTACTTCCTCCAGCCTATTAGCCTGTAACACCTTCTCTTCCTCAAAAACATGGCCCCTCTCCTTGGTGAACACTGAAGAAAAGTATTCATTCATCACCTCGCCTATCTCTACTGACTCCATACACAAGTTCCCACTACTGTCCTTGACCGGCCCTAACGTCACCCTGGTCATTCTTTTATTCCTCACATAAGAGTAAAAAGCCTTGGGGTTTTCCTTGATCCGACCCGCCAAGGACTTCTCATGCCCCCTCCTAGCTCTCCTAAGCCCCTTTTTCAGCTCGTTCCTTGCTAACTTGTAACCCTCAATTGAGCCATCTGAACCTTGTTTCCTCATCCCTACATAAGCTTCCCTCTTCCTTTTCACAAGACATTCCACCTCTTTCGTGAACCATGGTTCCCTCACTCGGCCATTTCCTCCCTGCCTGACAGGGACATACCTATCAAGTACACCCAGTATTTGTTCCTTGAAAAAGTTCCACTTTTCATTAGTGCCTTTCCCTGACAGTTTCTGTTCCCAACTTATGCCCCCTAATTCTTGCCTAATCGCATCATAATTACCTCTCCCCCTATTGTAAACCTTGCCCTGCCGTACGGCCCTATCCCTCTCCATTGCAATAACAAAAGACACCGAATTGTGGTCACTATCTCCAAAGTGCTCTCCCACAACTTGGCCCGGTTCATTTCCCAGTACCAAATCCAATGTGGCCTCACCTCTTGTCGGCCTATCCACCTATTGTGTCAGGAAACCCTCCTGCACACACTGCACACACCTCCCTCAATAATCCTAACAAGAGTTTGTGGTCGGTGACTATGCCTGTAGACATGTTGATGGAATTTCTTCACTCCATAGATTATGGCCAGCACTGTTGTTTCGATTTGAGAATAAGCTTTTTCAGCATTGGTCAGAGTTCTTGAGGCATAGGCGATAAGGCCTTTCTGTATCCTCTTCCATCCTACGCAATGAAACTGCTCCAATTCCGTACGGAGATGCATCACATATAAGAATGATCTCTTTTGAGAGGTTATAATGAACTAAGAGACTGGATGGCCACAAAGTTAGTTTAACCTGTTCAAAGGCTTCATTTTGATGCTCTCTCCAATGTTTCTTGAGCAGTGCTTGTAGAGGTGTCAAAATTGTAGAAAGATTACGAATAAATCTGCCATAATAGTTTACCATTCCTGAAAAAGATTTCAATTCTGGTACATTTTTAGGAGCTGGTGCTTCCTTATTTGCTTTTAATATTTTTTTCCATTGGGTGCAGTCCTTTGGTGTCAACTTTAAACCTCAAGGATGTTACTTCATAAGCTTTAATGTGCATTTTTCTTCGACTCTGGCCACTTTAAATCTTTTAAAAACTTATTTGAGGTTTGTTAAGTGCTCCTTTGGACGCTTCTATCATCAGCACATCACCTCGGCAGACAGCCACCTTAGGTACTTGTCGTGAATTTCTATCGTGCACTGGAAAATTGCACACACTGATGAGACTCTGAAAGGTATACTTGTATAAGCCTTTGTACATATTTATAGTCACACATTCTCTAGATGTCTCATTTGATGCTAATTGCATGGTTTTCATCAAGTTTGATGTATGCTAAACAAAGAACAAAGAAAATTACAGCACAGGAACAGGCACTTCGGCTCTCCACGCCTGCACCGACCATGCTGCCCGACTAAAACCCCCTACGCTTCCGGGGACCATATCCCTCTATTCCCATCTCATTCATGTACTTGTCAAGATGCCCCTTACAAGTTACTACCGTATCCGCTTCCACGACCTCCCCCGGCAACGAGTTCCAGCACCCACCACTCTCTGTGTAAAAAATCTGCCTCGTACATCTCTTTTAAAACTTGCCCTTCGCACCTTAAACCTATGCCCCCTAGTAATTGACTCTTCCACCCTGGGGAAAAAGCTTCTGACTATCCACTCTGTCCATGCCTCTCATAATCTTGTCGACTTCATCAGGTCTCCCCTCAACCTCCATCGCTGCAGTGAGAAGAAACCAAGTTTCTCCAACCTCTCCTCATAGCTAATGCCCTCCATACTAGGCAACATCCTGGTAAATCTTTTCTGTACCCTCTCCAAAGCCTCCACATCCTTATGGTAGTGTGGCGACCAGAATTGAACACTATATTCCAAGCGCGGCCTCACTAAGGTTCTATAAAGCATCAACATGACTTGCCAATTTTTAAACTCAATACCCCGGCCGATGAAGGCAAGCATGCCGTATGCCTTCTTGACTACCTTCTCCACCTGCATTGCCACTTTCAGTGACCTGTGTACCTGTACACCCAGATCCCTTTGCCTATCAATACTCTTAAGGGTTCTGCCATTTACTGTATATTTCCTATCTGTATTAGATCTTCCAAAATGCATTACCTCACATTTGTCTGGATTAAACTCCATCTGCCATCTCTCTGCCCAAGTCTCCAACTGATCTATATCCTGCTGTATCCTCTGATGGTCCTTATCGCTATCCGCAAATCCACCAACCTTTGTGTTGTCTGCAAACTTACTAATCAGTCCAGTTACATTTTCCTCCAAATCATTTATATATATATATATATATATTACAAACAGCAAAGGTCCCATCACTGATCCCTGAGGAACACCACTTGTCGCAGCCCTCCATACAGAAACGTCCAGCTAATAAACCTCCAGCTAATTTAGCGTATAAGTATTAAGTTCTTGGTATAGGGCATCGATCTAATTACAGTTAATTTGTAGTCTCTGCATATCCTGATGGTTCTATTGGGCTTGAGCACTGACTCCATGGGAGCACCCACTCTGAAAATTGCACAGGCTTGATGATGCCTAATTGTTCCAACCATTTGAGTTCAGACTCAACCTCCTCATGTAAGGCATTGGGTACTGGTTGGGCTCTGTAAAACTTGGTGTTGCCTCAGAATACACGTAAATCTTTGTTTTTAGGTTAACTGGTCTTGGGCACCACCTGTCTTTTTTTAAGACATCATGAAAATCCCCTTCGTTAATTTTGAATATTTTGAACCAATTTAATCTGATTTGATGAAGCAAACCTCAGCCCATCAGGCTTGGCCTTTGGCCCCCCCCCCCACTACTATTAGAGGCGGTTGAACTGACTGACGGCAGTAGCTTATGGGTGTTGTTGATGTTCCCAGGATCCTTAAAGATTCCCCAGTATATGTGGCTAACCTGGCAATTGTGGTTTTTAACTTCAGGAGTTCGACCCCACCGTGTAGATAACAATGTATTTGTTCCCCCTACATATGTGGCAGAGGCCCCTGTGTCCACCTCCAATCTCAGTGGCTGACCATTTACCATCAACATCATTGGAGCTGTCTTGCCCACCTTAATGTTGTTCAGTTGTATACTTCACATCTGTTTTTGGGGACATTCTCAACGTTGTTTATTGTAGTCACAACTTTCCTTTGGGCCCCAGTAGGCTTTGCTTAGCTTTGCATTTGCTCCTAATGTATTTCTCCTATTGCAGGCAAAGCATACAGCATCTGCGAATTTACGTCTGTCCTGGAGGCGTTGTCTCCCACACCTGTAGTATTCTATGTAGCTCCTGGTCTGTGAACCATATTCCCTATATCTCTGCATTCTCTTTTGATCTGAGCGTCTTTACTTTCCACACCCTCAACCCTAGCACCTTGCTTCCTGGTGGCCTCCCGCCAAATTTGGGTGGATTACACCTGCCTGCAATGCTCTGCAGTTCCATCCCTACCCCTACCTATCACCTAGGTAATTTCTAATGCCTTCTTTAAAGTAATTTCTGCTTTGGTTATTGATTTTGTATGACCATGTTGTTATCACCACAGACTGACCTGTCTCTCAACATGTTGTTGAGTGCAGGCCTGAACTCTCACTGTTCTCCATTTGTCTTAGGTACACTACGAATGCCTCTATTGTCTACTCTGGGGCTCTTGTTGTTGAATTGAATTTGTATTGTTGCATTATCACTGAGGGCTTCGGTTGATGATGTCCCTTAACTAATTCCACATGCTCCTCAAAGGTTTTTAAGTTGGGGGCATCTGGGGAAGTCAGACTCCTTATCAAGTTATAAGTTGGAGCCCTGCAAACTGTTCGGATAACCTGTTGCTTTTCTCTCTCTTTCCTCCCCCCTCCATCCCCAATTTCATTGGCCTTAAAGAAATAATTCACTTCAAAAGGCTTCCACATAAGGCCTACTCCCTCAATTTCTGTGGCACTATGAAGCCACTCTGATCTTCGTCGTCAAATGTAGTGGCTTGAATGACAGGCAACCACCAGGTGGATTGACGAATAAAATATTGTAAATAGCTATTTATGTAGAATGATAAAGCTATCATAGTCCAGACTCCTAATAACCAGGGAAACCCCATGTTCTGTCCATGGAACTGCGCTGTCTGGCCCAATTGGCCAACTGGATTACTTTATTTATTAATTAATTAGTCCCACAATAGACTTGCGTTAACACTGCAATGAAGTCACTGTCAAAATCCCCTAGACACCACACCCCGGCACTTGTTCGGGTACAATGAGGGAATATTTAGCATGGCCAATGCACTTAACCAGCATGTCTTTCGGACTGTGGAGGAAACTGGAGCACCTGGAAGAAAACCACGCAGACACGAGGAGAATGTGCAGACTCCGCACAGACAGTGACCCAAGCCGGGAATCAAATCTGGGTCCCTGGCGCTATGAGGCAGCCGTGCTAACCACTGTGCTTCCCTCGGTCGCATCGTGAGAGCGTCTGAACTGACTCAAATGTGAACACACGTACAGTTTCTTTCCATGTTCAAAATCTGACATGCATATTACAACAATAAATTGGGCGGCTGCCAGACCCTGATGTGATGTTTGGTTTCAGTATGTTGGTTTCACACGACCCACAGAGAGTTCACCCCCTTAAAGGGGCACACTACCAGAGTAATGCACTGTACATTGTTTTACTATTCTACTCGTATGAACACAGATGTATCTGCAAAAGCCATAATTTTCGATTTTGAAATCTTTGAACTTGTTTCTTGATGACTCTGATGTGATTTCTGGCCTCTTGCTTTGTGTCACAAAGCTAAAAACTATGTTCCCCTAGCAAATAACAGTTGACATAATACTTAGATGACACTGGATATTTATCCAAGTCCTTCAGTGCCTCAAAGGAGACATATACTCTGCTGCTGGTATCATCTTGCCTGGTATTTCAATATGCTTCCCCAATCCTAAATGTGTCATGCTTGCTTGCATCTTCCATCAGGGTGACTAGATGAGAATGAACATTATGAACCCTATTCTCTGTCCACCCCTACCTTCCTGCACCCAAACCTCGACACTTGGTTTTTAAGGTACCTATCTAGCTAGCTCATTTAACCAGCTGAGCTGTCATTGATGAGCAAAATTTTAACACTGGCCGAAGGATAGTAATATTATATTGGCCTTGTTTAATTTTGTCATAATTAGAGGCACTGAAATGAAGACTACACTTTATCTTGATGTCACTGAAGCAGGTGTTCATGGTGTCTGAGCAAGGAAGTTTGTATGGACAATATTTGCTGCTGCAGTTTTAACTCCATAAGAATGGAGTCATAGAGGTTTACAGCATGGAAACAGGCCCTTCGGCCTAACTTGTCCATGCAGCCCTTTTTTTAAAACCCCGAAGCTAGTCCCAATTGCCCGCATTTGGCCATATCCCTCATTACCCAACTTACCCATGTAATTGTCTAAATGCTTTTTAAAAGACAAAATTGTACCTGCCTCTACTACTACCTCTGGCAGCTTGTTCCAGACACTCACCACCCTCTGTGTGAAAAAATTGCCCCTCTGGACACTTTTGTATCTCTCCCTTCTCACCTTAAACCTATGCCCTCTAGTTATAGACTCCCCTACCTTTGGGCAAAGACATTGACTATCTAGCTGATCTATGCCCCTCATTATTTTATAGACCTTTATAAGATCACCTCTCAGCCTTCTACACTCCAGAGAATAAAGTCTATCCAGCCTCTCCTTATAATTCAAACCATCAGGTCCCGGTAGCATCCCAGTAAATCTTTTCTGCACTCTCTAGTTTAATAATATCCTTTCTATAATAGGGTGACCAGAACAGTACACAGTATTGCAAGTGTGGCCTTACCAATGTTTTGTGCAACTTCAACAAGACGTCCCAATTCCTGTATTCAATGTTCTGACCAATGAAACCAAGCATGCTGAATGCCTTCTTCACCACTCTGTCCACCTGTGACTATACTTTCAAGGAGCTATGAACATGTACGCTTAGATCTCTTTGTTCTGTAACTCTCCTCAATGCCCTACCATTAACTGAGCAAGGCCTGCCCTGGTTCAATCTACCAAAATGCGTCACCTCGCATTTGTCTAAATTAAACTCCATCTGCCATTCGTCAGTCCACTGGCCCAATTGATCAAGATCCCATTGCAATCTGAAATAACTTTCTTCATTGTCCACTGTGCCACCAATCTTGAAATGCATGAAGACAAATATTTTAAATTGCTGATATTCCTCTTTTAAAGTATATTGTGATGATGGGGCATTTCAATAACACATATTTCTCTTCTAGCAAAGTATGAATTTAAAAAAAGAATTACGATATTTGTAAGGTCATTGGTATAAGCATTGTCTTTGGTGAACCCAGCTGACATTGGCAAGTTGATAAACTGCGAGGGTTAAGAGAGGAAATTAGCTTCTTCTTTTGGTTGAATTGGAAATGTACATAAAAATTCATTTGCTGTTTTTGTACCTTTTTAAGCAATGTAAACTGTGACTGTTCTTTTCATGAGTGATACTGAAATAGAGCATTTGTGTAATAGTATATTTCATCAAATACCTGGACTATATGCACTTTTTAAACTTTCTACTGACTGTAAGTGCTTTTGTGGGCAACAAAACAGTTGATTGTGACAGTGAATTATCTCATAGAATCCCCACAGTGCCGAAGGAGGCCATTCAGCCCATCAGGTCCACGCCGACCTCAATCCCAATCAGGCCCTATTCCCGTAACCGCACATATTCACCCGGCTAATCCCCCTGACACTAAGGTCAATTTAGCATGGCCAATCAGCCTAACCCACACATCTTTGGTGGTCTTCGGAATGTGATAAATACCTAGAATCTCTTTTATGGTTGACTTTAGTGCTGGTTTTATCCTGATTAACTGAAGGAGTGAAACCTGACTGCTTCGTCTTGATCACAAACTTGGTGCTGGTATGTCGATGACATGCTCAGTTGTCTCAAGTGCAATGATATCTGTACAGCAGTGGCTGGAAAGATATCCAATCCACTTTGTCGCGAGAGAAAAATAAACTAGTCACAGCCCTGCTTGGCAAGCCGCTGCTTCTGACAGTTTTCTTGTTCATTTTATCACCACAGTTCTTGTAATAATCAGGTTGTTTCTTTGTTTACAGAAGATGAACCATATGTTCAAAAGCCTGTAGCACAGCTTATTTCAAATTGGCAAAAAGGCTTGTAGTATTCCAAGGCATCACAATGCAATAAAAACTTCTTTCTCTCTCCCCAACTCTTTTTTTTGCCGTTCTACGTTTTTACTTGTTTTGTGATTATGTAAACAAACAGCAAACTGTTGATCGAATCTGTCAGTGATGTCCTTTGCAATGCTAAAATGTCGAAAGATTAAGGCATGATTTCCATTACTGTATTTAAAGAAAACTTTTGTCTGGTACCATTTTACTAATACAGAAAATTTGTTGCTGGTTTTGATTATCCTTGTTTTATTTGTTTGATTTTTACTGTCGACATTGTTAGCTGCTCTGGCTGAATCATTTCTTCTCAAAACTGTTGACCATTTTTTACCAGCAACAATTATCAGCTTGGTACAAGAGAAGAGGAGATAGTCCACTTTATTATCGTTGTTAGGCAGTTAACATATAAATCATACATTTGGTTAGAACATAAGCATGCACTTTGTATCAAAGCTATGCAGTCTAAATGCATTGGTGTATGCGACGATTCCTGAGTAATCACAGAATATGAGAGAAATTACCTGAGAAAGGAGAGCCAATGCTGGCCAAGCGTTCGTCTTCCCTCTGGATGCCATCTCCACGTGTTCGACGCAGGTCCTTCCTCTTTTGCGTGTTAATCTCCGGAGTTTTGCTGCAGCTGGTTCAGGATTCTTCATTCTTATCCTGTTCTTTATCTTTTCCAAGATATGCTGCCTCTTTGTTGTTGGTTTAAATTTCCTCGCCTATCTCGTAACTTCCCAGCCCAAGATCCTAGATAGGATTACCTCATTGTTCTCTGACTAAATAGGGCTTATGTCTTACAACATTTTCTTTGTCTTTTTTACAGAACTGAGTGAGTTTAACCAGTTCAAGCCAGTTCAGGTTACTGCAGTTCAAGCAGAGTTTGTAGACTTCATCTGCCCCTTTTCAGCCCCTGGCCAACAAAACATAAAGCTTATTCCATCTAGAACAAGTAGTTCCCTTGTCTCCTTAGTGGGGCTCTGCTTTCTTTCAATATATTTTGCCTGTATTTTATTTAAATTAGTAGGAAGTCTCACCAGGTTAAAGTCCAACAGGTTTATTTGGAATCATGAGTTTTCGGAGCACTGCTTCTTCATCAGGTGAGCGATGAAGTTGACTCACCTGATGACAAAGCAGCGCTCCATAAGCTGTGCAGGTTTTTTTTTGAAAGTGGCCATGAAGGAAGGGTTTTGTGTGAATGTTGTGAATATGTGTAACATATAACAGAGGCTGGATAAATTAAAAATACTAAGCTCCACAAGGTCAGATCTATTTATCTCAAACTTAGAATTTTTTTTTGCTACCATCATTGCAGCAGTAGTGAATCATGTTGTAAATGTAAGAAACAGTAAGCAGTCTCACAACACCAGGTTAAAGTCCAACAGGTTTATTTGGTAGTACAAGCTTTCGGAGCGTTGCCCCTTCATCAGGTGAGTGAAGAATTCGGTCATATATAGACACAAACTCAATTACAAGATAATGGTTGGAATCTTAGTCTGAACAGGTAATCAAGTCTTTACAGGTGCAGACAATCTGAGTGGAGAGAGGGTTAGGCTCAGGTTAAAGAGGTGTGAATTATCTCGAGCCAGGACAGTTAGTGAGATTTTTGCAAGCCCAGGCAAGTCATGGGGGTTACAGATAGTGTGACATGAACCCAAGATCCCGGTTGAGGCCATCCTCATGTGCGGAACTTGGCTATCAGTTTCTGCTCAGCGATTCTGCATTGTCGTGTGTTGGAGAACCCTTACCTGAAGATCAGAGGCTGAATGCCCTCAACTGCTGAAGTGTTCCCCGACAGGAAGGGAACAGTCCTGACATATCCCGAGGCATGGTACATTGGCGAGTCCATGCAGGTGCTACGACAACAGATGAATGGACCACCGCTCAACAATCACCAGGCAGGAATGTTCCCTTCCTGTCGGGGAACACTTCAGCAGTCAAGAGCATGCCGCCTCTGATCTTCGGGTAAGTGTTCTCTAAGGCGGCCTTCACGATAGACGACAATGCAGAATCGCTGAGCAGAAACTGATAGCCAAGTTCCGCACACATGAGGACGGCCTCAACTGGGATCTTGGGTTCATGTCACACCCATGACTTGCCTGGGCTTGCAAAATCTCATTAACTGTCCTGGCTGGAGACAATTCACACCTCTTTAACCCTCTCTCCACTCAGATTGTCTGCACCTGTAAAGACTTGATTACCTGTTCAGACTTGCATTCCTACCATTATCTTGTATTTGAGTTTGTGTCTATATATGCCCTGTTTGTGAACTGAACTCTTCACTCACCTGATGAAGGGGCAACGTTCCGAAAGCTCGTGCTACCAAATAAATCTGTTGGACTTTAACCTAGTGTTGTAAGACTACTTACTGTGCCTACCCCAGCCCAATGCCGGCAACGCCACATCAAATGTAAGAAAACGAACGGGAACAACAGAACAGAGTCGCACAGAAGGAAGCCACTCGAGCCATTCTCCTATCTTCTCCCAGTAGCTCTGCAAATTCTTCCTTTCATAAAACAATCCAATTCCCTCTTGAATGCCTTGATTGATTGTGCCTCCACCACACACCCAAGCAGCGCATTCCAGGTGTTAACCATTTGCTGCAAGAAAATATTTTGTCCTCGTGTCCCCATTGCTTCTTTTGCCAATTACCTTTAATCTGTGCCTTCTTGTGCTCAATCCTTTCACCAATGGGAACAGTTTTTCCCCAATCTACCCTGTCCAAATCTTTCATGATTTTGAATAAATCTCATCTCAATCTTCTCGAAGGAAAACTGTCCCAACATCTCCAATCTATCTATGCAGCTGAAGTTACATCCCGGGAACTATTCTCATGATTTTTTTCTGCAACCCCTCCAATGATTCCACATCCAGAAATGGATGCAGCTCTCAGTTGAGGCTGAACCAGTCTTCTATACAAGTTTAACATTTCCTTGTTTTTGTACTTTATGCTGCTATTAAAATCACCTCGGATGCTTTAGTAACAGCTATCTTCATGTGTCCTGCTACCTTCAACGATGAACATATACGCCCAGGTCTTTTTGCAGCTGCAGTCCCTTTTTAGAATTGTTCACTTTATATTGTCTGTTCCCACCAAAATGAATCACTTCACACTTTTCTGCATTGAATTTCATCTGCTACTTGTCTGTCCATTCCACCATCCTGTCTGTCCTTTTGAAGTTTACCAATATCCTCCTCATAGTTCAAAATGATTTAAAGTTTCATATCATCCACAAATTTTGAAATTGCGCCATGGAGGTCTAGCTATAGTAGGAAAACCAAGGGTCTCAACATTGACCCCTGAGGAATTCCACTCAAAACCATCTTCGAATCTGAAAAACAGCCTTATGTTGCCTGTCACTCAGCCAATTTCATATCTGTGTTGCCTCTGCCCCTTTTATTGCTTGAGCTAACTTTACCCACAGGTCTGTTGTGCAGCACTTGATCAAATGTCTTCTTTGAAGTTCATGTACACCAAATCAACAGCATTACCCTCATCAGCCTTCTCTGATATCTCTTCAAAATGCTTCAAGTTAGCAAAACTATATTTGCCCTTAAAATTTGTGCTGGCATTTGTCCCAAATTTTCATTTCTGGAAGCTGCTCCACCAATGTATTTAAAAGATTGGCCTGTAGTTGCTGGGCTCTGTCATTATACATAATCATAATGAATGGCGGAGCAGGCTCGAAAGGCCGAATGGCTTTCTCCTGGTCCTATTTTCCATGCTTCTATTGCACCCCTTTTTGAACAAGTGTAATATTTGCAATTACCAGTCCTCTGGCACCACCACCCTAAAGTCTAAGGAAGACTGGATAATTATGGTCAGTGCCGCTGTATCCTTAGATGTATCCCATCTGGTTCTAGTGCTTTATCAACAGGCAGCCTATCTAATATCTCCTTATCAACTTAAACCCCTTTAAGTATCGGACTAACCTCCTCTTTCATGTTTCCTAAAGATAGATGCAAAGTATTCATTTAATATCTCAGCCTTACCCCCTGGCCTCCATATGTCAATCCACTTTTTCCCCTGATCGTCTCCCCTCCTTTTACTGCATTTTTACTATTTATATGCCTACAGAAGACTTTGGGATTCCCTTTTATGTTAGCTGCCAGTCTCTCTTCTTGCTCTCCCTCTGTTTCTCTTATTTACATTCACTTCCCCTCTGAACGTTCTATATTCCACCTGGCTTTCAGTTGTATTGTCCACCTGACATCTGTAATGAGCACAATTTTTCTTCTTGTTCTTAATTTATATCTCTTTTGCCATCCAGGACATAGGGAACTCTGGATTTGTTTGCCCTATCTTTCCACTTTGTGGGAATAAACCTTCTCTGTGTCCAAACGATATCTTCTCTATAGGCCACCCATTGTTCAAATATAATTTTGCCTACCAATCATTGATTCCAAGCTGGGCCAGATCCATTCTCACCTTTTTGAAGTTGGCTTTCCCCAGTTAATTACTCTTACTCTGGATTGTTCCTTGTCCATAGAACGATAGAACCATAGAAAATTACAGCTCAGAAACAGGCCTTTTGGCCCTTCTTGTCTGTGCCGAACCATTTTATGCCTAGTCCCACTGACCTGCACTTGGACCATATCCCTCCACACCCCTCTCATCCATGAACCCGTCCAAGTTTTTCTTAAATGTTAAAAGTTTACCACTTTATCCGGCAGCTCATTCCACACTCCCACCACTCTCTGCGTGAAGAAGCCCCCCCCTAATATTCCCTTTAAACTTTTCTCCTTTCACCCTTAACCCATGCCCTCTGGTTTTTTTCTCCCCTAGCCTCAGCGGAAAAAGCCTGCTTGTATTCACTCTATCTATACCCATCAAAATCTTATACACCTCTATCAAATCTCCCCTCAATCTTCTACGCTCCAGGGAATAAAGTCCCAACCTATTCAATCTCTCTCTGTAACTCAGCTTCTCAAGTCCCGGCAACATCCTTGTGAACCTTCTCTGCACTCTTTCAATCTTATTTACATCCTTCCTGTAACTAGGTGACCAAAACTGTACACAATACTCCAAATTCGGCCTCACCAATGCCTTATATAACCTTACCATAACACTCCAACTTTTATACTCGATACTCCGATTTATAAAGGCCAATGTACCAAAGGCACTCTTTACGACCCTATCCACCTGTGACGTCACTTTTAGGGAATTCTGTACCTGTATTCCCAGATCCCTCTGTTCAACTGCACTCTTCAGAGTCCTACCATTTACCCTGTGCGTTCTTCTTTGGTTTGTCCTTCCAAAGTGCAATATCTCACACTTGTCTGCGTTAAATTCCATTTGCCATTTTTCAGCCCATTTTTCTAGTTGGTCCAAATCCCTCTGCAAGCTTTGAAAACCTTCCTCACAGTCCACTACACCTCCAATCTTTGCATCATCAGCAAACTTGCTGATCCAATTGACCACATTATCATCCAGATCATTGATATAGATGACAAACAACAATGGACCCAACACCGATCCCTGCGGCACACCACTAGTCACAGGCCTCCACTCGGAGAAGCAATCCTCCACAACCACTCTCTGGCTTCTTCCATTGAGCCAGTGTCTTATCCAATTTTCTACCTCCCCATGTATACCTAGCGACTGAACCTTCCTAACTAACCTCCCATGAGGGACCTTGTCAAAGGCCTTGCTGAAATCCAGGTAGACAACATCCACCGCCTTCCCTTCATCCACTTTCCTGGTAACCTCCTCGAAAAACTCTAATAGATTGGTCAAACATGACCTACCACGCACAAAGCCATGTTGACTCTCCCTAATAAGTCCCTGTCTATCCAAATATTTGTAGATCCTATCCCTTATCACACCTTCCAATAACTTGCCCACCACCGACGTCAAACTTACTGGCCGATAATTTCCCGGATTTCTTTTGGAACCTTTTTTAAACAACGGAACAACATGAGCCACCCTCCAATCATCCGGCACCTCCCCCGTGAATACTGACATTTTAAATATGTCTGCCAGGGCCCCTGCAAGTTCAAGACTAGCTTCCCTCAAGGTCCGTGGGAATACCCTGTCCGGTCCTGGGGATTTATCCACTCTGATTTGCCTCAAGACAGCGAGCACCTCCTCCCCTTTAATCTGTAAAGGTTCCATGGCCTCCCTACCAGTTTGCCCTATTTCCGTAGACTCCATGCCCGTTTCCTCAGTAAATACGGATGCAAAAAAACCATTTAGTATCTCCCCCATCTCTTTTGGTTCCATACTTTTCCTGTAACCAATTTAAACTGTATAATACAATATTCACTGTCCCCTAACTCAATGGTTCCCAACCTTTTCAGTAACCTGGCACACTTTAATGAGACAAACAATTCCAGAGCACACCGATTTTTTTTTTCAGCTGAGTTGATTGCTCATAACGTCACATTTATTGACATCAGGTGAGCACTCACCTGATGAAGGGGCAGCGCTCCGAAAGCTAGTGGCTTGAGCTACCAAATAAACCTGTTGGACTTTAATCTGGTGTTGTGAGACTTCTTACTGTGTTTACCCCAGTCCAACGTCGGCATCTCCACATTACGGAGGAGGTGCCAGAGGATTGGCAAATAGCCAATGTTGTTCATTTGTTTCAGAAGGGTAGCAAGGATAATCCAGGTAATTACAGGCCAGTAAGCCTTATGTCAGTGGTAGGGAAATTATTGGAGAGGATTCTTCGAGACAGGATTTACTCCCACTTGGAAATAAGTGGATGTATTAGCGAGCAGCAACATGGTTTTGTGAAGGGGACGTGGTGTCTTGATCGAGTTTTTCGTGGAAGTGTCAAAGATAATTCATGAGGGTAGGATATTGTCTACATGGGACTTCAGTAAGGCCTTTGACAAGGTCCCTCATGGCAGACTGGTACAGAAGGTGAAGTCACATGGGATCAGAGGTGAGCTGGCAAGATGGATACAGAACTGGCTCAGTCATAGAAGACAGAGGGTAGCAGTGGAAGGGTACATTTCTGAATGGAGAGCTGTGACAAGTGGTGTTCCTCAGGGATCAGTGCTGGGACCTTTGCTGTTTGTAATATATATAAATGATTTGGAGGAAAATGTAATTGGTTTGATTAGTAAGTTTGCAGACAACACAAAGGTTGGTGGATTTGCACATTGTGATGCGGACCGTCGGAGGATATAGATTGGAGACTTGGGGGGAGAGATGGCAGATGGAGTTTAATGTGAGGTAATGCATTTTGGATGGTCTAATACAAATCAGAAATGTACAGTAAATGGCAGAACCCTTAAAAGTATTGATAGGCAGAGGGTCTGTGTGTACGGGTACACAGGTCACTGAAAGTGGCAAAACAGGTGAAAGTAGTCAAGAAGGCATACGGCATCGGCCGGGGCATTGAGTTTAAAAAGTGGCAAGTCATGTTGCAGCTTTATAGAACCTTAGTTAGGCCGCACTTGGAATATAGTGTTCAATTCTGGTCGCCACACTACCAGAAGGATGTGGAGACTTTAGAGAGGGAGGAAGCTGAGATGGGTCATCCACTCAGCACTTCTGGCTGAAAACTGTTATGAATGCTTCAGTCTTATCTTTTGCACTGATTTGCTGGGCTCCTCCTCATTGAGGATGGGGATATTTGTGGAACAGGTCCTCCTCCAGTGAGATCTTTAATTGTCCACCACCTTTCTCAACTGGATGTGGCAGGACTGCAGAGCTCCGATCTGATCGATGGTTGTAGAATTGTTTAGCTCTGTCTATAAATTGCTACCTATGCTGTTTGTCTCGCAAGTAGTCCCATGTTGTTAATTCACCAGGTTGATGTCTCATTTCTGGGTATGCCGTTTTGTTCCATGCATGCCCTCCACTCTTCTTTGAACCATTGTTGATTCCCTGGCTTGGTGCTATTGATAGAGTCGGGAATATGCTGGTCCATGAGCTTACAGTCTGTGGCTGAGTACAATTCTGCTGCTTCTGATGGCCCACGGTGCCTCATGGATGTCCAGTTTTGAGTTGCTAGATCTTTTCATAGTCTATTCCATTTATCACAGTGACAGTGACCTGGCTTGGGTCACTGTCTGTGTGGAGTTTGCACATTTTCCACATCTCTGCGTGGGTTTCCTCCGGGTGCTCCGGTTTCCTCCCACAGTCCAAAGATGTGCAGGTTAGGTGGATTGGCCATGTTAAATTGCCCTTTTGTGTCAGGGGAGCTAGCTAGGGTAAATGTATGGGGTTATGCGGATAGGACCTGGGTGGGATTGTGGTCAGTGCAGACTCGATGGACTGAATGGCCTCCTGCATTGGAGGATTCTGTGAACATGAGTATCCTCAATGTAAAGTTAGGACTTAGTCTCCACAAGGACTGTGTGGTGGTCACTCCTGCTGATAGTGTCATGGACAGATGCATCTGCGACAGACAGGTTGGTAAGGATGAGATAAAGTATGTTTTTCCCTCTTGTTGGTTCCCTCAACACCTGCCACAGTCCCAGTCTAGCAGCTATGTCCTTTAGGACCCAGCCAGCTCAGTCTGTAGTGGTACTACCGAGTCACTTTTAGTGATGGACATTGAAGAATGTTCTGCGCCCTTCCCACTCAGTGCTTCCTCCAAGTGTTGTTCAGACCCAGAGTCCTTAACCATTCTCATACGACAAGCTCTTCATTCCAGGGATCATTCTTGTAAACCTCCTCTGGACCCCCTCCAAGGCCAGCACATGCCCCCTCAGATATGGAGCCCAAAACTGCTCTCAATAATTCAAATAGAGTCTGACCCCATTTGGCACCAATGGCTAAAGGATTGTATGGGTGGGAACAGCAGAGTGTAAAATTCAATCTTTACTGGACATTCCATTGTTTTTAAGGCAAGTTTAGATAAATTTTTGAACAGTAAAGGAATTGAGGGTTATGGTGAGTGGGCGGGTAAGTGGAGCTGAGTCCACAAAAAGATCAGCCATTATTTTATTGAATGGGGGAGCAGGCTTGAGGGGCCAGATGGCCTACTCCTGCTCCTAGTTCTTATGTTATGAGTTTGAAAAATCTACTGCGAGCACATTATCTATATTTAGGTTTGGACTCTTCTTTCTGTAATATCTTCAAACGTTTTCAGTGCTAAATTACAGGCCTTAAATTTGAAACATTGCACACAACATGACAATATTTAAAGAATGACACAATTTTCTCCTCTTCCTCTGTCTTTGCTTTGCAGGCTTTATCTTTGTTGCCATGGTGATTGTTTCTCTTTTCCTTTGAAGCCCCAGGATAATACCCCACATGCTCTTCATCCTTCTCGCATCCTCACTCAACACTGCAAAATGTTCAGCTTTTACTTAAAACAGTGGAATTACACACTGTCACTCTCCTCGGTTCTTCTTTCCTACTATCTTCAGGCTTTTAAAACTAGATGCCACTGATCCTCCATGACATAATTTATCTATCTTTGCTTATAATGACAAAACACAACAAGAAAGTTGGTGTTAAGGTTAGTTACTCAGATGAGAAAAAGGTGGGGAGGGAATCACCTGGGTCGGTGCTCAGACCACTGTTGTTCACAATGTATGTAAATGATTTGGACTCTAACCCAAAGTATAATTACCAAATTTGCAGACTTAGATATAGACAAAGAAAATAGGACAACACCACCACAAACAGAGGAAGACTAACTAAGAATTGCATAAATTTGCAAAATGGGTATGTAAATGCCAATTGAACTTCAATATAGCGACATGTAAGAGGTGCATTTTCATAGGAGGAGTAAGGAGGCCACATACTGCTTAAAAAATAAGTCAAAATGGGGTAGTGAAGCATAGAGATCTCAGACGGTCCAGCTACATAAGTCATTGAAAGTAGTACAAAGAACAATACAGCACAGGAACAGGCCCTTCGGCCCTCCAAGCCTGCGCTGCTCATGTGCCCAACTAGACCATTCGTTTGTATCCCTCTATTCCCAGTCTGTTCATGTGGCTATCTAGATAAGTCTTAAACGATCCCAGCGTGTCCGCCTCAATCACCTTGCTTGGCAGTGCATTCCAGGCCCCCACCACGCTCTATGTAAAATACGTCCCCCTGACATCTGTGTTGAACCTTGCCCCCCTCACCATGAACCCGTGACCCCTTGTGTTCGTCACCTCCGACCTGGGAAAAAGCTTCCCACTGTTCACCCTATCTATGCCCTTCATAATTTTATACACCTCTATTAGGTCGCCCCTCATCCTCCGTCTTTCCAGGGAGAACAACCCCAGTTTACCCAATCTCTTCTCATAGCTAAGACCCTCCATACCAGGCAACATCCTGGTAAACCTTTTCTGCACTCTCTCCAAAACCTTCACGTCCTTCTGGTAGTGTGGCGACCAGAACTGGACGCAGTATTCCAAATGTGGCCGAACTTCGCATTTATCTGGATTAAATTCTATCTGCCATTTCTCCGCCCAATGTTCCAGCCTACCTATATCCTGCTGTATTCTCTGACAATGTTCATCACTATCCGCAACTCCAGCAATCTTCGTGTCGTCTGCAAACTTACTGATCACACCAGCTACATCTTCCTCCAAATCATTTATATATATCACAAACAGCAGAGGTCCCAGTACAGAGGCCTGCGGAACACCACTAGTCACAGACCTCCAAGCAGAAAAAGACCCCTCCACTGTTACCCTCTGTCTTCTATGGCTAAGCCAGTTTTCCACCCATGTAGCTAGCTCACCTTTTATCCCGTGAGATTTAACCTTTTGCACCAGCTTGCCATGAGGGACCTTGTCAAACACTACTAAAATCCATATAGTCGACATTCACGGCCCTTCCCTCGTCAAATGTAATGTAGATTACGGGCCTTAGGGCAGGGCAAGGTTTATAATTGGGGGAGGGGTAATTATGATGTGATTAGGCAAGAATTAGGGAGCATAAGATGGGAACAGAAACTGTCAGGGAAAGGCACAAATGAAAAGAGGAGCTTGTTCAAGGAACAACTACTGCGTGTCCTTGATAGGTATGTCCCTGTCAGGCAGGGAGGAAATGGCCGAGTGAGGGAACCATGGTTCACAAAAGAGGTTGAATGTCTTGTCAAGAGGAAAAAGGAAGTGTATGTAAAGATGAGAAAACAAGGTTCAGTTGGGTTGCTTGAGGGTTACAAGGTAGCAAAGAATGAGCTGAAAAAAGGGCTTAGGAGAGCTAGGAGGGGGCATGAGAAGTCCTTGGCGGGTCGGATCAAGGAAAGCCCCAAGGCTTTTTACTCTTATGTGCGAAATAAAAGAATGACCAGGGTGAGGTTAGGGCCGATCAAAGATAGTAGTGCATGGAGTCAGAAGAGATAGGAGAGGCGATGAATGAATACTTTTCTTCAGTGTTCATCAAGGAAAGGGACCATGTTTTTGATGATGAGAGTGGGATACAGGCTGATAGGCTGGAGGAGGTAGATGTTCTGAGGGAAGGTGTATTAGCAATTTTGAAAAACTTGAGGGTCGATAAGTCCCCTGGGCCAGATGGGATATATCCAAGGATTCTTTGGGAGGCAAGGGATGAGATTGCAGAGCCTTTGGCTTTGATCTTTGGGTCCTCACTGTCCACGGGGATAGTACAGTAAGAGTTTTAACAACACCAGGTTAAAGTCCAACAGGTTTATTTGGTAGCAAATGCCATTAGCTTTCGGAGCGCTGCTCCTTCGTCAGATGGAGTGGAAATGTGCTCTCAAACAGGGCACAGAGACACAAAATCAAGTTACAGAATACTGATTAGAATGCGAATCCCTTCAACTAACCAGATCTTAAAGATACAGACAATGTGGGTGGAGGGAGCATTAAGCACAGGTTAAAGAGATGTGTATTGTCTCCAGACAGGACAGCCTGCAAGTCCAGGAGGCAGGCTGTGGGGGTTACTGATAATGTGACCTAAATCCAACATCCCGGTTTAGGCCGTCCTCATGTGTGCGGAACTTGGCCAAGTTTGAGAGAAGAGTTGGCCCAAGTAAACTGGGCACAAATAATTGAGAGCAGGACAGTTGAGGAACAATGGTGGATGTTCTGGGAGATATTGAATACCTCTCAATTAATGTATATTCCTGAGAGGAAGAGGAATTTTAGAAGGAAGAAAAATGTTTTGTGGCTAGACAAGGAAGTCAAAGAAGACATAAAGGCAAAAACTAGAACATACCAAACTGCAAAAGCTATTGGTAAGCTGGAGGATTGGGAGAACTTTAAGGTTCAGCAAAACGCTACTAAAAAAAGAATCAAAAGAACTAAGATGAACTGCAAAAGCAGAAAATATAAACACAGATACCAAAAGCTTCTATAAGTATGTAAAGAGGAAGAGAATAGCTAAAGTAAATGTTGGTCCTTAGAGGACAATATGTATTAATGGTAGATATGGCAGAGGCAATATTTTGCCTCTGTCTTCACGGTAGAGAATAATGAAGAACTGTTGTTAATGCAGAGGAATTTGGTAGATAGGCGATGCATTGGTTGTGACATTTCAAAATTCCTTGGATTCTGGTACGGTCCTGGTGGATTGGAAACTAATGTTTGTGGCCTCCGGCATGAAGCCATTCAGTGGAAGTTATTGGCTGGCTGAAAATAATTTACAGTTTGTTTGCCTTACAGAGATTGTAATGTCCATGGAATTAGTCGCCAGAGAAGCAACACAATTGGGTGTCAGCGCCTGGGTGCATAAGGTAGCGGAAGCCTCCTTATTCAAAAAGGGAGCGAGGCAAAAAGTAGGAAACTATAGGCCAGTTAGCTTGACATCTGGTGGGGAAGTTGCTGGAATCGATCATTAAGGAGGAAATGAATGAGCATTTGGAAAGACAAAGCTCAATCCACCATTGTCAGCATGGTTTTATGAAGTATGAGGACATAACTTGCAAGGTGGATAGTGAGGAGCCTGTGGATGTGGTATATCTGGATTTCCAGAAGGCGTTTAACAAGGTGCTGCATAAAAGACTGATCCAGAAGATGAACTTGCAAAGGATTGGGGGTAGAGTTCTGGATTGGATTGAGGATTGGCTGACTGACAGAAAGCTGGTTGGGATAAATGGGTCCTTCTCTGGCCGGCAAAATGTAACTAGCTGAGTGCCACAGGGATCAGTCCTCGGACCTCAACTGTTTACAATCATCTATATAAATGATCTGCAAGCAGACACAGTGTAACATAGCAAAGTTGGCGGATGATACTAAAATAGGTGGGAAAGCAGACAGTGAAGAGCTTATCAAGATTTTCCAGACGGTATAGATAGGCGAGGAGAATGGACCAAAATTTGGCAGATGGAGTTTAATGTGGATAAGTGTGAGGTTATTCATTTTGGAAGAAAAAATAGGACAAATTATTACCTAAACATAAAGCAGATTCAAAATACATGCAAATACTATGTTCATGATACTATGCAGCATGTAATAAAAAAAGCAAATGGGATGTTGGCATTTATTGCAAAGGGACTGGAGTATAAAAGTAGAGAAGTGTTGTTGCAATTAGTGAGACCACATCTGGACTATTTTTGGCCTCCTTATTTGAGGAAGGTGTGCTGCCATTGGAGGCAGCTCGGAGTAGCTTCACTAGATTGATTTTGAGGATGAAAGGGTTGACGTATGAAGAGAGATTTAACAGTTTGAGTTTAGTGGATCTGATTGAGGTATATAAAATTTTAAAAGGCATTGATAAAGTAAATGTGGACCAAGGGCAGAATTCTCCCAAAAAAGTTTAAGTGTTGAATTCGTGGGAAAACTGGAGTAATTCATGCTGGTTTTTTCAGTGGGAGTTCACACCAGAATCTCCCACACTCTGTGCAATACAGAGGCCACAAGTGTGAACATCATTAGATTTCAGGAGGCGGGGCCTATTCCCACTCAGGAGCTGAAACCAGCAGCGCAGAGGCCCCGAACTGTCAGCGTCCTTCTTTGTTGGCCAGCTCAATCACAGGTCAGCCCGGTACTCCCGCAGTGCTGCCCCTCCAACCCCCCATGGCCCAATCGCAGCACAAGAGGCAGACTTCACCCCACACCGCAGTGCAGACTTCCCCTCTGGCTGACACACACCCCCTGCCCAATGCAGGCAGACCCCCCACCCAACCCCACCGATTGCTGGCCTCCCTCCTGCCCCCATCGATCCTTATGCAGAGTGGCAGCGGGACCCACCCACCACCACCGATTACCCCCTCTAAGCCCCACAACTACCCTTGGCACTGCCTAATGCCCAATGGACAGTGCCAAGGTGCCCCCTGGGAATGGGCACTCTGTCCCTTGGGAGGTGCCAGGGCACAGGCCCAGGGGGCACCACCACCCCCCCCCCCCTCGCTGCCTGACCCCTTGTGGGATCCTGATTTTCCCCTCCACTCCAGTGGGGTTGTCCCGATTGTTCCCCAAAAGCGGGGACCTGCTGTAAACCACACTCGCGTGAAATAATCTGGCGGAGTGGGAGAGCCTAGCAGGCCCAGAGAATTCAGTCCCGGGCCCGCTAATCACATTAAAATGACATTAAAATAAGATGTAAAGTACTTACCTGGTGTTCCTGCCTGTTTCCAACGTGAATCAGATGGCGCTGGGAGATGTGCGTGCGGCAGGAACGCAAATGCCATGCATGCCCGGACGCGAGATTCTCCCACCACGCTACGCTAGAAAATTAGGGTGACATGGTGGGGGCATCACCCCTCACAAATCTTGAATAAGAGGTCACAGGTACATGGGACTTAATAGGATGGACGGTTATAGGTGGGTCTAAAAGGTAGGGATATGTTCGGTACAACTTGTGGGGCCGAAGGGCCTGTTTTGTGCTGTAGTTTTCTATGTTTCTATGTATAGGTTGACGGGCGGTAGATTTAAAACTGAGGTGAGGAGGAACTATTTCCCGCAGAGGCTGGTGAATTTGTGGAACGTGCTGCTCCATAGTGCGGTGGAGTCTGAATTGTTGGTTTCAAGAAGGAGATAGATACATTTCTAATTTTAAAAAAAAGAATAAGAGGATATGGGGAACAGGTGCGGAGGTGGATGTGAGACAAGGGAGAGATCAGCCGTGATCTGATTGAATGGTGGAGCAGGTTCATAGACGATGAGGAAACTTTAAATCACAAAAGCGATTCATGTGATATGTGTATATACTGTATGTTGGGGTTTGGTGTGCAGGTCAGGTGACTCCTGGGCAATTGGCCCCTCGCAGTGTGTGGCCCAGTTGGGCAATCTTATGGAGGGAATGGAGAGACATGGTCTTGAGTAAGGGCAGAAGGTTTTTTTAGTTTAGTTAGGACATCATGATCAGCACAGACTTTTTTAGAAACATAGAAACCCCACAGTGCAGAAGGAGGCCATTCGGCCCATCGAGTCTGCACCGACCACAATCCCACCCAGGCCCTACCCCCACATATTTACCCGCTAATCCCTCTAACCTACGCATCTCAAGACTCTAAGGGGCAATTTTTAACCTGGCCAATCAACCTAACCCGCACATCTTTGGATTGTGGGAGGAAACCGGAGCACCCGGAGGAAACCCACGCAGACACGAGGAGAATGTGCAAACTCCACACAGACAGTGACCTGAGCCGGGAATCGAACCCGGGACCCTGGAGCTGTGAAGCAGCAGTGCTAACCACTGCGCTACCGTGCCGCCCACTTGGAGGGCCGATGGGTCTATTCCTGTGCTGTGCTTTTCTTTCTTTGAAACTGGAGCACCCGAAGGAAACCCACGCAGACACAGGGAGAACATGCAAACTCTGCACAGTCACCTGAGGTCAGAATTGACCCCAGGTTCCTGGCACTGTGAGGCAACAGTACTAACCACTGTGCCACCATGCCGCCCCTTTTCATTGTGGGGGAGATCATCCCAAGACACATGTAAATGTAAAGAGTGGGTGGCATAGTAGCACAGTGGTTATCACTGTTGCCTCATAGCACCAGCGACCAAGGGGGAGGTGTGACCAGCATGGGTACCCGGGAAGATTATAACTAGGACCGGCCCAGTTTTTTATGTTGACCTACAGATCAGAGAAGTGTGGAAGCAGCAGCCTTCACAGTTAGATGATAGGTCCCCGAAGTATTTTCAAGTGTGCCAGCAACTTCTTGGGTTTCTTTTTTCACAGGTGGTAAACTGTTCCCAGTGTAGTCGACTTTTTGTCTTTCATTGAAGGATCTCCCTCTTTCCCAATTTCTATTCCTCACGGAATGAAATTGCTGTCAGAAGCTAGATTTCAATTTATGTGCTAATGTGTATTCATCTGCCATTTTTGCAGCTCTTCTCGATGTTTCAACTTTCTGTTCCTCAACATGAGTTCTCAACATAGGATTATATGAGTTCTTATCACTTCTGGAAGTGAGTTTTAAACTCCTCCATCAGAATTTTATCTCTAATAGCCTCGTATGTCTTTTCTATCTTCAATGCTCTCACCCATCTATTGAAGTTGCTCTGCTTAATTCTTTCAAACTCAGTATATGTCTGACCTGATTCCTCCTTTACATTTCTGAACCATTGTTTATATGCTCCTGGTACCAATTTGTAAGCACTCAGAACAGCCTTTTTTTACTTCATACTTTCCTGACACCTTTCCTGACAGCGCTACAAACACCTCAGTATCCCTGTTGACCAACTTGGTCTGAATTAACATTACCCACACCATCTCTGGCTATTTCATCTGTGTCGCCAATTTCTCAAAGGAGATGAAAAAGGCTTTTGCGTCCTTCTCATCGAATTTTGGTACTGTTTGGACATGTTTGTATATAGCCAACCACCTCGTAGGGATATGTCGAGCTTATTCACCATCACTTCCATCTTATGCTTTCACTTCTGTCATTTTAAGTCTTCTTGCTTAAACTTCCAACGTCATCTTTTCCAACTCAAATCATCTTTCCCTTTCTTCTCTCTTTTCCCCTCTTTCTTTCCTCCCTCTCTTTTTTCCTCTCTTCCTCTCTCTCTTTTTCCCTCTCGCTTTCCTCTGCTTTTTCTATCTCCAGCCTTTTAAGTTCACTTTCTAACTCCAATCATCTCATTTACAATTTAATGTTTTCTAACTCCACTGCGCTTGACTGTTTCTCGGATACACCTAAATGCTTGGCTATCTCCATTACAATTTTAGCTTTCCTATTCTCCCTGGTTAAACCCAATTTTAGCACTGCAATGAATGTGAAATATGGGCGGCACGGTGGTTAGCACTGCTGCTTCACAGTTCCAGGGACCTGGATTCGATTCCCGGCTTGTGTCACTGTGTGGAGTTTGCACATTCTCCTTGTGTCTGCGTGGATTTCCTCCGGGTGCTCCGGTTTCCTCCCACAGTCCAAAGATGTGCGGGTTAGGTTGATTGGCCATGCAAAAAAAAAAATTGCCCTTAGTGTCCTGAGATGCGTAGGTTAGAGGGATTAGTGGGTAAATCTGTAGGGATATGGGGGTAGGGCCTGGGTGGGATTGTGGTCGGTGCAGACTCGATGGGCCGAATGGCCTCTTTCTGCACTGTAGGGTTTCTATGATTCTATGATTCCTCCAGTCGCCACAGTCCGGCACCTGTTCGGTTCAATGCACCTAACCAAAATGTGGGAGGCATCTGGAGGAAACCCACGCAGACACGGGGAGAAAGTGCAAACTCCACACAGACAGTGACCCAAGCTGGAAATTGAACCCGGGTCCCTGGCGCTGTGAAACAGCAGTGCTAACCACTGTGCTACTGTGCCACCCCTTTCCGGTTATTTAACTAACTAACAGTGAACAGGTGAACTAAACTATTAATTATCCGAATAAAATAACTATTCTAATGGAATGCTGTTTAAATAAATACAATTCCCACTTATTCGCCAAAAAACAGAATATTTAGTCACTCTCAAAATACAACCAGGCTTTATCTTCCGGAATCTTCTGAATTTGCTGATTTCATCTGGAATGTCTGGCTTCTTTTTTGGTACCTTTTCAATTCTGATAAAGCTTTGAGCTAAAAGCTATTATCTATGGCAAAGACAGTTGCTGCTGTGTGTGCCTGTCTGTCGAGCTGTGGCAGAGGAAGTTGCTGGCTGGCTGTAGCTAGGAGCTGGCTGTTATCCACCTGATGACATAGCAGCATCCCTACAATAAGATTGGTTTACAGGTTACCAAAACATTAGGCTGCTGTTATTCAAATATCTATTTTAAATTGATTGGCTAAAATTCAAAAATAGCCTGTTGTCTTGGCAACAGCACTGCCTAGCTTCTCGATACAATGTTTCACTCCATGATCTCTGTGTATTTGCATTTGCACGTGCATCTTTTAACTACCTTTTTTTAACAGACCATGCGATTTTACATCTCTTAGCATTTTACATTTTTGAAAATAATTTTACAAACACTAACTTCACAACAGTGGGTTACCAGTAATACTTGATAAGGTCTTCCTCACTTTGCTCCAAGAGGTACACGCTGTGGTTTCTTAAACTCATTCATCTGGTCCACCTTCTTTGTTCTTGCCTCATGCGTCTTTGACCTGTTGTGAAGTAAAGCTCACAGCTTTGGTTAATTCCTTACAATACTGTACTGGTTGTCCACTCATCAAATGATAATTAGTTTGTTGTGAATCAATGGTTCTTGTAGTGACATGGGATGTCCTGTAATCAGCCCAAATGGACTGAGTCCCGTCATCCGATCAGCATTAGTTCTAATGTTGCGCAGTACAATGGGTAGTGCTTGAGACTAAAGACCTTCCTGATGTTATTTAGATAACCTTTCTTTGATCGTCCTATTCATTCTTTCCGCCTGGAGAATTTGTCTACTATTACCAGGGCATGTTTATATCCTTGGCAAGGAGGAAGGGATATATAATCAACCTGTAAATGTTGGAATGGTCCTGGTGGTGCTGGTGCCCTTCACTGAGGTATTTGTGTCTTTGGACCATTATTATTTTGTTGGCATGTAGCACACCTATCTAGTACATTCTGCGCATGTGTTTTGAACTTATGGTTCCACTATTGTTTATTAAATCGTTGAGTCATTTGCTGGACTCTTATATGCCAGTACGAGTGAATTTTTTGGACCAGACATGGCATTAGGGTAGCCGGGATCATTGGTTTCCCAGTCTTTGTGTGTCGCCACATGTCGTCTGAGCATATTTGAGCTCCGTCTGCCAGCCAGACCCATTTATCTTCATGTGATGCCGTACTCTGCGTTTCTGACAAGTCTCTTAAGTCTTTGGGGTTTCTAACCACTGTAGCCTGTTTTTGTCATTCGAGAGTTGGAAGATCTGCAGCCTGCTTTGCAGCTTGATCAGCTAGAGTGTTTCCCCTAGCCTCTTCCGTTGACTCCTTGGTATGGGCTCTACACTTCAAAATCGTTTCTTCTTTGAAGAGTTGCAAAGCTTCTAGCAGTAACCTTACTTCTGCCCCATTCTTTTAAGAGTACAGTAAGGAGTCTCACAACACCAGGTTAAAGTCCAGCAGGTTTATTTGGTATCAGTGATACCAAATAAACCTGTTCGACTTTAACCTGGTGTTGTGAGACTCCCTATTGTGCCTAATCCAGTCCAATGCCGGCATCAGCGCATCATTTATAGGAGTACCCATTGCTGTCATAGACCCTTCTTTCTCTTGTATAAATGGGTGAAAAAACCTTCCATTTTCAGGGATCCTTAATGCAGGGGCTGTACACAAGGCTCCTTTCAATTTTTCAAAGGCTTCTCGTTGTTCTGGTCTTGGAATTTTGTCTTGTGGCTGCACCTTTCCCATTAACAGATCTGTCTATGGTTGTGCCAACTGAGGTCATTCCATTTCAGATAGCCTGTGTTCTGTCTGCAGTCATTTCTTTCTTGCCTTGTGATATTTTCTGCCATAAGTATACTACTTCCTATTGGGTGAGTTGTGCTTTGTCCAAACAGGCTTTGTGACCCTTTTGATGTAAAAAGTCGAGTATAATTGTGAGGTCCTTTTTATGCTGTTTTTCTGTTTCAGAGGCTATTAAGACATTGTTCAGATACTGTATAATAGTTGATTCTAAATCAGGTAATTCTTGCAAATGATTTTGCAGTGCCATATGATATATGGTGGGGCTATTGTGAAACCCTTGTGGCAACCTTGTCCAGGTATATTGCTGATGGCCTATTGTAAATGGGAACCATGGCTGTATTTCTGGGGTTAAAAGCCGTTGACCATATCAATCACCAAGAACCAACTACATTCTGGAGTTAATATATTAAAGATGGTCGAAGGATCAGCCACAAAAGGTGTGTCAACTTGTCAATGTTCTTGTTCACCTCCTTGATAGTCTATCATAAGTCGCTATGTTCCATTTGCCTTTCTTGCAGGCCATGCCGGACCATTAGCTGCACTGTGTTTTGACCAAAATCCCCTTTTGTTCTAATGCTGTTACGACATCTTTGGCTCCATTCACCTGAGGCCTGATTTATAGGGCCCTGTTTAGTACAGTGGGGAACTTTTCTGATAAATATTACTGGATCCAGCTTTCCACAATCTGTCTTCTGTTGGGTCCAGATTGGATGTCCCTGCCATTTGACCCTACTCATCTGTCTAAGATTCCAATAAACTCTGCCTTGCATGAACATAAGCTTGACAAATCTGTTGGAATTCTTTTGAAGTTGTAACTAATAGAGTTGACAAGGGGGAGCCAGTTGATGTGGTATATTTGGACTTTCAGGAAACGTTTGACGAAGTCCTACATAAGAGATTATCGTGCAAGATTGTCTTTTGTTATTGCAATGGAGAGGGATAGGGCCGTACGGCAGGGCAAGGTTTACAATTGGGGGAGAGGTAATTATGATGCGATTAGGCAAGAATTAGGGGGCATAAGTTGGGAACAGAAACTGTCAGGGAAAGGCACTCATGAAAAGTGGAACTTTTTCAAGGAACAAATACTGGGTGTCTTTGATAGGTACATAATGTCCCTGTCAGGCAGGGAGGAAATGGCCGAGTGAGGGAACCATGGTTCACGAAAGAGGTGGAATGTCTTGTGAAAAGGAAGAGGGAAGCTTATGTAGGGATGAGGAAACAAGGTTCAGATGGCTCGATTGAGGGTTACAAGTTAGCAAGGAACGAGCTGAAAAAGGGGCTTAGGAGAGCTAGGAGGGGACATGAGAAGTCCTTGGCGGGTCGGATCAAGGAAAACCCCAAGGCTTTTTACTCTTATGTGAGGAATAAAAGAATGACCAGGGTGAGGTTAGGGCTGGTCAAGGACAGTAGTGGGAACTTGTGTATGGAGTCAGAAGAGATAGGCGAGGTGATGAATGAATACTTTTCTTCAGTGTTCACCAAGGAGAGGGGCCATGTTTTTGAGGAAGAGAAGGTGTTGCAGGCTAATAGGCTGGAGGAAATAGATGTTCGGAGGGAGGATGTACTGGCAGTTTTGAATAAACTGAAGGTCGATAAGTCCCCTGGGCCTGATAAAATATATCCGAGGATTCTTTGGGAGGCAAGGGATGAGATTGCAGAGCCTTTGGCTTTGATCTTTGGGTCCTCGCTGTCTACGGGGATGGTGCCAGAGGACTGGAGAATGGCGAATGTTGTTCCTCTGTTTAAGAAAGGGAATAGAAATGACCCTGGTAATTATAGACCGGTTAGTCTTACTTCGGTGGTTGGTAAATTGATGGAAAAGGTCCTTAGGGATGGGATTTACGACCATTTAGAAAGATGCGGATTAATCCAGGATAGTCAGCACGGATTCGTGAAGGGCAAGTCGTGCCTCACAAATTTGATTGAATTTTTTGAGGAGGTAACTAAGTGTGTTGATGAAGGTAGGGCAGTTGATGTCATATACATGGATTTTAGTAAGGCGTTTGATAAGGTCCCCCATGGTTGGCTTGTGATGAAAGTGAGGAGGTGTGGGATAGAGGGAAAGTTGGCCGATTGGATAGGTAACTGGCTGGCTGATCGAAGAGAGAGGGTGGTGGTGGATGGAAAATTTTCGGATTGGAGGCAGGTTGCTAGCGGAGTGCCACAGGGCACTCTGCTCTTTGTGATTTTTATTAATGACTTAGAGGAGGGGGCTGAAGGGTGGATCAGTAAATTTGCTGATGACACCAAGATTGGTGGAGTAGTGGATGAGGTGGAGGGCTGTTGTAGGCTGCAAAGAGACATAGATAGGATGCAAAGCTGGGCTGAAAAATGGCAAATGGAGTTTAACCCTAATAAATGTGAGGTGATTCATTTTGGTAGGACTAATTTAAATGTGGATTACAGGGTCAAAGGTAGGGTTCTGAAGACTGTGGAGGAACAGAGAGATCTTGAGGTCCATATCCACAGATCTCTGAAGGTTGCCACTCAAGTGGATAGAGCTGTGAAGAAGGCCTATAGTGTGTTAGCTTTTATTAACAGGGGGTTGGAGTTTAAGAGCCATGGGGTTATGCTGCAACTGTACAGGACCTTGGTGAGACCACATTTGGAATATTGTGTGCAGTTCTGGTCACCTCACTATAAGAAGGATGTGGAAGCGCTGGAAAGAGTGCAGAGGAGATTTACCAGGATGCTGCCTGGTTTGGAGGGTAGGTCTTATGAGGAAAGGTTGAGGGAGCTAGGGCTGTTCTCTCTGGAGCGGAGGAGGCTGAGGGGAGACTTAATAGAGGTTTATAAAATGATGAAGAGGATAGATAGAGTGAACGTTCAAAGACTATTTCCTCGGGTGGATGGAGCTATTACAAGGGGGCATAACTATAGGGTTTGTGGTGGGAGATATAGGAAGGATATCAGAGGTAGGTTCTTTATGCAGAGAGTGGTTGGGGTGTGGAATGGACTGCCTGCAGTGGTAGTGGAGTCAGACACTTTAGGAACATTTAAGCGGTTATTGGATAGGCACATGGAGCACACCAGGATGATAGAGAGTGGGATAGCTTGATCTTGGTTTCAGATAAAGCTCGGCACAACATCGTGGGCCGAAGGGCCTGTTCTGTGCTGTAATGTTCTATGTTCTAAAACACATAGGATTGGGAGAAGTGTATTGAGATGGATGGAAAGCTGGTTCGCAGAGAAAAAACAAAGTAGGAATTAATGGGGGATCTCATAGGGACTTATAAATTTCTAACAGGACTGGACGGGATAGGTGCAGGGAGGATATTCTCGATTAGCGGGGAAGTCCAGAACCAGGGCTCACAGTCTGAGGACTTGGGGTAGATCATTTAGGGCAGAGGTGGGGAGGCATTTCTTCACCCAAAGTTGGATTGAGCCTGTGGAATTCATTACCACAGGAAGTAGTTGATGCCAAAACATTGAATGTATTCAAGAGGCGGTTGGATATCGCACTTGGGGTGAATGGGATCAAAGTTCTGGGGAGAAAGGAGGATTAGGCGAATTGGACGATCAGCCATGATCGTAATGAATGGCGAAGCAGGCTCGAAGAGTTGTCCCTTCTTCCAAGTCTGGCTTATTAACCTTTTAATGTTTTGGCCAATTCACTTTTTAATCCTGCCACAAAAGCTGATTTCAGGGGTCTTAACATGCTCCCGTCAATGTTTTCAGCCGTTACTTCCCTAATGTCTGAGTGCTCAAGCCATACTGTTCTAAATCTTTCCTTGCTTACATCCTCACTCGCCTTCTACTGACATGCTGCTATCTTTCCCCAATCCGTCTTACTTGGAGTATATGCCATACACCAAAGTCGAATCTGAATTTTAGCAAGACCTTTTGAAAAGGTACCACGTGGTAGGTTGTTGCATCAGGTTATCATAGAAATCATAGAAATCATAGAAACCCTACAGTGCAGAAGGAGGCCATTCGGCCCATCGAGTCTGCACCGACCACAATCCCACCCAGGCCCTACCCCCACATATTTACCCGCTAATCCCTCTAACCTACACATCCCAGGACTCTAAGGGGCAATTTTTAACCTGGCCAATCAACCTAACCCGCACAACTTTGGACTCAAATCTCATGGGATCCAGGGTGAGGTCGCCAAATGGATATAAAATTGGCTTGATGACAGAAGACAGAGGGTAATTGTAGAGGGTTGTTTTTCAAACTAGAGACCTGTGACCAGCGGTGTGCCTCAGGTGTCGGTGCTGGGTCTATGGTTATTTGTCATTTATATTAATTATTTGGATGAGAAGTTAGGAGGCATGGTTAGTAAATTTGCAGAAGACACCAATATTGGTGGCTTTGTGGACAGTGAAAATGGTGATTTAGGATTGCAACGGGATCTTGATCAATTGTGCCATGGGCTGATGAATGGCAGATGAAGTTTTTTTTAGATAAATGCGACGTGATGCATTTTGGCAGATCGAACCAGGGCAGGACTTACTTTGTTAATGGTAGGGTATTGGGGTAGATCAAAGAGATCTAGGGGTACAGGTTCATAGCTCTTTGAAAGTGGAGTCACAGATGAACAGGGCGGTGAAGAAGGCATTCGGCATGCTTGGTTTCATTGGTCAGAACGTTGAATACAGGAATTGGGATATCTTGTTGAAATTATACAAGACATTGCTAAGGCCACACTTGGAATATTGTGTACAGTTCTGGGCATCCTATTATAGAAAGGATAATATTCAACTGGAAAGAGTGCAGAAAAGATTTATTAGGATGTTACTGGGACTTGATGGTTTGAATTATAAGGAGAGACTGGATAGACTGGGAATTTTTCCCCTTGGAGTGTAAGAGACTTAGGGGTGATCTTAGAGAGGTCTATAAAATAATGAGGAGCATAGATAAGGTAGATAGTCAACACCTTTTCTGAATGGTCGGGGAGCCTAAAACTAGAAGGCATATGTTTAGGTGAGAGGGGAGAGAAAGGGTCCAGAGGGGCAATTTTTTCTCTCTCAGGGTGGTGAGTGCCTGGAAGAAGCTGCCAGAGGTAGTTGTAGAGGCAGGTACAATTTTGTCTTGTAAAAAGCATTAGACAGTTACATGGGTAAGATGGGTATAGAGGGATATGGGCCAAATGCAGGCAATTGGGACGAGCTTAATGGTTTAAAAAAAAGGGCGGCATGGACAAGTTGGGCTGAAGGGCCTGTTTCCATACTGTAAACCGCTATGACTCTGATTCCATGTTGCATCCAAATTCTGGCCATCATTTCCCAAACCATTTGCTATTGCAGTGCTCAATTCTATCGCTTTTCGAGGGGGTACGATACATATCAGCATCCCGTGGATGCAACCCATAAATGCCTTTCAATCTTTTCAATGCGTCCCATGTTTTAACCACTTTTCTTAGGATGGGGAATTGATTTGGTCCATTTATCTATCTTTTCTGGTTCTGCTGGACTATAGTAGACCATTCATTCGTAGTGGCGGGCCTTACATGTGGTTTTTCCATCTTCATCTTCCACTTCCTCTGTCTTGGTCTTTTGGCTATGAGTTCTTACTGGGCACAAACCTGGATATAGCAGCCCATCACTCTCATCCCCTTACTGTCGCTGCTATCATCTTCCGAATAGTGTTGGCACTATCTAAGCTGATATTGATGGTCCAGTTAGAAGGGCGGCACGGTAGCACAGTGGTTAGCACTGCTGCTTCACAGCTCCAGGGACCTGGGTTCGGTTCCTGGCTTGGGTCACTGTCTGGGTGGAGTTTGCACATTCTCCTCGTGTCTGCGTGGGTTTCCTCCGGGTGCTCTGGTTTCGTCCCACAGTCCAAAGATGTGCGGGTGAGGTTGATTGGCCATGCGGAAATTGCCCCTTAGTGTCCTGAGATGTGTAGGTTAGAGGAATTAGTGGGTAAAATATGTAGGGATATGGGGGTAGGGCCTGGGTGGGATTGTGGTTGGTCAGACTCGATGGGCCGAATGGCCTCTTTCTGTACTGTAGGGTTTCTGTGATTTCTCTGAAGACTGGACTCATAGAGGGGTACAGCGGCGATTTGTTTACTGACTTCATGATCTGCTTATTCTTTTCTTTTTCAAGCACTAATTCATCTTTTAGCTCTTGATTTTTCTTTTTCTCTTCCTTTAGGGAGGCGCAAACAGTTGCCAGTTGGTCTTGCAAACTTTTAACCTTTCGATGTCTCTTTCTGGGTTTGCTGCCGATACCGTAGTTGTTGATTTATCACTAAAAAACATCCGACCCTGCACAAATCATTCACCCGAGGAGTGTTTCCCATGCCCGTTTGATATTGTCCAAAGTCCATTGTCCTTTAGAGACACCATGTTTATGTTCTACCTCCATTCGTACATCTAGTATCTTCAATCATTGTTCCAGAAAGTCATTGTGGCTTACTGCATTTCGAGTTCTGTTACCTATGGAGGGGCTATACCACCTTTTATGGTGGTAGGTACTTTTTCTCTGTTGCCTGCCGTAATGGGCTATCAGGGCGTGGATCCTTTCCTTTATTGCAAGGAGGGACAGATAGGCTTATTTAAGTAAGCTTCTGGGTGTGTATAGGTCCTAAGACGCGGGCTCTAAGTCTGTTCGAAAATTCTTTAAGGATCTTGCCAAGTCTGCCGAACTCGGATCTTGTGACAATACAGGTGGAGGAGGTGGTTAAGAAGGCATATGGTGTGCTGGCCTTTATCAATCGAGGGATTGAGTTTAGGAGTCCGGGGATAACGATGCAGCTATATAAGACCCTCGTCAGACCCCACTTGGAGTACTGTGCTCAGTTCTGGTCGCCTCATTATAGGAAGGATGTGGAAAAGATTGAAAGGGTGCAGAGGAGATTTACAAGGATGTTGCCTGGATTGAGTGGCATGCCTTATGAGGATAGGCTGAGGGAGCTCGGTCTTTTCTCCTTGGAGAGATGTAGGATGAGAGGAGACCTAATAGAGGTATATAAGATGTTGAGAGGCATAGATCGGGTGGACTCTGAGGCTTTTTCCCAGGGTGGAAATGGCTGCTATGAGAGGACACAGGTTTAAGGTGCTGGGGGGTAGGTACAGGGGAGATGTTAGGGGAAAGTTTTTCACACAGCAAGTGGTGGGCGAGTGGAATCGGCTGCCGTCAGTGGTGGTGGAGGTGAACTCAATAGGGTCTTTTAAGAGACTCCTGGATGAGTACATGGGACTTAATAGGATGGAGGGTTATAGATAGGCCTAAAAGGTAGGGATGTGTTCGGCACAACTTGTGGGGCTGTAGTTTTCTATGTTTCTATGTTTCTGAAGGTTGGCCGAACCTTTCTACCATCGATCATCGCTCGTTACAGATAGGAATCCTACCGACTACGCTAGATTGTTGAATACAGACTTCTAAAGAGCCGGGAATTGGCAGTAGAATTCTCTCTTTATTCATCTCTCAACACATAACAACCATTCTGATTCCAACTAAATCTCAGTCTCATTCCACCACACTATCTGTTGATGAGCCTCACTACTTTTAATTGGCTCTCATTTGCTGCAGTGTGGGCGTGTCCACGTTTCTAGGTCAGTTGGTTAGCAGAACATTTCTGTTCTCTGTTTCAAATTTAATGCATTAACCCTTACACCACATCTCCTTTTCTGGAAATTCTGCTTTGTTGTAAGTAGTTTGTATATTCGAGTATTTTTTATGTATTTCTGTATGGGGACTTGAGGGGGCAGGGAAAAATGGTATGGGATCCCCATGTGTCCCATAGGAACTCGACAGGCCGGCCTCTTACTTTGCCTTTCACAAGGGGTCTCCCTACACTATCCCATTCAGTGTTGTAAACCCAAGTCGGGGAGGTCTGGCACTGTCATGCTTCCAGTCCGGAGTCTAATTGGGGGTAGAGTTAAAAGGGACTTCGGAGGCAACCCCCGGAGTTGTAGTGTATTGTCTGGCAGATCCTTCTAATGGCATAGGTTGGGGTTCTCTTCCATGAAATCATTGGGGCAGTCGTGGAGTCTGGTTGGGTGGGGTTCTACATTCCCTGGCAAAATGGCCGAGCTGGCGACAGTTGGAACACTGCGCATGTGGGGTGGATATCTGGGGTTGGTTTTGTCTTGTTCCCTTTACCTGGGGTGGAGAATATATTGGGGGTTCTGCACGGGTCTGCGTTTTCTGTATAAGTGATTGGCAGGAGTATATGAGGGTGGGTGCCCTGAGTTTCCCAGTCCTCTGTTTCCACCTCCCCCTTCGTTATGCCAAACTGGGCCGGGTCTGGGTGGATCTGGTTCATCTTTCAGTGTTTCGGGAACTTGGGGGTGCCTGTTTGTCTGACTTCCCGTTCCCCCACACGAGTCATTTTGCAGATAGCCCAGGCTTCTGTATGTGTATTATCATTGGGGTCAAAATTCTCACAGGCTTTCCGGCTCCTCTCGGTGGCGTGTGCTATCAGGGTCCAGAAACATGTAGGCCAGTGGTGTGCGTTTAATTGAACCCTATTTAATTGACCGAAACGAGCAACAAATTGGTTCCATATTCGGCCAGTTGTTTAAGCCTTTTACCGGGTCATCCTATTGTAGCCTATTGTAGCCAGAACAGCTGCCTTCATGTCTGGTAGGGTCCCCCCCGGCCATATTCTGGGGTTCGGGTAGGGCGGAACGGATGGCGGGAATTAAACATAACAGAATAAGTTTGACCTCTTCTATCTCGTCTAGGCCGTTTAAGACACAACGTTGGGTTATCTGGTCAAAGAGAGCATTTGGATCCCCGGAGGATTTGAATACTCCAATCGCTTTAGCTATGTCAGTGAGTTGGCTCATGGTGTATAAAGTTACATAAGTCACATTGTGGTTCAGTCTGATTAGTGACTGGAGTTTTCGGGATGGGAATCGGACTAGGGATGGGACCTACTGGGATGGCAGTCGGACTAGGGGCGGGGATCTCCTGGGATGGGAACCGGACTATGGGTGAGACTGAGTTTTCCAGGATGGGGGCCAGATTAGGGGCTGAAACTAAGTTTTCTGCAATGGGGGCCAGATTAGATGGTGCCGTTGGTTCCATTACTGGGAATGGAGGTGGGGATCCCCAGTTGGCAGTGCTTAATGGCAGGCAACCTCTTCTAATTCCCCCCACTTTACCCCTGGGTCACTATGCACACATTACACCCCTTTTTATGGCTAGTTGTGATTTTAAATCTTCAATTTCACGGAGGCATTTGGAGCGGTCTGTTGCGCAGGCAGTATTTTCTTTTCCTGCTTGGTGCAAAACCTTTACTGTAGCCTGCACATCACTGCATTTACGTTTAACTTCCTCTACCTGTTACTGCACGGCCTCTCTCTCTCTGACAGCGCGCTGTGCCTTTTGGTAGGCTTTATCACATTGAGCCTGGCACTGGCTCATGTATATCATATTAATCTGGTCCCTTTCCGCTTGTGTGCCTACCACCACTTTCAATTATTGTATGTGCATGGTAGCACTCATTAAGTCCTGTTTTAGTTGGGTTACCTGGGCCTCTCTTTCCCATTTAACCCGCTTTTCTACCATGGAGCTGTTCCAGACAACTGCCGATCTCAATTGCCTTACTAAGTTAGGGAGCCCTTTTACCCACTTCCTTATGGGCATGACTCCAACAATTCTCTCCCTTGGATCCCAGATCCGGTTTCGAGGCGTCACTCAACTACACCCATTTGGGCCATTTATGGTTCAAATACACACGGAGGACTTCCTCCCATTTGGCATGACTGGCCATGATTATTTCCTTTTAGGGTTCGTCACGTGGCTATGGGTAAGGGATCGGGGTAGAGGTTTGGTTTTCACTAAATTCCCTCCTGCAGGTTTTATCCAAACTCCCTTGACTATCCTAGTTCTAACTACACAGTTTGTCCACCCCGTGTTACAGACACCGGGTTTATGGCCCAATTTACTGGTCGAATCTGTATTAGTCCTTCACTCACTCAAGACTGGCTTTTGCTCTCTTAGTTCAGGCTCAGGCGGAATTTTGGAGAATACTGTGTTGAAGGTTCGACTTGGAGCAATGTATCACTTCTTATCGAAGGACCATCTAGGGACACCAAATGTTGTACCTGTAAAACTTCAGATACTTTCGACCAGTTTACTTCCTCAAAAGTTTTACCCAGGAGCCCTTATTTGCAAGATGGATAAACGACAAACAGAAGTAAAAGTTCACTAAGTTTATTAACACTATTAACCCTTAAATTACCGACCTAAAACAAGAGGATACCCCAGATTTAAGTGTTTAAAAGAACAAAGAAAATTGCAGCACAGGATTAGGCCCTTCGGCCCTCCAAGCCTACACTGACCATGCTGCCTGACTGAACTAAAACCTCCTAACCTTCCGGGGACTGTATCCTTCTTTTCCCATTCTATTCATGTATTTGCCAAGACGCCTCTTAAAAGTCACTATGGTATCTGCTTCCACTACCTCCCCCGGCAACGAGTTCCAGGCACCCACCACTCTGTGTAAAAAATCTGCCTCGTACATCTCTTTTAAAACTTGCCCCTCGCACCTGAAACCTATGTCCCCTAGTAATTGACACTTCCACCTTGGGAAAAAGCTTCTGACTATCCACTCTGTCCATGCCCCTCATAATCCTGCAGACTTCTATCAGGTCGCCCCTCAATCTCCATTGTTCCAGTGAGAACAAACCAAGTTTGTTCCAGTGAGAACAAACCTCTCCTCATAGCTAATGCCCTCCATACCAGGCAACATCCTGGTAAATCTTTTCTGGACTCTCTCCAAAGCCTCCACATCCTTCTAGTATTGTGGTGACCAGAATTGAACACTATATTCCAAGTGCAGCCTAACTAAGGTACTATAAAGCTGCAACATGACTTGCCAATTTTAAAGTTCAGTGCCCCGGCTGATGAAGGCAAACATGCCGTATGTCTTCTTGACTACCTTCTCCACCTGCGTTGCCACTTTCAGTGACCTGTGTACCTGTACACCCAGATCCCTCTGCCTATCAATATTCTTAAGGGTTCTGCCATTTACTGTATATTTCCTATCTGTATTCGACCTTCCAAAATGCATTACCTCACATTTGTCCGGATTAAACTCCATCTGCCATCTCTCCGCCCAAGTCTCTAACTCTCCAAACGATATAAAGTTTTAAAGTTTCTTTATTAGTGGCACAAGTAGGCTTACATTAACACTGCAGTGAAGTTACTGTGAAAATCCCCTAGTTGCCACACTCCTGCGCCTGTTCGGGTACACTGAGGGAGAATTTAGCATGGCCAATGCATCACATCTTTTGGACTGTGGAAGGAAACCTGAGCACCTGGAGGAAACCCAGGCAGATGTGGAGAGAACGTGCAGACTCTGCACAGTCAGTGACCCAAGGCGGGAATCGAACCTGGGGCCCTGGCGCTGTGAGGCAGCAGTGCTAGCCACTGTGCTTCACAGCATAGCTTGTATAGATGAGTTGGCGGAGTGAGCAGTGAAGTGGTAGATGGATTTTAACAGAGAAGTATGAGGTCAGCATTTAGCGAGGTCAAACATTTATAGTGAGTACACAATAAGTGGGAATATACTAAGAGGCGCCGATGAAGTGTGAGATTTTGGCACACAAATACACAGGTCCCTAAAGACAGCAATTCAAGTAGACATGGTTGTAAGGAAGGCAAATGAAATGATCTCTTTGGTCAAGGTATAGAATGTAAAAGTAAGGATGTAATGTTGGAATTGCATAGAACATTGGTGAGGCCACCACTGGAGTATTGTGTGCAGTTCTGGTCACCATATTACAGGAAGGATGTAATTGCTCTGGAGAGAGTGCAGAGGAGATTTATAAAAATGTTGCCAGGACTAGAAAAGTGTAGCTACGAGGAGAGAGACGGTGGCACAGTGGTTAGCACTGCTGCCTCATGCGTCAGGGAGCCAGGTTCAATTCCAGCCTTGGGTCATTGTCTGTGTGGAGAGCGCACATTCTCCCTGTGTCTGCGTGGGTTTCCTCCGGGTGTTCCGGTTTCCTCCCACAGTCCCACAGCGGATTAGGTTGATTGGCCATGCTAAATTGACCCAAGACCCTAGGGATTAGCATGGTAAGTATATGGGGATAGGGCCTGGGGATAGGATTGTGGTCGGTGCAGACTTCGTGGGCTGAATGGCCTCCGTCTGCACTATAGGGATTCTATGATTCGATGGGTTGGGGTTAATTTATTTGGAACAAAGAAGGCTGAGGAGTGACTTGATTGCAATGTACAAAATTATGAGGGGCCGGCATGGTGGCACAGTGGTTCGCACTGCTGCCTCACAGCGCCAGCGACCCAGGTTCGATTCCTGGCTCGGGTCACTGTCTGTGCTAGTGTGGTTCGGGCAGCTGAATATTCTGGGGTATAAGTGTTTTAGGCGAGACAGAGAAGGGGCTAGGGGAGGTGGGGGAGTAGTAATGCTGGTTAGGGAGCATATTACAGTGGTACAGAGGGTGGACAATTTGGAAGGGTCATAGAAATCATAGAAACCCTACAGTGCAGAAGGAGGCCATTCGGCCCATCGAGTCTGCACCAACCACAATCCCACCCAGGCCCTACCCCCACATATTTACCCGCTAATCCCTCTAACCTATGCATCTCAGGGGCAATTTTAACCTGGCCAATCAACCTAACCCGCACATCTTTGGACTGTGGGAGGAAACCGGAGCACCCGGAGGAAACCCACGCAAACACGAGGAGAATGTGCAAACTCCACACAGACAGTGACCCAAGCCGGGAATCGAACTCGGGACCCTGGAGCTGTGAAGCAGCAGTGCTAACCACTGTGCTACCGTGCCGCCCAGGGTCAGGTAATGAGTCACTGTGGGTGGAGCTCAGAAACAGGAAGGGCGCAGTCACTATGCTGGGGGTATACTACAAGTCTCCCAACAGCCCACGGGAATTTGAGGAACGGATATGTAAGGAGATTCTGGACAGGTGCAGAAAAAATAGTGTTGTTGTAGTGGGAGGCTTTAATTTCCCTCACATAGACTGGAAATCGCTTAGGGCTGGGGGCCTGGACGGGGAAGAATTTATAAAATGCGTACACGAAGGTTCTTTGGAACAATATGTTGACAGTTCAACTAGAGAGGAGGCTATACTGGACCTAGTACTGGGGAATGAGCCTGGTCAGGTCATCAAAGTTTCAGTAGGGGAACATGTGGCAAATAGAATCATAGAAATCATAGAAACATAGAATCATAGAAACCCTACAGTACAGAAAGGCCATTCGGCCCATCGAGTCTGCACCGACCACAATCCCACCCAGGCCCTACCCCCATATCCCTACATATATTACCCGCTAATCCCTCTAATCTACACATCCCAGGACACTAAGGGGCAATTTTTTTAGCATGGCCAATCAACCTAACCCGCACATCTTTGGATTATATATTTGGATTAAATAGTGACCACAATTCTGTAAACTTTAGGATAGTAATGGAAAAAGATGAGTGTTGTCCTATGGGTAAGGTACTGAATTGGGGGAAGGCTAAATACAACCGGATTAGGCAGGATTTGGTAACTGTTGATTGGGAGAGGCTGTTTGAGGATAAATCCATATCTGGCATGTGGGAGTCTTTTAAGGAGCAGTTGATAAGACTGCAGGACAGGCATGTGCCTGTAAAGAGGAAGGATAGGAAAGGTAGGATTTGGGAGCCGTGGATAACAAGTGAAATTGTGGGTCGAATCAAAAAGAAAAAAGAGGCATACATGAGGTCCAGGCAGCTCAAAACAGATGGAGCACTTGGAGGAATACAGAGAAAGTAGAAAAGAACTCAAACAGGTAGTTAGAAGGGCAAAAAGGGGTCACGAAATGTCCTTGGCAGACAGGATTAAGGAGAATCCTAAGGCATTTTATACATACGTTAAGAACAAGAGGGTTGTTCGGGAAAGAATCGGACCTCTCAGGGACAAAGGAGGGGAATTATGCTTAGAACCAAAGGAAGTAGGAGAGATCCTAAATGAATACTTTGCATCAGTATTCACAAACGAGAGAGACATGTTGACTGGTCGTGTCTCAGAGAGATGTGCTGACCCATTAGAAAAAAATCTTAATTACAAGGGAGGAAGTGTTAGCTTTTTAGGAAACATTAAGACAGACAAATCCCCAGGGCCAGATGGCATCTATCCGAGACTCCTCAGGGAGGCAAGAAATGAAATTGCTGGGCCTCGAACAGAAATCTTTGGAGGAGGTTGAGGGGAGACTTAATAGAGGTTTATAAAATGATGAAGGGGATAGATAGAGTGAACGTTCAAAGACTATTTCCTCGGGTGGATGGAGCTATTACAAGGGGGCATAACTATAGGGTTCATGGTGGGAGATATAGGAAGGATGTCCGAGGTAGGTTCTTTACTCAGAGAGTGGTTGGGGTGTGGAATAGACTGCCTGCAGTGATAGTGGAGTCAGACACTTTAGGAACATTTAAGCGGTTATTGGATAGGCACATGGAGCACACCAGGATGATAGGGAGTGAGATAGCTGGATCTTGGTTTCAGATAAAGCTCGGCACAACATCGTGGGCCGAAGGGCCTGTTCTGTGCTGTACTGTTCTATGTTCACTGGAGACAGGTGAGGTCCCAGAGGATTGGAGGATAGCAAATGTGGTCCTGTTATTTAAGAAGGGTAGCAAGGATAACCCGGATAATTATAGGCCGGTGAGCTTGACGTCCGAGGTAGGGAAATTGTTGGAGAAGATTCTTAGAGATAGGATATATGTGCATTTAGAACTGAATAACCTCATTAGCGATAGACAGCATGGTTTTGTACGAGGGAGGTCATGCCTCACAAATTTGGTTGAGTTTTTTGAGGAGGTGACAAAAACGATTGACGAGGGAAGAGCCGTGGATGTCGTCTATATGGATTTTGGTAAAGCGTTTGACAAGGTCCCTCATGGCAGGCTGGTGCAAAAGGTTAAATCTCACGGGATAAAAGGTGAGCTAGCTAGATAGGTGGAGAACTGGCTTAGCCATAGAAGACAGAGAGTAACAATGGAGGGGTCTTTTTCCCGTTGGAGGTCTGTGACTAGTGGTGTTCCGCAGGCCTCTGTACTGGTTCCTCTGCTGTTTGTGATATATATAAATGATTTGGAGGAAGATGTAGCTGGTGTGATCAGTAAGTTTGCGGACGACACGAAGATTGCTGGAGTTGCGGATAGTGATGAACATTGTCAGAGAATACAGCAGGATATAGATAGGCTGGAACATTGGGCGGAGAAATGGCAGATGGAATTTAATCCAGATAAATGCGAAGTGATGCATTTCGGTAGATCTAATGTAAGGGGGAGCTGTACAATAAATGGCAGAACCATCAGGAGTATCGACACACAGAGGGACCTGGGTGTACAAGTCCACAGATCCTTAAAGGTGGCAGCACAGGTGGAGAGGTTGGTCAAGAAGGTATATGGCATGCTTGCCTTCATTGAACATAAAAGTTGGCATATGATGTTGCGGCTGTATAGAATGTTGGTTAGGCCACATTTGGAATACTGTGTCCAGTTCTGGTCGCCACACTACCAGAAGGACGTGGAGGTTTTGGAGAGAGTGCAGAAAAGGTTTACCAGGATGTTGTCTGGTATGGAGGGTCTTAGCTATGAGGAGAGATTGGGTAAACTGGGGTTGTTCTCCCTGGAAAGACGGAGGATGAGGGGCAACCTAATAGAGGTGTATAAAATTATGAAGGGTATAGATAGAGTGAACAGTGGGAAGCTTTTTCCCAGGTCGGAGGTGACGAACACAAGGAGTCACGGGTTCATGGTGAGGGGGGCAAGGTTCAACACAGATGTCAGGGGGACGTATTTTACATAGAGCGTGGTGGGGGCCTGGAATGCACTGCCAAGCAAGGTGATTGAGGCGGACACGCTGGGATCATTTAAGACTTGTCTAGATAGTCACATGAACAGACTGGGAATAGAGGGATACAAACGAATGGTCTAGTTGGGCACATGAGCAGCGCAGGCTTGGAGGGCCGAAGGGCCTGTTCCTGTGCTTTATTGTTCTTTGTGTGGGGGTTTGCACATTCTCCCAGTGTCTGCGTGGGTTTCCTCTGGTTGCTCTGGTTTCCTCCCACAGTCCAAAGATGTGTGGGTTAGGTGGATTGGCCATGCCAAATTGCCCCTTAGTGTCTGGCGGACTAGCTAGGGTAAATACATGGGATTACGGGGATAGGGCCTAGGTGATTGTGGTCGGTGCTGACTTGACAGGCCGAATGGCTTCCTTCTGAACTGTAGGATTCTATGATATAAAAGAGTGAAATAGTTTCTCTTGGTGGAGAATTCTAGAAGCAGGGGGCATAGATTCAAGATAAGTGGCAGAAGGTGTAGAGGGGACACAAGGAAGAACTTTTTTATGCAGAGTGTAGTGAGTGACTGGAATTCACTGCCCGAGTTGGTCATAGAGTCATAGAGGTTTACAGCATGGAAGCAGGTCCTTCGGCTCAACTTGTCCATGCTGCCCTTTTTTTTAAACCACTAAGCTAGTCCCAATTGCCCGTGTTTGGCCCATATCCTTCTATATTTAGAGAGGCAAGGACTGATTACGGACAGTCAGCATGGCTTTGTGAGTGGAAAATCATGTCTCACAAATTTGATTGAGATTTTTGAAGGGATAACCAAGAAGGTCGTGAGGGTAGTGCAGTTGATGTTGTCTACATACACTTTAGCAAGACCTTTGACAAGGTATCACGTAGTAGATTGTTGCATAAGGTTAAATTTCACGGGATCCAGGGTGAGGTAGCCAAATGGATACAAAATTGGCTTGATGACAGAAGCTAGAGGTGGTTGTCGAAGGTTGTTTTTCAAACTGGAGGCCTATGACCAGCGGTGTGCTTCAGGGATCGGTGCTGGGTCCACAGTTATTTGTCATTTATGTTAATGATTTGGATGAGAATATAGGAAGCATGATTGGTAAGTTTGCAGATGACACCAAAATTGGTGGCATAGTGGACAGTGAAGAAGGTTATCTCGGATTGCAAGGGGATCTTGATCAATTGGGCCAGTGGGCTGATGAATGACAGATGGAGTTTAATTTAGATAGATTTGAGGTGATGCATTGTGGTAGATTAAACCAGCGCAGGACTTAGTTAATGGTAGGGTGTTGGGGAGTGTTATAGAACAAAGAGATCTAGAGGTACAGGTTCATAGCTCAAATTTACTAGGGACTTGATGATTTGAGGTATACGGAGAGGCTGGATAGACTGGGACGTTTTTCTCTGGAGCGTAGGAGGCTGAGGGGTGATCTTGTAGAGGTCTATAAAATAATGAGGGGCGTAGATCAACTAGATAGTCAATATCTTTACCCAAAGGTAGGGGAGTCTAAAACTAGAGGGCGTAGGTTTAAGGTGAGAGGGGAGAGATACAAAAGTGTCCAGAGGGGCAATATTTTCACTCAGAGGGTGGTCAGTGTCTGGAACAAGCTGCCAGAGATAGAGGTGGATACAATTTTGTCTTTTAAAAAGTGTTTACAGTGACATAGGTGAGATGGATATAAAGGGATATGGGCCAAATGCGGGCAATTGGGACTAGGTTAGTGGTTAAAAACAAAGGGGCAGCATGGACAGGTTGGGCCGAAAGGCCTGTTTCCATGCTGTAAACCTCAATGACTCTAGACCCATCTTCCCCATGTAACTGTCTAAACGCTTTTTAAAAGACAAAATTGTACCCGCCTCTACTACTACCTCTGGCAGCTTGTTCCAGACACTCACCACCCTCTTTGTGAAAAATTGCTCTCGATCTTTTTGTATCTCCCCTTAAACAAATGCACCCTAGTTTTAGACTTCCCTACTTTCGGTGGTGGAGGCAGAGACCCTAAACTGTTTTATAAAGTACCTGGATCTGCATCTTAAGTGCTGTAAGCTACAGGATATGGGGCCAATGCAGGAAGATGGGATTAGAAAGAACATCTGTGTGTCCTCAGGCTGGCATGGACAAAATAGGCCAAATGGCCTTCTATGCTGTAAATCTTTTATGGTTCTATGGAGGAGGCAAAGGAGGGAGAGGTGATGCAAAGCGCTACTGAAACATCCTGTCCCGGGTCAAAGGGAATCAGAACAAGGAAAGAAGGTCAGGAGGAGGGACCCCGAGGCAAATTGCCAGACCAAGGATATACTGTAGGAGATTTTCCTATTGACAAGTGAATGAGTGATCAATGCCGGGTACATCGGTGCATGTCAGAGCCATGTTCTTCATGAAGGCCTGACATGCAATTGAAATGGAGACCAGTGGCTTTAATGGGACTGCCACACTCAATTTCTTTGTCTGTGGATTGTTCTGGGATCAATATGATACCTCGGTGGCACCTCACAGTCCATAACACACTGATGCTTCTTTTATGTGAGGTTTTCGCTGGGCAAAGATAGCCAGCCTGCGAGATTTACCAGCTTCACAGCCATGGTGGCAGAGTGGTTAGAATCATAGAATCCTTACATTGCAGAAGGAGCCCATCTGGCTCATCGAGCCTGCACCAACAACAATCCTGCACAAGCCCTATCCTCTTCACCCCATGTATTTACCTTGCTCGTCCTCTGACATTAAGGGACTATTTAGCATGGCCAATCAACCTAACCCACACATCTTTGGACTGTGGGAGGAAACTGGAGCACCCGGAGGAAACCCATGATTTGATTTGATTTATTATTGTCGCGTGTATTAGCATAGAGTGAAAAGTATTGTTTCTTGCGCGCTACACAGACAAAGCATACCATTCTAAGAAAAGGAAAGGAGAGAGTGCAGAATGGTGTTATAGTCATAGCTTGAGTGTAGAGAAAGATCAACTTAATTCAAGATAAGTCCATTCAAAAGTCTGATGGCAGCAGGAAAAGTCTGTTCTTGAATCAGTTGGTACGAGACCTCATACTTTTGTATCTTTTTTCCTACAGAAGAAGGTGGAAAAGAGTATGTCCGGGATGCGTGGGGTCCTTAATTATGCTGGCTGCTTTTCCGAGACAGCGGGAAGTGTAGCCAGGATCAATGGATGGGAGGTTGGTTTGCATGATTGATTGGGCTACATTCATGACCTTCTCTAATTTCTTGTGGTCTTGGATAGAGCAAGAGCCATACCAAGCTGTGATACAACCAGAAAGAATGCTTTCTATGATGCATCTGTAAAAGTTGGTGAGGGTCACAGCTGACTTGCCAAATTTCCTTTGTCTTCTGAGAAAGTAGAAGCATTTGTGGGCTTTCTTAACTATAGTGTCGGCATGGAGTGACCAGACAGGTTGTTGATGATCTGGACACCTAAAAACTTGAAGCTCTCGGTCATTTCTACTTCATGCCCATTGATGTAGACAGGGGCATGTTCTCCACTATACTTCCTGAAGTTGAGGACAATCTTCTTTGTTTTGTTGACATTGAGGGAGAGATTATTGTCATCAGACCAGTTCACCAGCGAGAACGTGAGAGGGGGTGAACTGGAGGAGAATGAGAGGTCCTCGAAGCCTGATGATCTAGGGGCTCAGGAACCTGAAGAGGTTGATGAGGATCAGTTCGAATGCAATGATGCCATTGAGGAAGCAAGACGTGAGAGATGTGCCTTTGATGATTTAATCCCTGACAGATTTCGGGAAGAGTCAATTGAAGGCATGGGGAGATGGCCACAGTTCTCCTAACACTCAAAAGAACAAAGAAAGGTACCGCACAGGAAGAGGCTCTTTGGCCCTCCAAGCCTGCACCAATCATGATGCCTTAACTAAACTAAAACAAAACCTACTGCCCTTACTCGGTCGTAAACCTCTATTCCCTCCTTATTCATGTACCCATCCAGATGCCTCTTAAATGTTGCTAATGTGCCTGCTTCCGCCACCTCCTCTGGCAGTGTGTTCCAGGCACCCACCAATCTGCATGAAAAACTTCCCCTGCACATCTCCCTTAAACTTCTCCCTCTCACCGTCAACCTGTGTCCCCTTGTAATTGCCATTGCCTTTCATCTCAGGGGATGTCCATCCATTCAAATTCAAAAAAAGTCCCGCATTCACACTTGCACCTTCTGGCCTCATGCTTCATCATAGAAAATCATAGAAACCCTACAGAACAGAAAGAGGCCATTTGGCCCATCGAGTCTGCACTGACCACAGTCCCACTCAGGCCCTACCCCCATATCCCTACATATTTATCCACTAATCCCTCTAACCTACACATCTCAGGACACTAAGGGCAATTTTTAGCATGGCCAATCAACCTAACCCGCACATCTTTGGACTGTGGGAGGAAACCGGAGCACCCGGAGGAAACCCACACAGACACGAGGAGAATGTGCAAACTCCACAGAGACAGTGAACCAAGCCGGGAATTGAACCCAGGTCCCTGGAGCTGTGAAGCAGCAGTGCTAACCACTGTGCTACCGTGCCGCCCATAAGACTGCAAATCGCTGCAAAGGTCCGCGGTGACTTTTGTGCGTGCTCACTCAGCAAAGTGAAGAGCCTACTGAACAACGAGAGTGACACGAGAAATGACTTGAAGCAGTCACCGCCACATAATTACAAATTTACAGCGGCAATGAGATGAGGACATGGCTTGGGATCTCCTCCTCTCCTCCATGTCTAGTCTTTTGCCAGTACCACTGAGGAGAGACAACTGCCGCTACTCACTCCAAGCTGATAAGCAACTCACACACAATGATCTTTCATGAGAAAGAAAGATTAGAAGCTCATATATTACACACATTGAGTAAAGAGTTTAACACATCTCCCTGATATCACACACAAACATAGAAGATAGGAGCAGGTGGAGGCCATTTGGCCCTTCAAGCCTGCTCCGTCATTCATTACGATCATGGCTGATCATCCAACTCAATAGCCTAATCCTACTTTTTCCCCGTAACCTTTGATCCCATTTGCCCCCAGTGCTATATCCAGCCGTCTCTTGAATACATTCAATGTTTTGGCATCAACTACTTCCTGTGGTTATGAATTCCACAGGCTCACCACTCTTTGGGTGAAGAAATGTCTCCTCGCCTCCGTCTTAAATGATCTACCCCGAATCCTCAGACTGTGATCGGGAACATCCTCCCTGCATGTATCCTGTCTAGTCCTGTTAGAATTTTATAAGTCTTGATGAGATTCCTCCCCTCATTTGTCTGAACTCCAGCGAAAACAATCCTAGCCTAGCCAATCTCTCCTCATACATCAGTCCCGCCATCTCCAGAATCAGCCTGGTAAACTTTCGCTGCACTCTTTTGAGAGCAAGAACATCTTTCCTCAGAAAAAGCGACCAAAACTGCACACAATACCGTAGGTGTGGCTCACCAAGGCCTGTATAGTTGCAACAACACATCCCTGCTCCTGTATTCGAAACCTCTTGCAATGAAGGCCAACATGCCATTTGCCTTCTTTACCGCCTGCTGCACCTGGATTCTTACCTTCAGTGACTGGTGCACAAGGACACTCAGGTCCCGCTGCACACTCCCCTCTCCCAATTTGCAGTCATTCAGGTAGTAATCTGCCTTCCTGTTTTTGCTTCCAAAGTGAATAACCTCTCTCTCACTCCAAATTATACTGCATCTGCCATTGATTTGCCCACTGTCTTGTTGAAGTTGTACAAGACATTGGTAAGTCCACACTTGGAATACTGTGTGCAATTCTGGTCACCCTATTATAGAAAGGATATAATTAAACTAGAAAGAGTGCAGAAAAGATTTACTCGGGTGCTACCAGGACTTGATGGTTTGAGTTATAAAGAGAGGTTGGATAGACTGGGACTTCTTTCTCTGGAGCGTAGGAGGCTGAGAGGTGATTTTATAGAGGTCTATAAAATAATGAGGGGCATAGACAAGGTAGATAGTCATTATCTTTTCCCAAAGGTAGGGGAGTCTAAAACTAGAGGGCATAGGTTTAAGGTGAGAGGGGAGAGATACAAAAGTGTCCAGAGGGGCAATTTTTTCACACAGAGGGTGGTGAGTGTCTGGAATAAGCTGCCAGAGGTAGTAGTAGAGGCAGGTACAATTTTGTCTTTTTAAAAAGCATTTAGATAGTTACATGGGTATAGAACATAGAACATAGAAAGCCACAGCACAAACAGGCCCTTCGGCCCACAAGTTGCGCCGATCACATCCCCACCTCTAGGCCTATCTATAGCCCTCAATCCCATTAAATCCCATGTACTCATCCAGAAGTCTCTTAAAAGACCCCAACGAGTTTGCTTCCACCACCACCGACGTCAGCCGATTCCACTCACCCACCACCCTCTGAGTGAAAAACTTACCCCTGACATCCCCCCTGTACCTACCCCCCAGCACCTTAAACCTGTGTCCTCTCGTAGCAACCATTTCAGCCCTTGGAAATAGCCTCTGAGAGTCCACCCTATCCAGACCCCTCAACATCTTGTAAACCTCTATCAGGTCACCTCTCATCCTTCGTCTCTCCAGGGAGAAGAGACCAAGCTCCCTCAACCTATCCTCATAAGGCATGCCCCCCAATCCAGGCAACATCCTTGTAAATCTCCTCTGCACCCTTTCAATGGCTTCAACATCTTTCCTGTAATGAGGTGACCAGAACTGCGCGCAGTACTCCAAGTGGGGTCTAACCAGGGTCCTATAAAGCTGCAGCATTATCTCCCGACTCCTAAACTCAATCCCTCGATTAATGAAGGCTAGTACGCCATACGCCTTCTTGACCGCATCCTCCACCTGCGAGGCCGATTTAAGAGTCCTATGGACCCGGACCCCAAGGTCCTTCTGATCCTCTACACTGCTAAGAATGGTACCCTTCATTTTATACTGCTGCTCCATCCCATTGGATCTGCCAAAATGGATCACTACACACTTATCCGGGTTGAAGTCCATCTGCCACTTCTCCGCCCAGTCTTGCATTCTATCTATGTCTCGCTGCAACTTCTGACATCCCTCCAAACTATCCACAACACCACCTACCTTGGTGTCGTCAGCAAACTTACCAACCCATCCCTCCACTTCCTCATCCAGGTCATTTATGAAAATGACAAACAGCAAGGGTCCCAGAACAGATCCCTGGGGCACTCCACTGGTCACTGACCTCCATGCAGAGAAAGACCCCTCCACAGCCACTCTCTGCCTTCTGCAGGCAAGCCAGTTCTGGATCCACAAGGCAACAGCCCCTTGGATCCCATGCCCTCTCACTATGATGGGTATGATGGGTATAGAGGGATATGGGCCAAATGCGGGCAATTGGGATTAGTTTAGGGTTTTTTTTTAAAAAAGGGCGGCATAGACAAGTTGGGCCGAAGGGCCTGTTTCCATGCTGTAAACCTCTATGACATTCGCCCAACCTGCCTAGATCATTCTGAAGGATCTCTGCATCCTTGCCACAGTTTATCCTCGTCACAGTTCAACCTTCTACCCAACTTGGTATCCTCTGCAAACTTTGATTTGTTCCCTCATCCAAATCAATAATATATATTGTGAATATCTGGGGTCCCAGCACTGATCCCTGTGGCACCCCACTAGTTACTGTCTGCCAATTTGAAGAGCACCCATTAATTCCTACTCTTTGTTTCCTCTCTGCCAACCAGTTTTCTATCCATCTCAATACACTTCCTCTAATCCCATATACTTTAATCTTGCACGCATAGGTGCAGAGGCTATCTTCAATGAGATTGACATCACATGGTAGTGCTTTCTTTACAGTGGTATCACACCCATAACCCAAAAGTGAATTCAAAATGTCTTTATTTTACTAACCCTGCCACTATATCTGGGTGCAGCCTCGATATCCACAGCATAGGTAGCAACAGCCTGCTGACTGCTGCGTCCTGCTGTCTGTGATGACTTTAGTGTGTGTCGTCTGGTTGCCCGGGGTCTGGAAGAGCCCACTCTGATGAAGGTCTCGTGATCAGGGGCAGACACTACTTCCTCAATATCAGTAACTGGACTGGAAGGAGTCACAGGTAGAATTCGGAGCAGTTGGACATCCTTGGAGTGCCTTGAGAGGAAGCCCCTGGGGTGTTGGCTGATGCTCATCCTGCCTTTTGGGTGCCTGAGGGTCTCACTTTAATTATTTTAGGAGGTACTGCACCTGGAGGAAAGTCAAGGAGCCTCACCCCCCTGTTGCTTACATCTGGATGGTGCCTGCCAAGATTTGTGGCCATGGAGTGCATGCCAAGCACAAATCCAGCAAGACCAGTTGGACCAGGGTGTCTACTATGGTGGTTTCCAATCTTAGTAAGAAGTTTATCAACACCAGGTTAAAGTTCAACAGGTTTATTTGGTAGCAAAAGCCGCAAGCTTTCGGAGCCTTAAGCCCCTTCTTCAGGTGAATGGGAATTCTGTTCACAAACAGGGCATATAAAGACGCAAACTCAATTTACAGAATAATGGTTGGAATACGAATACTTACAGCTAATCAAGTCTTTAAGATACAAACAATGTGAGTGGAGAGAGCATTAAGACAGGTTAAAGAGATGTGTATTGTCTCCAGACAGGACAGCCAGTGAGACTCTGCAGGTCCAGGCAAGTGTGACATGAACCCAATATCCCAGTTCAGGCCGCACACATGAGGACGGCCTCAACCAGATCTCTTGTTCTTTAACTCTCCCCAATGCCCTACCATTAACTGAGTAAGTCTTGCCCTGATTCGATCTACCAAAATTCATCACCTCGCATTTATCTAAATTAAACTCCATCTGCCATTTGTCAGCCCACTGGCCCAATTGATCAAGATCCCGTTGCAATCCTAGATAACCTCCTTCAGTGTCCACTATGCCACCAATCTTGGGTCATCTGCAAACTTACTAACCATGCCCCCTAAATTCTCATGTAAGTCATTAATATAAATGACAAATAACAGTGGGTCCAGCACCGATCCCTGAGGCACACTGCTGGTCACAGGCTTCCAGTTTGAAAAACAACCCTCTACAACCACCCTCTGGCTTCTGTCATCAAGCCAATTTTGTATCCATTTGGCCACCTCATCCTGGATCCAGTGAGATTTAACCTTATGCAACAACCTATCATGTGTTACCTTGTCAAAGGTCTTGCTAAAGTCCATGTAGACAACATCAATTGCACTGCCCTCATCTACCTTCTTGGTTACCCCTTGAAAAATCTCAGTTAACTTTGTGAGACATGATTTTCCAGTCTCAAAGCCATGCTGACTGTCCCTGATCAGTTGTTGCCTCTCTAAATGCCTGTGGATCTGTCTCTCAGAAGGTCTCTACCTTCTACCAACTTACCTACGACAGATGTGAGGCTCACTGGCTTGTAGTTCCCAGGCTTTTCCCTGCAGTCCTTTTTAAACAAAGGCACAACATTTGCCACCCTCCAATCTTCAGGCACTTGTGGCTGTCGATGATTCAAATATCTCTGCTAGAGGACCCGCAATTTTCTCCCTTACCTCCCACAATGTCCTGGAAAACACCATCACTTCAAAGAACTCTAACAAATTTGTACGTCCTGATCTCTCATGCACACAGTCTTTTACACGCTTACTAATGGAGTGAGTTACTGTAGTGGCATACTCGTCCAGGCTAGTCGCACGGTTTTAAAATACTGACCAGTCCACTGACTCCAAGCAGCCCGTAGGAGGTCATCTGATTCCTCAGACCAACATTGCACGACTTTCTCTGATGGATTTTCCCGCTTCAGTTTTTGCTTGTAAGCCGGGAGCAGGAGCACAGCCTTGTGGTCTGATCTGCCAAAATGTGGGCGAGTGATAGAATGATAGGCATGTTTGATATTTGTGTCGCAGTGGTCTAGGATGTTTGGGCCTCTGGTGGAACAGGAGACATGGTGGTGGTAGCTTGGTAGTACGCTCTTGAGCTTGGCCTGATTGAAGTCCCCGGCCATGATGAACAAGGCCTCGGGATGTTTCATCTCAAGGCTATTTGTAGTGGTGTATATGTTGTCCAGTGTGATCTTCATGTCCGCATGGGGTGGGATGTAAGCTGCCACCAGGATAACGGAGGTGAACTCCCGCCTAAGGTAGTAGGGGCGGCATTTAGCGTCAGATATTCTAGGTCCGGGGAGCAGAAAGTTTCCAGTGTTGTTACATCTAGGCACTACGAGGTGTTGATTAGGAAGCAGACCCCACCTCCCCAAGCCTTGCCTGAGGCTGCTGTATGGTCCATTCGATGCATTGAGAAGCCCTCTGGTTGTAGGGCACTGTCTGGTGAAGCAAAAGTGAGCCACGTCTCCGTGAAACAGTGTACAGAGCAGTCCCTCACTTCTCTTTGGAAAGTGAGTCTGGCTCTAAGTTCGTCTAGCTTGTTTTCCAAAGATTGGACATTTGCAAGTAGTAAGCTGGAGAGGGGAGGTTTTGGGGACCGTGTTATTTCACACTCATCTGCAGGCCTGCACTTTTCCACGCATCCTGGAGTCCCCGGAGTCCCCTGGAATCGTCTTTTTGAGCCTGGGCGATGGTGAGAGTGGTTTGCGGTGTTAAGGGTATAGTTCTGTCCAATAAGATTCTTTGCTCTGGTCAGTGTGTGGGTGGAGGATTTGTTGCCTTGCTTGCAGTTCCTGCGTTGATAGATGGGTCTGCACTGTCGGGCATTCTGGGTCGCTGTCGGGCTGCGTTTTGGCTTCGCCGGCCATGTAATATCCAGACCATGCTCCGGCGTGGACGGGTTGAAAGCCGGTAAGTGGATGATGTCCCTGGGGCCGTGGTCACGTATGAGTCTGTTTATTGGGGTCCACTGGGCCACTGCCAGATCGGGGTCTTCCTTCAGAGGTCGGAGATCTCCAGACCTGCAAGTAAATTTAAAAGAGCAGTGTTAGTGATTGTTGGGCTGTGAGAGTTTTTTTTTAAGGAGTGTAGGGTGATTGTAGAAAGGGGGGAGTGGAGGGAGTGCTTGGAGCCTGAAGGAGGTCGCAGCTCTCTGGGTCAGAGGGGTTGGGGGCTGGGGTGGGGGGGGGGGCTTCAGGGTTGCAGGTCTGGTCATTGGGGGCCAGCAGAGTGAAGGTCCCGGCTCACACGGCATTTTCCTTGCCTCTAGGAGTCTTCCGAATGTAGGCTCAAGCTTCTAGGGCATTTTTCTGGTCTATGGAAGCCGGTGTAGAGGAATCCCCGGCTGGGACTACAACAATCTGAGGTCCCTATCTGCTTCAAGAATACGACCATTATCCCGGTACCTAAGAAAAACCAAGCAGCGTGCTTAATGACTACCGGCCGGTGGCTCTGACACCCATCATTATGAAGTGCTTAGAAAGGCTAGTCATGGCACGAATCAATTCCAGCCTCTCGGACTATCTGGATCCACTACAGTTTGCCTACTGCTGCAACAGGTCCACAGCAGATGTCATTTCCCTGGCCCTGCACTCAACCCTGGAATACCTAGATAACAAAGACACCTATGTCAGATTCCTATTTATTGACTACAGCTCAGCCTTCAACACCATTATTCCCACGAAACGTATCTCCAAACTCCGTGGCCTGGGTCTTGGCATCTCTCTCTGCGACTGGATCATGAACTTCCTAACTCTCAGACTACAATCAGTAAGGATGGGCAACAACACCTCCTCCACGATCAGCCTCAACACCAGTGCCCCACAAGGCTGTGTTCTCAGCCCCCTTCTATACTCCTTATACACCTATGACTGTATGGCCAAATTTCCCATCAGTTCAATTTTCAAGTTTGCTGACCACACCACCATAGTGGGTCGACTCTCAAACAATGACGAGACAGAGTACAGGAATGCGATAGAGAATCTGGTGAACTGGTGCGGCGACAATAATCTCTCCCTCAACATCAACAAAATGAAGGAGATTGTCATTGACTTCAAGAAGCGTAAAGGAGGACATGCCCCTGTCAGCATCAACGGGGATGAAATAGAAAGGGTCAAGAGCTTCAAGTTCTTAGGTATCCAGATCACCAACAACCTGTCCTGGTCCCCCCATGCTGACATTATAGTTAAAGCCCACCAACACCTTTATTTTCTCAGAAGACTAAAGAAATTTGGCATGTTAGCTATGACTCTCACCAACTTTTACAGATGCACCATAGAAAGCATTCTTTCTGGTTGTATATCACAGCTTGGTATGGCTCCTGCTCTGTCCAAGACCGCAAGGAACTACAAAAGGTCATGAATGTAGCCCAATCCATCACGCAAACCAACTTCCCATCCATTGACTCTGTCTACACTTCCCACTGCCTCGGCAAAGCAGCCAGCCTAAATAGGGACCCCACGCACCCCGGACATTCTCTCTTCCACCACCTTCCGTCGGGAAAAAGATACAAAAATCTGAGGTCGCGTACCAACCGACTCAAGAACAGCTTCTTCCCTGCTGCTGTCAGACTTTTGAATGGATTTAACTTGCATTAAGTTTATCTTTGTCTACACCCTAGCTATGACTGTAACACTACATTCTGCACTCTCTTGTTTCCTTCTCTATGAACGGAATGCTTTGTCTGTATAGCGTGCAAGAAACAATACTTTTCACTGTATGCTAATACATGTGACAATAATAAATCAAATCAAATGCACAAAGCTGTGCTGACTACTCCTAATCAAGCCCTGTCTTTCCAAATGCCTGTATGTCTTATCCCTCAGAGTCCTCTCTAGTAACTTACCCACCATAGATGTTAGGCTTACCTGTCTATAATTCCCAGGTTTTTCTTTGCAGCCCTTCTTAAATAATGGCACAACATTTGCTACCCTCCAGTCTTCTAGTACCTCACCCTTGGCTAACAATGATGCAAATATCTCATGATGTGGTGTTGTTAAAACTCTGACTGTAAATATCTCAACCAGGGCTCCTGCAATTTCTTCTCTCGCTCACGCAGTGTTCTTGGATATACCTGGTCAGGGCCAGGAGATTTATCCACCTTCATGTATTTTAATACGGCCATCGCCGCCTCCACTGTAATGTGAACTGTCCCCAATATATCGCCACTAACCTTCCCAGGTTCCCAAGTCTTCATGTCTTTCTCCACAGAAAGCAGAGGAAAAATATTTGGAAATTCTATTTGGAATTTCTCACCCTGTGCTGCCTTTAAATCCATGGATCTGCACTCCCAGGAGTACGTTGCCAAAATGGCCAAAAAATCTTTAACTTCACTTTCACTGCATTGATCCCCAACTCTTTCCTCAAAACCCCGAGCTCCTTTTGGTGGATATCCAACTGTGTGACAATGCTGGCTGTTGGTCCACGACCTGGTATGTGAGCCATCTCGGCTCATCTCAGCTGTACTTACAACATGGGCTTGTGCAAGTGCACAAGCCCATGGAGAGACTCATCAGGAATGAGATGCAGACAGAGTGAGGGTGAGACTATTGGGAATTTGGAGCTGACTGGGAATTCAGTGCCGAGGGGAAAGAGATGCTTTCTGTTTTTTCTCCTCGCTTTCTAACTTTTAAATCCTAAGAATGATCCTGCCACACTGCAGTAGTAGAGGAGAAAAGGGAAAGAGCTGATTGATAAGAAGTAAGTTTGGGTAAGTATTTAATACTTCTATCATTTTTTTGTGGTTTTTAGTTTGTAAGGGTTTTATTCGGTAGTAACGAGAATCAGGAAAGAAGGGCCCTAGAGAATTGGATATAATCTGATATCAAGCAATTTCCAAAAGTTTAATTTAAAAGGATAAGACATAGCAGGAGAGCTCCGAGCCATGGTACGCTCTTTGTGCTTTATGTGGGAAGCCGGGAAGATTTCCAGTGCCTGGGGCCAGCATGTGTGCAGGAAATGTCTTCAGCTACAGCTCCAGGAAGCCCGAGTTTTGGAACTGGAGAGCCTCCTTGGCCCTAGCACCAGGGAGGCAACATAATATGTTGGAGTCTCGTTTGTGACCATAGAAACACCTATTGATCCCCCTTTGAATTGTATCCCCTATAACTATTTGCATTCTCACACTTTTTAACCCTCCCCTCTGCAGCAGACCCAACCATGGTGCAACAAATTTAGCTGTTGCTGTTTTCCCCGGAGAGGCCCTTCCCTCCAACGGTATCCAAAATGGTAAATCTGTTTTGCAAGGGACAGGAGATTCTTGCATTGCCTGCCCAGCCCTCTTGCTCTGTCTGGTGATCACCCATTTCCTTCCTGCCTTTGGAGTCTGTGACCACCTCTCTATACCTGCTATCCACCATACTCTCCATCTCACAGATGCTCCACAGTGTCTGCAGATGCCACTCTTGCCCCAAAACTTGGGCTTCCACGAGCTGCAGCTGGAGACACTTCCTGCACATATGCTGGCTCCAGGCTTGGAAATGTTCCCGGCCTCCCACATGAAGCATGAAGAGCATACCATGGCTTGTAGCTCTCCTGCTATGACATACCCCTGTAAGTTAAATCTTTGGAAGATACTTGAAATCAGATTACATCAAATTCACTTGGGCGCTTCTTTCCTGCTCTTCATTATTGCTGAATTTAACCCGTACAGATATAAGCCACAAAAATGACCTCTGAAGTGACAAGTGATAAAACTATTAAATACTTAGCCACCCTTACCCACTACTTACCAATCATCCCTTTCCCTTGTGTCCTCTACTCCAGAAAGTCCACTCTTAGGATTTAAAAATTAGAAAGCATGGTGAAAAAGTAGAAACCACCTCTTCCTCTCTGCACCTAATTTCTACAGCTCCAAATTCCTAATAGCCCCACACTCTCTCTGGCTGTGGTCTCACTTCGGGTCAGGTCTCTCCCACAGTTCGTGTGCAAGCTCACAGACATCTCTAACAGTCTACTGGAAACAGGTGGGATATAGTGAAATGTTTGTGTTTGGATGGTGTTTGAATGTGGCGCCCAGAATATTGTTCCTGCTGGATAATGGTGGCTGGATGAATCAACTCCAAACTTACCAGGTGGTTTGGAGAGATTCTCAGCTATGCATAATTAATTAGCTTTCAAGCACTGAATTGGGCACAGGTATCTGCCATTCCTAACAGCGGGATAAGCTCTGCAAAACCCGCTTGCCACCACACTTAGTCTAAAAAATGGAAGATTCTCCTCTATAATTCTGAGAGCATTGGTTGGTTCACACTTGCTGTGAACAATTCTGGTCCTCCATATTATGTTATAAATAAAATATATAGCAGCAGTGGGGATGCAAATAAGATTTGTGAGGACAGTATCAAAACTGAAAGGTTATACATATCAGGAAAGATTGAACAGGCTGGGACAGTTTGCACTGAAAAAAGACTATGGGTAACCTGACAGAGGTCTTTGAGATTATGAAAAGATTTGCTAGGATAGATATAAAGACGATGTTCTACTTGCCGGGGAGACCTGAACTGGGTGTCGCAAATCCTAAGATAATCACCAACAAAGTCATTCTAGAATTCAGGAGAAACTCCTTAACCCATGACCACTTCCATCATGAAGGACAAGGGCAGTGGATACATGGGAACACCATCACCTGCAAGTTCCCCTCCAAGCCGCTCACCATCCTTACTTGGAAGTATATCATCATTACTTCCCAGCCACTGGGTCAAAATCCTGGAATTCCCTCCCTAATGACATTCTGGGTCAACCTACAGCACATGGACTGCAGCAATTCAAAAAGGCAGCTCAAGGGCAACTAGGGATGGCCAATAAATGCTGGCCTGCCAATGACGCCCATGTCCCATGACTGAATTTAAAAAAACAAAGTACTTAGAATGGAACTCATGAGAGTAGTTGTGGCAACAAACAAGATTAATTTAAGGAGAAGTTAGGTAAACACATGAAGTAAGAAGGAAAGCTCTGTTTAGTGGAATCACATAGAAATATGGAAGTTAGGAGGAGGCCATTTGGCCCTTCGAGCCTGCTCCACCATTCATTATGATCATGGCTGATCGTCCAACTCAATAGCTTAACCCTGCTTTCTCCCCATAACTTTTGATCCCATTTGCCTCAAGTGCTATATCCAGCTGCCTCTTGAATACATTCAATGTTTTGGCATCAACTACTTCCTGTGGTAATGAATTCCACAGGCTCACCACTCTTTGGGTGAAGAAATGTCTCCGCACCTCCGTCCTAAATCGTCTGCCCTGAATCCTCAGACTGTGACCCCTGGTTCTGGACTCCCCCATCATCAGGAACATCCTCCCTGCATCTACCCTGTCCAGTCCTGTTAGAATTTTATAAATCTCTATGAGATCCCCCCTCATTCATCTGAACTCCAGCGAAAACAATCCCAACCTAGTCAATCTCTCCTCATACATCAGTCCCGCCATCCCCAGAATCAGCCTGGTAAACCTTTGCTGAACTCCCTTGAGGACAAGAACATCCTCCTCAGAAAAGGAGACCAAAACTGCACACAATACTGTAGGTGTGTCCTCACCAACCCCTGTATAATTGCAACAACATATCCCTGCCCCTGTACTCGAAACCTCTTGCAATGAAGACCAATATACCATTTGCCTTCTTTACTGCCTGCCGCACCTGCATGCTTACCTTCAGTGACTGGTGCACAAGGACACTCGGATCCCGTTGCATACACCCCTCTCCCCAATTTAATCTGCCGCCTTATTTTTGCTTCCAAAGTGAATAACCTCAGATTTATCCAAATTATTCTGCATCTGCCATTGAGTTGCCCACTCACCCAACCTGTCCAGGTCATTCTGAAGGATCTCTTCAACCTCGTCACAGTTTACCCTCCCACCCAACTGGTATAATCTGCAAACTTTGAGATGTTACATTTTGTTTCCTCATCCAAATCATTAATATATATTGTGAATATCTGGGGTGCCAGCACCGATCCCACTAGTTACCGCCTGCCAATTTGAAAAGTACACATTAATTCCTACTCTTTGTTTCCTCTCTACCAACCAGTTTTCTATCCATCTCAATACACTTCCCCCAATCCCATGCGCTTTAATCTTACACAATAATCTCTTATGTGGGATTTCGTCAGATGCTTTCTGAAAGTCCAAATATACTACATCGACTGGCTCCCACTTGTCAACTCTACTCATTACATCTTCAGAGAATTCCAACAAAGCACGATTTCCCCTTCATAAATCCATGCTGACTCTGTCTGATCCCGCCACTGCTTTCTAAATGCTCTGCTATAAAGTCCTTGATAATAGGTTTTGAAAATTTTCCCCACTACCCATGTTAAGCTTACTGGTCTACCCTGTTTTCTCTCTATCTCCCTTTTTGAATATTGGAGTGACATTAGCTACCCTCCAATCTGCAGAGACTGTTCCCGAGTCTATAGAATCCTGGGAGATGACCACCAATACATCCACTATTTCTAGAGCCACTTCCTTAAGTACTCTGGGATGTCGAGTTGGTGAGGAAGTGTGGGAAGAAGCCTTTGTGGAGCACAAACACTGAGGTGGATGAGTTCTGTGCTGTTAATACTATGTAATCAGTCAAGTTACAAAGTCAACACTGGCCAAGGTTTCATCCAATTTACATCGGTTAGTCGTTGGTAACTAACCCTTGCAAAGTACCACCTGAGAACAACATCCCATTCCTCTTGTGTCCTTGCATGTATTGTCAGCTGCCAAATCCATTCCCACCTGTCCTGGAACTCTGAACCACTCCAATCAGGTTTTATTGTAATATGTATAATTTCCATTTTTGCATAGAAGATGAGATCTCTTTAAAAAAGGATGGTGTGACAGCTGAAGGGACAACATTGGAAGCTCTGCTCCGTGGGGAGGCACTGGAGAAAAATGAATCAAAAGATGAAGAAGCCCTCAATGAAATTCAGGTCTGTCATTTTATCTCTTCAGGAAAGTGGCAGTTGGCAGAGCACAGCTAATCTCTACAACAAGGGTAACCAATCTTTATATTCACAGGAATTATTATATCATTATATCAGTCTCTTGTCATCAGACCATTTGCTGTTTCTGAACTACAGAATTCCTACAGTACAGAAGGAGGCCCATTCAACCCATCGAGTCTGCACCAACTCTGAGTGAGCATCTTACCCAGATGCATGCTCTTAGCCCACCTTCCCATAATCCCCAACACCACCAATTGGGTAAAATTTGTGATGAGCTTTAAACTTCTCTTTTATGACACAATGTAGTGCCTCTGACTGATATAATTTTGCCTTTCTCACTTCTTTCTGCACAGAAACTTTTGGGGGGGTGGGGGTGCGCGAGTGATGATTGCTGCAGACAATGCCAATGCCTGGCTAAAGTGTGAAAAGCTGTCAGCTGTTTTTTGCTTTCCTCTCGCAACTCCAATCTGCTCCATGCATAGTGTCTTGAGGTTCCACAATTGACGTGTTTCTAAGATGCTATACATTGCAAAACAGGTTCAATTGTGAAGCCAATTTGCCCTGTCTTGCTCCATACTCCTCTAATAAGGTATCGCATTAACCAGAAAATCTTAGTCATTTTCTGCTTTTCTTAGGAATATAACACTGGATTTGATCTTTAGCATTTTTTAAATGAAGTCAACAAACCCTCATGAAATTATTCAAATTGTATTCAGGACTGGACTTGAATTGTTTATTTATCCCCTACGATTGTATGGCTGTGAAATGTGGATAACTTATAGCTATCAAGAAAAGAAGCTCAACAATTTTTGTGTTCATTGTTCTACAGTGCATTCTGGACATCTCATGGAAGAACAGAATCATAAAGATAAAGTTCCCAAATATGTTGCCATTCATCAAGTAGAGGCAACTTTGGCTTGGAGCTAGTTACATACCTAAGGATTTTCTGTACCATGAAGTAGCCAGAGTAGAGTGCCCAGAGCTTTGCTTCAAGGATGTTTAAAGAATTACATCAAGGAAGCATTGATTCTCGCATCTGGGAGACAGTAGCTGATCACAAAGGAAAATAGCAACATCACCTATGAGTTTGCATGCTCCACCATGAATAAGATTGGGTCTCTTTGTCCATCAGCAAAAGTGCACCATATTAAACTATCCCATCCCCAATGGATGTGACATGCTGCATATCTATCTTAGAGTCATAAAGTTATGTAAATGGAAGGATGTTGACAATGATTATATCCACTTTGGATCAATTCTTTAAGCACTTTGTCTTCTTTGTATGTGTATGTTCTTATTCTTAATCTCCACCCCCTCCTTTTCCCCAAACCTTCCCAAATCCACAAGCCAATTGGCCCAGCTGGCTTTGCATTATTATGTGGAGATGCCGGCGTTGGACTGGGGTGAAGTAAGAAGTCTCACAGAAGTCTTTATGGTCTGCATGGTTTCTGCATGGTTTCCCCAATGTACCATGCCTCGAGGCATGATACATTGGGGAAACCATGCAGACGCTACAACAATGGATGAATGAACACCGCTCGACAATCGCCAGGCAAGACTGTTCTCTTCCTGTGGGGGAGCACTTCAGCAGTCACGGGCATTCAGCCTTGGATCTTCAGGTAAGCGTTCTCCAAGGCGGCCTTCACAACACACGACAGCGCAGAGTCGCTGAGCAGAAACTGATAGCCAAGTTCCGCACACATGAGGACGGCCTAAACCAGGATGTTGGATTTATGTCACATTATCAGTAACCCCCACAGCTTGCCTCCTGGACTTGCAGAATTTCATTAGCTGTTCTGTCTGGAGACAATACACATCTCTTTAACCTGTGTTTAATGTTCCCTCCACCCACATTGTCTGTACATTTAAGATCTGGCTGGCTGTAGGATTCGCATTCTAATCAGTATTCTGCAACTTGATTCTGTCCGTTTGCACTGTTTGAGAGCACATTTCCACTCCATCTGACGAAGGAGCAGTGCTCCGAAAGCTTATCGTATTTGCTACCAAATAAACCTGTTGGACTTTAACCTGGTGTTGTGAGACTTCTTACTTTGCATTATTATCCAGTGTTGGAAGCTTGTATTCTTTTCTTCTGTCCTTTGACAACAGAGCTATTGTATTTGTCTAATTGCACATCGGCAGCTACTTCTTTGATTTTGACTGTTTTCCTGCATCATGTACCAGGAGAAGGAATTACTTATCCCAGGCCTGCAGTTAAAACAAATGATCACTCTTTTTGGTTCACCAGATTCCCCTTCTTTCAGTAAACAAACTTCCTTCACATCCGCCTAATCTGTAGGCTTGTAGGTTGCAGGTCAAATTCTGCATAACCCTTGACCTTTAGACATTGATATTTACAACAATTTGTTTGGATCAAATGGAAAAGGAATTACAGCAGATGCTATGCACAATATCCAGTGTATGATTATCAACAACTCCTTTTAGAATTCTGTAAGAATGAATGAGGTTAAATTTACTACACCCGCTAGCACAATGTCTATGTACTCCTGTGTTGCTTATTTTTTGAAGCGTTATTTATTTACTTATAGTTTCTGCAGAAGTTGGTTTAATACATTAAGGAATCCTTTTAATTATGGCTGGTAATATTAAAGCCTGTTTGCTTGAGGTTTCTTTCTGCAGGATACTTTTATATATGAAATTGAACAAATTATGCATTGAATTAGTTTCCAATTAAGACTATGTCCTTGATGAAAGTCATTTATTTTGTTAAAAATGTAAATACACCAAGGTATCTTAGTTAGTGTGTGCATTTTATTAGATTCTGTGTGTAACCCCCTGCTGACCACTATATGGGGCTACTATTTAAATATTCAATCAACAGGACCCCAAATTCCTAGCGGTTGATGTTGATTTGGCTAATTCCCTGTTTACCCATAAATGTCAGTACTGTAATCGGAATATCAAAAATAAATTTAATAAGTATAATTAACAGACATAAAACAGTGAGCTCTGATCTATAACCATTGGGGCCCATCCGTTGGTGCACACATGGGGAAACTCGTCCTCAGTAACACATTTGTAGATACTGTTCCAGTTGGATTGTATAGTCCCCACCAGTTACTCATGACACACACACACAGTCCAGAAGAGAGACACGTGTGGAAGATGATGCTGTAGGAGGCATCACTTCCTGGCACCTTTTTCTTCCTTCCCGCCCCCAGAGCAATCCGATAGGCTCAGTCCACATCACTCAACAAACAGCATCCTGTTCAGCAAACGACACTGAAACCCACAAGGGACAAAGAAAAATACTTGTAAATGTCTTCCCCACAAATCCCCATTTTTCTCAGTCCCTTACATGTGTAACAGAGCGCCATGTTGAAAAGAAATGGAGGGAAATGGGAAAGGTTGAGTGGTTTCCCAATCCCTTTACTTGTAGGCAAATCAAGTCTTGTGTTCAGGACTGGGTCCTGCGTTCTAGACCCCAACCGTCAGCAGCACCACACACCCATCTGTGAATTTCCTCATCAAAAACGAAGTGCCCCTCTGTGACACAACTTACACTGCAAGTGATACAGGGTCGATGGTGACATAATGGTAATGTCATTTGACTCGTAATCCAGAGGCCACACTATACTCTGGAGACATGGGTTCAAATTCTACCATGGCAGCTGGTGGAATTTGAATTCAATTAATAAATCCGGAATTGAAAGTTAGTTTCATGGGCACCATTACTGAAACCTATCATCAGTTGCCTTAAAAGCCCATCTGGTTCATTAATATCCGGAAGGAAATCTGCCATCCTTACCCGATGTGGACTACATGTGACTCCAGATCTACTATGGTTAACTCTTAACTGCCCTCAGAAATGGCCTAGCAAGCCATTCAGTTCAAGAGCAATTAGGGACCCACATTCCAAGAACAAATAAAGCAAAAGAACAAAATGGGCACAGTTGCTGAAAACTATTGAGATAATGCTGTGGGGTTCGGTGTGGTCCTAATAATTGAATCTTTTATTGCTACAGAGAGTTTTGGACAATGAGGAAAATACAGATGATTTGGAGGAAGATGATGATGTTCCAAAACGTAAAATTAAACCCAGAAGACAGGTAAGAACAATCCCTAAAAGAGACAAATTAATACAATTAAATTTGGTTTTCAGCTTTTAAATTCTTCAAATAAGTATTTCTACATTATTTTTATTACTTTCCATCTTTGCCCATCATTGGCAAATTTTAGTAAGCTGTAATTTCTTGCATAATGTAGAGAACACATCTTCTTGATTTGAATGCTAATGAACAGTTTTATAATTGTGGATTTTGATGCAGAATTGCTCATACTTGTAGGGTTTTTTAAATTAAATAATCTTGTACTGGAACTTTGAGAGGACTCGGCTGAAATTCCTGAATAGCTTCTCGCAAGTATAGAAAGTTTAAAGTTTATTTATTAGTCACAAGTGACACGGCTTACATTAACACTGCAATCAAGTTACTGTGAAATTCCCCTACTCGCCACACTCCGGCGCCTGTTCAGGTCAATGCACCTAACCAGCAAGTCTTTCAGACTGTGGGAGGAAACCCATGCAGACACAGGGAGAACGTGCAAACTCCACTGACAGTGACCCAAGCCGGAATTGAACCGTACAGTTGATTCTCTCCAGGGATTTTGCAGAGGAAATAAACTTGTTTCAAAATGCTCTCATGTTCTCTTCAAAAAGTCCTCTTCAAAAAGTCCTTTTATTTTTGGCAGCCCCCACAAGTAAGTGAGTCTTGTGCAGTTTATGTACTGAACTTTGCAGCTTTTTCTCGCTAATATACAAAGTTAGTGAAGTCCAGGATTTGCTGCTACCCTAACTAATGACACTGCATGTGTAAACTTACATAGGATTCTAAAAATCTTTCTTCAAGATGGAAAGCAAGAAATGTGAACCACTTTGTTTAGGTTGAAACAGGTGAAGTTTGCATTTATTTAAAAATATGTTGGGGTAAATAAAGACACAGATGCTGTGCAGAACAAGAAGTAGTTCAGTATGCATGTGACTACTTGGAGTTTTGTTTTCCCATTTCTGACCAGTGAACTCCTGAAGAGGAGGTTTCTTGCTGTAATATCAGAGATCAATGTGCTTGCTTGTATCTGCGTTGCATTAGAACAGCCAATCCCTGGATGAATTTTTGACTTCTTTAAAAGATGCTCTTAATTTGTTCTGAACAACACAATTTCACATGTCCTGCCCAATATTGATTCCTCAATCAACATCACTAAAACATTTTACATGTTCATTAACAGATTGCCATTTGTGGATGCTGCACTTACTACATTACTAGAATGATTACATTTCAAAAGCACTTTATTAGCTGCCTTGGGGTGCTGTGAAATGCAAGTTTGTTCTTAAATAAGCAAGGATGAAACATTTGTTAACACCTTCTACTGAAGTTGCATTCTCCCCTTACTCTCATCTAAATTATGGAGGTGGGGAATGCCATATTAGTTTTATGCTCCAAGCATTGTATAGCATCTGTTTATATCTTTACACTCCCTTACTCCTAATTATGAATGTTTAATAACTGCAAACACTGTCATTCTTACAACTGATACCTCTTAATATTGTATAATAATTTCAAACAGTTGTTAAAAATTATTAAATTTGGCTTTTAAGGAAGTACTATTAATTTATTTTAATTACAATGTTTAGATTGCAGGGAAACCATGCTTTAATATTTTGAGTGTAACTGAACAAGGAATTAACATTGATATAGCAGATGCTTGAAATCTGAAATAAAAACAGAAAATACTGGAAATATTCAGCAACATTAACTCTGTTGCTTTCTCCACAGCTGCTGCCAGACTGCTGAGTATTTCCAGTATTTTCTGTTTCTGTTAAAAGATTAACATTAGTCTTTTATCTTTTGCTGAAAAACTGTTTTAAAAAACCATTATTATTTTTACCATTAGTGCCTGGTCAGTGCGACACTGCTAGGCAGAAGGATCTGTGTGTACAAGTGCACAAGCCACTAAAAGTGGCAACGCATGTGGAGTAGGTAGTCAAGAAGGCATACGGCATGCTTGCCTTCATCGGCCAGGGCATTTAATTTAAAAATTGGCAAGTCATGTTGTAGCTTTATAGAACCTTAGTGAGGCCGCACTTGGAATATAGTGTTCAATTCTGGTCGCCACACTACCAGAAGGATGTGGAAGCTTTGGAGAGGGTACAGGAAAGATTTACCAGGGTGTTTCCTGGTATGGAGGGCATTAACTATGGGGAGAGGTTGGAGAAACTTGGTTTGTTCTCACTGGAATGATGGAGGTTGAGGGACGACCTGATAGAAGTTTACAGGATTATGAGGGGCATGGACAGAGTGAATAGTCAGAAGCTTTTTCCCAGGGTGGAAGAGTCAATTATTAGAGGGCATATATTTAAGGTGCGAGTGTGAAGGTTGAAAGGAGATGTACGAGGCACATTTTGTACATGGAGAGTGGTGGGTACCTGGAACATAAGAACATAACTTTGATACCCTACACTCAGTCCCCTCCTCCAGATCATCTATGTAAATGGTAAACAGTTGAGGCCCCAGCACCGATCCCTGTGGCACGCCACTGGTCACCAACTGTCAACCAGAAAAGCACCCATTTATTTCAACTCTCTGGTTCCTGTTAGATAGCCAATCCACGCCAACACCTTACCCCCAACTCCGTATACCCCAATCTTCTGTAGCAACCTTTTGTGAGGCACCTTATCGAATGCCTTCTGGAAATCTAAAAACACCACATCCACCGGTTCCCCTCTGTCAACCGCACTAGTCACATCTTCATAAAAATCCAGAAAATTTGTCAAACACGAGTTTCCCTTCATGAATCCATGCTGCGTCTGCTTGATCGAACCATTCTTATCCAGGTGCTCTGCTATTCCCTCTTTAATGATGGACTCCAGCATCTTCCCAACTACGGACGTTAAGCTAACCGGCCTGTAGTTACCCGCCTTTTGTCTACTTCCTTTTTAAAACAGCGGCTTAACAGTAGCTGTTTTCCAATCAGCCGGCACGACCCCAGAGTCCAGCGAATTTTGATAAATAACTACTAACGCATCTGCTATTACCTCAGCCATTTCTTTCAGTACCCTGGGATGCATTCCATCCGGGCCCGGGGACTTGTCTACCTTCAGTCCTATTAGTCTACCAAGCACTACCTCTTTAGTAACAGGAATTGTATTAAGGACCTCACCTCCCACCAACTCTCGATCTCTAATATTCGGTAAACTATTTGTGACTTCCACCGTGAAGACCGACACAAAGAACTTATTTAAAGTCTCAGCCATTTCCTCGTTTTCCACTATTAAATCTCCCCTCTCGTCCTCCAAGGGTCCAACATTCACTCTAGCCACTCTATTCCTTTTTACATATTTGTAAAAACTTTTACTATCATTTTTTATATTTTGAGCTAGTTTAGTTTCATAATCTATCTTTCTTTTCTTAATCGCTTTCTTAGTCGTTCTTTGTTGTTTTTTAAAGCTTTCCCAATCCACTAATTCTCCACTATTTTTGGCCACTCTGTACGCATCTGTTTTTATTATTTTAATACTCTCCTTTATTTCCTTCGTTATCCACGTCTGGTTATCCCTTTTCTTACAGTCCTCCTTTATCACGGAATATATTTTTGCTGAGTACTTAAAAAAATCTCCTTAAAAATCCTCCACTGTTCCTCAGCTGTCCTACCTACCAGTCTGCTCGCCCAGTCTACATTAGCCAATTCCGCCCTCATCCTATCGTACTCCCCTCTGTTCAAGCAGAGGACACTGGTTTGGGACCCTACTTTCTCGCCCTCCATCTGTATCAGAAATCCAACCATATTATGATCACTCAACCCAAGAGGGTCCTTCACAAGAAGATCCTTAATTCTACCTGTCTCATTACACAGTACCAGATCTAAGATAACTCGCTCTCTCGTAGGTTCTGTAACATACTGTTCAATGAAACTACCCCGACAGCATTCTAAGAACTCTTCCTCAAGCTCTCCACGTCCAATTTGAGTCGACCAATCAATATGCAGGTTAATATCCCCCATGATTATTGCTGTTCCATTTTTGCACGCATCCATTATTTGCTTGTTTATAGCCCTCCCCACCTCTAAGTGGAACTCGTTGCCGGGAGAGGTACTGGAAGCAGATGTGATAGTGACTTTTAAGGGGTGTCTTGACAAATGCATGAATAGGATGGGAATAGAGGGGTATGGTCCCCGGAAGGGTCGGGGGTTTTTAGTTCAGATGGGCAGCGTGGTCAGTGCAGGCTTGGAGGTGCCGAAGAGCTTGTTCCTGTGCTGTAATTTTCTTTGTTCTTTGACACCAAACTGGTAGGTTAGGTTGTGGATATCTTTGTAAGCTTCCAGTCCGTTGCCAAGTCATGTAGCTTTGGTTTCCTAATTTTTTTAATTAATGCATCTTGGAGATTTTTTAAACTTTGAGAGATATGCTTCTCTGTAGTTTGTAGCATACTGATGACAGAACACCAAAAGGAAAGCTCATATTTAAGCTCCTAGGTTTCAGTGTTCTATAATCTTAATTTGCCACCTCAAATTAATAACCCATCGCTATCCCCACACTGACAGCCGCTGAATCAATCAAGTTTTGAAAGTGCAATAATCTATAAATTCCTTAACTGATTCCTTTTGCAATATAGGTGGACAAATACATTTCTGAAATCCTAGTGGCAGTTTGCTGTCTTAGTGAAATTGATCAGTCCTAAATTTCAGTCACCTAAATTTATATTATCTTTTCTTGAAATATACAGACACGTGGCATGGGTGGTAGAAAAAGGATCGATTCCACTGCTCAGGAAGACCATGATAAACCATATGTTTGTGACAGTAAGTAATGCAACACTGTGATTACAAGTAGAAATTGTCTTTTGCTGCTTCCTTTAGAAACTACTGATCTCGCATGTGGTACAAGTGTCTCATCTCCCCTCTAGTCTGCTACCTTTATGTCTGTCTTCTGTGAAATTCACTCCTTTTTCTCTTGTTTCTACTTCTCTGTTTCAGATAGTTACAAACAAAAGCATAACTCAAAAACATCTGACAAAGGTACTTTTCAGTCTGAGTAATTGTGCATAGACTGCAGCTGGGATGATTTGCTTCTTGTCTGTTTTTAAATTCCCTTTTGTGTATTTTTATTCATAATATCGTATATCATTGATTACTTCACTCGACTGAAGTGATTAACATTTTTAGAAAAGGCACTGATTAAAATGTATATTGACATAGTTGATTTTATGTAACTAATGTGGTACCATTTTATCTTCTTCTTTTTCTCTAGTCTGTTGCAAGTGGTACAAGAACCGTCCTGGTCTCAGTTATCATCATGCTCATACTCATTTAGCTGACGAGGAAGGAGATGATGACCGAGATTCAACGTCTCATTCACCGCCACTCCTGAGAAATGAAGGTTGCAAACGTAAGATGTGCCCAGTTGCTGTACTGTGCCAATGACAACAGGCCCCACTACATTGTAACAAACCAGGGGAAGATTTCTATGCTCACCATATAGCAGAATCATAAATATGCTCATGTGGATTTCCTCTGGTATTTCTGGCAAAATTGTAAGTGATTATTCTGAGCATTAATCTGTTTTTCCTAAAATATACTGACCAGAGGAAGTCTTCAAGAGTGCATTAACACATTAATGTAGGATGGTATGTGCAGAACTAAAGGAGCAAATGATAGGATTATTAACTGGGATGAATTTTGTACAGAGTAAAATGGGACATTCAAATAGGGGTGAAATGGTTCTCTTTAAAATTAATTTAGAAAATGTTCACTTATTTTCCTGCTGCCATTTATATTTATAACTCATCAAAGCTTGACTTTTGGGCTATTTCATAGAATCTCTACAATGCAGAAAGAGCCATTTGGCCCATTGAGTCGGCATCAACTCTCCGACAGAGTATCCCACCTGGCCCTCTCCCTGCCCTAGTCCCATAACCCCACACATATGCCATGGCTAATCCATCGAACCAACACATCTTGGGTCACTAAGGGGGAATTTACCATGGCCAATCCACCACATCTTTGGACTGTGGGAGGAGACCGGAGGACCCGGAGGAAACCCACAGAGACGCAGGGCGAATGTGCAAAATCGACACACAGTCATCCAAGGCCAGAATTGAATCCGGGTCCCTGGTGCTGTGAGGGTATGGTGAGTGGCGTATTTACGAATTATAGCTTTATAGATTATACTCCCTTTTGGTTTGAAATTTTATGGAAGAAGTCATCTCATTAACTTAGTTCGTTAAATATAAATTTTCAGGGTTTGACTTGGAGCTAGTTTAGCACAGGAATGAAGTGAACTGGAGCGCTAAAGAGAAATCCTCTCTGCCTTGACTACAAATCATTAATGAAGTCTCACTGAAACATATATGGTTTGACAGTTTTGCAGTGAAAGCAGAGATTGAGCCCAGACAATTTAAGGAGAAATGGATAGGTAAAGGAGAGTCTGAAGAATTGCCTTGGGATCAGCAGACAGCTGAATATTGATCAGTATTTGCTCAAGCATTCAAGGTCATGGACTGAATACTTGCACCAGGGAGAAGAGAGGCAGGGATCAGGAGTGATGATTGTTCTGATTGGCCCGTTACTATAGAAACCACACAGACCTGAATGTGGTGATGTACAGCGGCAGCTAAAAATAATTTACTTTGCTCAGATGTGTCCTTTCAGGGAAACATTGTTTTGATTGCATCCTGTGTGTCAGATATTGGCACCATCTACTCAGCAATAATCAAACAAGCAAAAGTGGTTGGCTGTTCGAGCAGACTGAAGAGCATGGACTTTATTTTAATGAATTGAAGTTTTTATTGCATTTCACCTTTATTCTCTAATTTATATGCTGCTCAAAGTTGATGGGTGAGATTCTCCGGCCTTCCAGTCGTGTGTTTCTCAGCGGTGGAAGGTGACATGCTGTTTGCTGGTGGTGGGATTCTCTGATCCCGCTGCTGTCAGTGGGATTTCCCACTGAAGGCGCCCCATACCACTGGGAAACCCACAGGTGGGGGTGTGCTGCTGGCGGGAGCAGAGAATCCTGCTGGCATGAACGGCCGGAGAATTCCAGCCAATGGTTTTATATTTGCTGGCAGGAGCTAACATATGCCCACTGATAAGCTACTTGGATATGAGAGCCAAGGATTTATCAGTTGATGGTTCCAAATCATGGATGTAGACTTTGACTAATACACAAAAAAAATTCAAATTCTTTATTCCGAGAGTCAATTTTTGAAAAATTCACAGATGAGTAAATTTCATCCTCTTACCCAAAACTATTACTTGTAGAACCACACGTGTGCATTTGTTGTGCAAAACCACATAATGCAGCCCGTCAGTCAAGAATTGTTGACATTTTCCCATTTTCTTTTTTAATTGTTTAATTTCACTCTTCCAAATAATGTTTTTCCTGTTATTGGTTCTTTTTGCACTTTCTACTCCCCGCCCTTATATTTTGCTGCTTTGTGGTCAATTTTATTCTCCCATTATTCCCTTCAAGTCATCTCCATCTCAAACCATCTTATTTCTTGTCATTAAAACCTTGCAACTTTCACTTTTGTCTCAGGGATTTTGCGCATGCATGTTAAATATAACGGATATTTGTGCATGTAACTTTCTCCTTTTAGCAGTTAGCACTGTAAAGAAGATGGGGAAGGTTAATGCACATTGTTTATGGATTTACGAAAGGGAAATCATACTTGACAAATCTATTGGAATTTTTTGAGGTTGTAACTTGTAGAGTTGATGTGGTTGATTCAGGCTTTCAGAAGCCTTTCAACAAGAGATTAGCGTGTAAAATTAAAGTGCATGGGATTGGAGGTAGTGTATTAAGAAGGATAGAAAGCAGGTTGGCAAAGAGGAAATAAAGAGTAGGAATAAGTGGGTCTTTTCACCTCCTGACTCCCCAAAGCCTGTCCACCATAGAACAGTACAGCACAGAACAGGCCCTTCGGCCCACGATGTTGTGCCGAGCTTTATCTGAAACCAAGATCAAGCTATCCCACTCCCTATCATCCTGGTGTGCTCCATGTGCCTATCCAATAACCACTTAAATGTTCCTAAAGTGTCTGACTCCACTATCACTGCAGGCAGTCCATTCCACACCCCAACCACTCTCTGCGTAAAGAACCTACCTCTGATATCCTTCCTATATCTCCCACCATGAACCCTATAGTTATGCCCCCTTGTAATAGCTCCATCCACCCGAGGAAATAGTCTTTGAACGTTCACTCTATCTATCCCCTTCATCATTTTATAAACCTCTATTAAGTCTCCCCTCAGCCTCCTCCGCTCCAGAGAGAACAGCCCTAGCTCCCTCAACCTTTCCTCATAAGACCTACCCTCCAAACCAGGCAGCATCCTGGTAAATCTCCTCTGCACTCTCTCCAGCGCTTCCACATCCTTCTTATAGTGAGGTGACCAGAACTGCACACAATATTCCAAATGTGGTCTCACCAAGGTCCTGTACAGTTGCAGCATAACCCCACGGCTCTTAAACTCCAACCCCCTGTTAATAAAAGCTTACACACTATAGGCCTTCTTCACAGCTCTATCCACTTGAGTGGCAACCTTTAGAGATCTGTGGATATGGACCCCAAGATCTCCCTGTTCCTCCACAGTCTTCAGAACCCTACCTTTGACCCTGTAATCCACATTTAAATTAGTCCTACCAAAATGAATCACCTCACATTTATCAGGGTTAAACTCCATTTGCCATTTTTCAGTCCAGCTTTGCATCCTATCTATGTCCCTTTGCAGCCTACAACAGCCCTCCACCTCATCCACTACTCCACCAATCTTGGTGTCATCAGAAAATTTACTGATCCACCCTTCAGCCCCCTCCTCTGAGTCATTAATAAAAATCACAAAGAGCAGAGGACCAAGCACTGATCCCTGTGGCACTCCGCTAGCAACCTGCCTCCAGTCCGAAAATTTTCCATCCACCACCACCCTCTGTCTTCGATCAGATAGCCAGTTACCTATCCAATCTGCCAACTTTCCCTCTATCCCACACCTCCTTACTTTCATCATAAGCCGACCATGGGGGACCTTATCAAACGCTTTACTAAAATCCATGTATATGACATCAACTGCCCTACCTTCATCAACACACTTAGTTATCTCCTCAAAAAATTCAATCAAATTTGTGAGGCACGACTTGCCCTTCACGAATCCGTGCTGACTATCCCGGATTAATCCGCATCTTTCTAAATGGTCGTAAATCCCATCCCTAAGGACCTTTTCCATCAATTTACCAACCACCGAAGTAAGACTAACGGGTCTATAATTACCCGGGTCATTTCTATTCCCTTTCTTAAACAGAGGAACAACATTCGCCACTCTCCAGTCCTCTGGCACCATCCCCGTGGACACCATCTACAAGGTGTCGAAATCTCGACTTCTGAGTTTGACTTTAACCCAAACACACATTAACACAAGATACTTAACTGACAGATTGTCTTTATTTAACTTGCTAGCAAGGGGTTTGGTTCTCAGCACAATGGCTCTAGACACCACTCCACCGAACAAAGAAAATCATCCTGGTTTAGACAATTCTGCAACGCTCAGTCAGTTGGACACAATTCAATCAAAAGTGTTTCAAATGACATACTTTATGTATTGGTCCAAAAGAAGAAAATATTGAACCACCCTGATCTATGAGATAACGATACTTTGTGGGATACCCCAATATATCACCCCTAAGCCTGTCATCTAGTCTCTTAGTCAGACATTATGTCTCTATTTTTGATAGCAGTCAAAGCATCTTCACGAAAACAGTCTCTCATGTGCACCCTTTAATTGATAAAGGGGGCCTACAAAAGCCATTAGTATTTTATGGCCTTGTCAGTGAAGTTAACTGAATCTCTAAGGGATGTGGTCAACTCATCTTGCCTTCAGGATATTTCCCAATTATAGCCCTGATAAGTTTGTTTATTGATGTGGAGATGCCGGCGTTGGACTGGGGTGAACACAGTAAGAGTTTTAACAACACCAGGTTAAAGTCCAACAGGTTTATTTAGTAGCAAATTTGGTAGCAAATTTGGTATTTGCTACCAAATAAACCTGTTGGACTTTAACCTGGTGTTGTTAAAACTCTTACTAAGTTTGTTTATTGCCAACATAATGAAACACATGTACATATTGCTTATCAATTCAATCACTGAGCTTTTTATCACTATCTACAATTAAAAAGGGGTATCATCATGCTACCATTAATTTTTGTCAGTTCCCACTAAGTCCCCTACCATAACTCTTTTGTGAGCTAAGACATTAATATCTTTCTGACTCTGTTTTGATTAGAAATTGTGAAGGCAGCTTCATTAAAACTCACTCTTGTATCAGTTGTTTCTGATAATGTGTCTGGTGAGGCAATTAAGTGTCCTTTATGGCCTTGTGATTCAACAGTTGAGTACTTTAAAGGAATGTATCTAACATATGTTTGGTATCAAAGGGGCACTCTTTAACTGTGCATCCAAGTTTCTTTGTTTAACTTCTAAAAATGTATAGAAGATGTATTTGTGTGTATGGACTAATTAAAGGTATTACATGGTAGGACTAATTTAAATGTAGATTACCGGGTCAAAGGTAGGGTTCTGAAGACTGTGGAGGAACAGAGAGATCTTGGGGTCCATATCCACAGATCTCTAAAGGTTGCCACTCAAGTGGATAGAGCTGTGAAGAAGGCCTATAGTGTGTTAGCTTTTATTAACAGGGGTTGGAGTTTAAGAGCCGTGGGGTTATACTGCAACTGTACAGGACCTTGGTGAGACCACATTTGGAATATTGTGTGCAGTTCTGGTCACCTCACTATAAGAAGGATGTGGAAGCACTGGAAAGAGTGCAGAGGAGATTTATCAGGATGCTGCCTGGTTTGGAGGGTAGGTCTTATGAGGAAAGGTTGAGGCAGCTAGGGCTGTTCTCTCTGGAGCGGAGGAGGCTGAGGGGAGAATTAATAGAGGTTTATAAAATGATGAAGGGGATAGATAGAGTGAACGTTCAAAGACTATTTCCTCGGGTGGATGGAGCTATTACAAGGGGGCATAACTATAGGGTTCATGGTGGGAGATATAGGAAGGATATCAGAGGTAGGTTCTTTACGCAGTGAGTGGTTGGGGTGTGGAATGGACTGCCTGCAGTGATAGTGGAGTCATAGAACATAGAACATAGAACATTACAGCGCAGAACAGGCCCTTCGGCCCACGATGTTGCACCGACCAGTTAAAAAAAAAAACTGTGACCCTCCAACCTAAACCAATTTCTTTTCGTCCATGAACCTATCTACGGATCTCTTAAACGCCCCCAAACTAGGCGCATTTACTACTGATGCTGGCAGGGCATTCCAATCCCTCACCACCCTCTGGGTAAAGAACCTACCCCTGACATCGGTTCTATAACTACCCCCCCTCAATTTAAAGCCATGCCCCCTCGTGCTGGATTTCTCCATCAGAGGAAAAAGGCTATCACTATCCACCCTATCTAAACCTCTAATCATCTTATATGTTTCAATAAGATCCCCTCTTAGCCGCCGCCTTTCCAGCGAAAACAATCCCAAATCCCTCAGCCTCTCCTCATAGGATCTCCCCTCCATACCAGGCAACATCCTGGTAAACCTCCTCTGCACCCTCTCCAAAGCCTCCACATCCTTCCTGTAATGTGGGGACCAGAACTGCACACAGTACTCCAAGTGCGGCCGCACCAGAGTTGTGTACAGTTGCAACATAACGCTACGACTCCTAAATTCAATCCCCCTACCAATAAACGCCAAGACACCATATGCCTTCTTAACAACCTTATCTACTTGATTCCCAACTTTCAGGGATCTATGCACACATATACCTAGATCCCTCTGCTCCTCCACACTATTCAAAGTCCTCCCGTTAGCCCTATACTCAACACATCTGTTATTCCTACCAAAGTGAATTACCTCACACTTCTCCGCATTAAACTCCATCCGCCACCTCTCGGCCCAACTTTGCAACCTGTCTAAGTCTTCCTGCAAACTACGACACCCTTCCTCACTGTCTACCACACCACCGACTTTGGTGTCATCAGCAAATTTGCTAATCCACCCAACTATACCCTCATCCAGATCATTAATAAATATTACAAACAGCAGTGGCCCCAAAACAGATCCCTGAGGTACACCACTTGTAACCGCACTCCATGATGAATATTTACTATCAACCACCACCCTCTGTTTCCTATCCGCTAGCCAATTCCTGATCCAATTTCCTAGATCACCCCCAATCCCATACATCTGCATTTTCTGCAGAAGCCTACCATGGTGAACCTTATCAAACGCCTTACTAAAATCCATATATACCACGTCCACTGCCCTGCCCCCATCCACCTCCTTGGTCACTTTCTCAAAAAACTCAATAAGGTTAGTAAGGCACGACCTACCTGCCACAAAACCATGCTGACTATCACCTATCAATTCATTACTCTCCAAATAACTATAAATCCTATCCCTTATAATTTTTTCCAACATCTTGCCGACAACAGAAGTGAGACTCACCGGTCTATAATTCCCGGGGAAGTCTCTGTTCCCCTTCTTAAACAATGGGACAACATTCGCTAACCTCCAATCTTCTGGTACTATACCAGAGGCCAACGACGACCTGAAGATCAGAGCCAGAGGCTCTGCAATCACTTCTCTTGCCTCCCAGAGAATCCTTTGATAAATCCCATCCGGACCAGGGGATTTATCTATTTTCAGACCCTCCAGAATATCCTGCACATCCTCCTTATCAACTGTAATACTGTCTATTCTACTCCCTTGCAACCCAGTGTCCTCCTCAGACACTTTAGGAACATTTAAGCGGTTATTGGATAGGCACATGGAGCACACCAGGATGATAGGGAGTGGGATAGCTTGATCTTGGTTTCAGATAAAGCTCGGCACAACATCGTGGGCCAAAGGGCCTGTTGTTGGCTGTACTGTTCTATGTTCTATGTACCATGTACCTTTAAAACTACAAAGTATTTAAAACACCTCATTACAATTACTAGCACACTTTCTCCCCACTGATTTAGTGAACCTTACATCAAAGTTGATTAAACAAGATCGCGCATATCGACACAGACATCAAGTGCCGGCATCTCCACATCAATCTTATAGTAGCCCTTTTCTATCTTTCTGCAAAGGCGTCAGTCTGGTGTGTGATGGAATACTCCCCACTTGCCTGGATGGGTGCAGCTCCAACAACACTCAAGAAGCTTGACACCATCTAGGACAAAGCAGCCCACTTGATTGGTATCATATCCGCAAATGTCTATTCCTTCCACCACTGTGCTCAGTAGCAGCAGTGTCTAGTATCTGCAAGATGCACTGGCCAGCATTTATTAACCATCCTTAATTGCCTTTGAGAAGGTGGTAGTGAGCTGCTGCCTTAAAACGTTGCAATCCACACGCTGTGGATTGACCCACAATGCCTTTCGGGAGGGAATTCCATGATTTTAATCCAGCGACTGTGAAGGAACGGCGATATATTTCCAAGTCAGGATGGTAAATGGCTCAGAGGGGAATTTGCAGGCGGTAGTGTTCCCATGTATCTGTTGCCCTTGTCCTCCTCGATGGAAGTGGTTGTGGGTCGGAAGATGCTGTCTCAGAATCTTTGGTGAATTTCTGCAGTGCATCTTGTAGATAGGACACAGTGCTGCCACTGAACATCAATCAGTGGTGAAGGGAGTAGATGTGATGCCATTCAAACGGGCTGCTTTGTCCCGGATGGTGTCAAGCTTCTGAAGTGTTGTTGGAGCTGCACCCATCCAGGTAAGTGGGGAGCATTCTATCACACTCCTAACTTGTGCCTTGTAGATAGTGGACAGACTTTGGGGAGTCAGGTGGTGAGTTAATTGCTGCAGTATTCCCAGCCTCTGACCTGCTCTTGTAGCCACTGTGTTTATGTGGCGAGTTTCTGTCACCGGTAACCCCAAGGATGTTGATAATGAGGGATTCAGTGATGGTAACACCATTGAATGTCAAGGGGCAGTGGTTAGAACAAAGAACCAAGAAAAGTACAGAACAAGAAGAGGCCTTCGGCCCTCCAAGCCTGTGCCAATCATGATGTCCTAATTAAGCTAAAAAAAACCTCTGCCCTTATTTGGTCTGTATCCCTCTATTCCCACTCTATTCATGTACCCATCCAGATGCCTCTTGTATGTTGCTAATGTGCCTGCTTCCACACCACCTCTAGCAGCATATTCCAGGCATTCGCCATACTCTGTGTGAAAAACTTGCCCCACACATCTCCCTTAGGGAAGAGATTGCAGAGCCTCTGGTGATGATCTTTGCGTCGTTGATGGAGTTGGGAGAGGTGCTGGAGGATTGCGGATGTGGTTCCTATTTTCAAGAATTGGTTAAGAAGGCGTATGGTTGTAGGCGTAATTGGTTAAGAAGGCGTATGGTGTGCTGGCCTTTATCAATTGAAGGATTGAGTTTAGGAGTCCGGGGATAATGATGCAACTATATATGACCCTCGTCAGACCCCACTTGGAGTACTGTGCTCAGTTCTGTTCGCCTCACTATAGGAAGGATGTGGAAAAGATTGAAAGGGTGCAGAGGAGATTTACAAGGATGTTGCCTGGATTGAGTGGCATGCCTTATGAGGATAGGCTGAGGGAGCTCGGTCTTTTCTCCTTGGAGAGACGTAGGATGAGAGGAGACCTAATAGAGGTATATAAGATGTTGAGAGGCATAGATCAGGCTTTTTCCCAGGGTGGAAATGTCTGCTACGAGAGGACGCAGGTTTAAGGTGCTGGGGGGTAGGTACAGGGGAGATGTTGGGGTAAGTTTTTCACACAGAGGGTGGTGGGCGAGTGGAATCGGCTGCCGTCAGTGGTGGTGGAGGCGAACTCAATAGGGTCTTTTAAGAGACTCTTGGATGAGTACATGGAGCTTAATAGGATGGAGGGTTATCGGTAGGTCTAGAAGGTAGGGATGTGTTCGGCACAACTTGTGGGCCGAAGGGCCTGTTTGTGCTGTAGTTCTTCTCTGTTCTATGTTCTAAGAAGGGGAATGGGGATAGCCCAGGAAATTACCGACCGGTGAGTCTAACCTCAATGGTTGGTAAGCTGATGGAGAAGATCCTGAGGGACAAGATTTATGAGCATTTAGAGAGGTTTAGTATGCTCAAGAATACTCAGCATGGCTTTGTCAAAGGCAGATCGTGCCTTACGAGCCTGGTGGAGTTCTTTGAAAATGTGACTAAACACATTGACGAAGGGAAAGCAGTAGATGTGGTTTATATGGATTTTAGCAAGGCGTTCGATAAGGTCTCCCATGCAAGGCTTCTAGAAAAAGTGAGAGGGCATGGGATCCAAGGGGCTACTGCCCTGTGGATCCAGAACTGGCTTGCCCAAAGGAGGCAGAGAGTGGATATAGATGGGTCTTTTTCGAAATGGAGGTCGGTCACCAGTGGTGTGCCCCAGGGATCTGTTCTGGGACTCTTGCTGTTTGTCATTTTCATAAATGACCTGGGATGAGGAAGTGGAGGAATGGGTTGGTAAGTTTGCCGACGACACGAAGGTTGGTGGGGTTGTGGATAGTCTGGAGGGATGTCAGAGGATAAAGAGGGACATAGATAGGATGCAAGACTGGGCGGAGAAGTAACAGATGGACTTCAACCCAGATAAATGCGCAGTGGTCCATTTTGGCAGGTCAAATGGGATGAAGGAGTACAATATAAAGGGAAAGACTCTTAGTACTGTAGAGGATCAGAAGGACCTTGGGGTCCGGGTCCATAGGACTCTAAAATCAGCCCCGCAGGTGGAGGAGGTGGTTAAGAAGGCGTATGGTGTGCTGGCCTTTATCAATCAAGGGATTGAGTTTCGGAGTCCGGGGATAATGATGCAACTATATATGACCCTCGTCAGACCCCACTTGGAGTACTGTGCTCAGTTCTGGTCGCCTCATTACAGGAAGGATGTGGAAAAGATTGAAAGGGTGCAGAGGCGATTTATAAGGATGTTGCCTGGATTGAGTGGCATGCCTTATGAGGATAGGCTGAGGGAGCTTGGTCTTTTCTCCTTGGAGAGATGTAGGATGAGAGGAGACCTAATAGAGGTATATAAGATGTTGAGAGGCATAGATTGGGTGGACTCTCAGAGGCTTTTTCCCAGGGTGGAAATGGCTGCTATGAGAGGACACAGGTTTAAGGTGCTGGGGGGTAGGTACAGGGGAGATGTTAGGGGGAAGTTTTTCACACAGAAAGTGGTGGGCGAGTGGAATCGGCTGCCGTCAGTGGTGGTGGAGGCGAACTCAATAAGGTCTTTTAAGAGACTCCTGGATGAGTACATGGGACTTAATAGAATGGAGGGTTATAGGTAGGCCTAAAAGATAGGGATATGTTCGGCACAACTTGTGCCTGTTTTGTGCTGTAGTTTTTCTCTGTTTCTAACTTTCCCCCTCTCACCTTTAACCTGTGCCCCCTTGCAATTGACACTTCCACCCTAGGAAAAAGCCTCTGACTATCCACTCTGTCTATGCCTCAATTTTGTAGACCTCTATCAGGTCTCCACTCAGCTTCTGTCTGAGCGGAAGCCTGATAGTAATCCAAGTTTATTCAACCTCTCCTCATAGCCAACACCCTCGAGACCAGGCAACATTGTGGTGAGCCGCCTTTGCACTCTCTCCAAAGCCTCCATGTCCTTCTGGCTGTATGGCGACCAGGACTGCGTACAATACTCAAAATGCAGTCTACCCAAGGTTTTGTATAGCTGCAACTCTTGTACTCAGTGCCCCGGCTGATGAAGACTAGCATGCTGTATGCTTTCTTAATCACCTTGGCCACCTGTGCCACTTTTGAGAACTGTGGACCTGTATGCCCAGATCCCTCTGTATGTTAATGTTCCTAAGGGTTCTGCCATTTACAGTATAGTTCACATCTAAATTTGATCCTCTAAAATGCATCAGCTTGCATTTGTCCGGATTAAACTCCATCTGCCATTTCTGTGCCCAAATCTCCAATCTATCTATATCTTGTATCCTCTGACAATCACCGACACTATCAGCAACTCCACCAATCTTCGTATCATCCCCGAATGAGACCTCCCCACATTTTTCCTCCAGATCATTTATATATACTACAAACAACAGAGGGCCCAGCACTGATCCCTGTGGAACACCACTAGCTACAGATATCCATTCTCGTGACCTCAGACTTTTGTCTCTTTTTCCCGAAAAAGGTGGAAGAGAGAATGTCCGGGGCACATTGGGGTCCTTAATTATGCTGGCTGTTTTTCTGATGCAGTGGGAAGTGTAGACAGAGTCAATGGATGGGAGCAAAAGAGAAAACACTGGAAAATCTCAGCAGATTTGGCAGCATCTGTAAGGAGCGAAAAGAACTGACGTTTCGAGTACAGATGACCCTTTTTTAAAAAAGGGGCGGCACGGTAGCACAGTGGTTAGCACTGCTGCTTCACAGCTCCAGGGACCTGGGTTCGATTCCCGGCTTGGGTCACTGTCTGTGTGGAGTTTGCACATTCTCCTCGTGTCTGCGTGGGTTTCCTGCGGATGCTCCGGTTTCCTCCCACAGTCCAAAGATGTGTGGGTTAGGTTGATTGGCTATGCTAAAATTGCCCCTTAGTGTCCTGAGATGCAGAGGTTAGAGGGACTAGCGGGTAAATGTGTAGGGATATGGGGGAAGGGCCTGGGTGGGATTGTGGTTGGTGTAGACTCGATGGGCCAGATGGCCTCTTTCTGCACTGTCGGGTTTCTATGATTCTGAAAAACACCTTTACACCGCTACTCTCGGTCTTCTATAACCAAGAAAGAAGTCTCACAACACCAGGTTAAAGTCCAACAGGTTTATTTGATAGCACAAGCCACTAGCTTTCGGAGCGCTGCTCCTTCATCAGGTGAGTGGGATTTCAGTTCACAAACAGGGCATATAAAGACACAAACTCAATTTACAAAATAATGGTTGCAATGCGAGTCTTTACAGGTAATCAAGTCTTAAAGGTACAGACAATGTGAGTGTGAGTGGAGAAAGCACAGGTTAGAGATGTGTATTGTCTCCAGCCAGGACAGTTAGTGAATGAGGGTGTATGAGGGTGAAGGAGGGTGTAAGAGGGTGAAGGAGGGTGAATGAAGGTGTAAGAGGGTGAATGAGGGTGTAAGAGGGTGAAGGAGGGTGTAAGAGGGTGAAGGAGGGTGTATGAGGGTATAAGAGGGTGAATGAGGGTGTAAGAGGGTGTAAGAGGGTGTAAGAGGGTGAATGAGGGTGTAGGAGGGTGAAGGAGGGTGAAGGAGGGTGAAGTAGGGTGAAGGAGAGTGTAAGAGGATGAAGGAGGGTGAAGGAGAGTGTAAGAGGGTGTAAGAGGGTGTATGAGGGTATAAGAGGGTGAATGAGGGTGTAAGAGGGTGTAAGAGGGTGTAGGAGGGTGAATGAGGGTGTAGGAGGGTGAAGGAGAGTGTAAGAGGGTGAAGGAGGGTGAAGGAGAGTGTAAGAGGGTGAAGGAGGGTGTAAGAGGGTGAAGGAGGGTGTAGGAGGGTGAAGGAGGGTGTAGGAGGGTGAAGGAGGGTGAAGGAGGGTGTAAGAGGGTGAATGAGGGTGTAAGAGGGTGAAGGAGGGTGAAGGAGGGTGTAAGAGGGTGAAGGAGGGTGTACGAGGGTGAAGGAGGGTCTATGAGGGTGAAGGAGAGTGTAAGCGGGTGAAGGAGAGTGTAAGAGGGTGAAGGAGGGTGAAGGAGGGTGTAAGAGGCTGTCAGAGGGTGTCAGAGGGTGTAAGAGTGTGTAAGAGGGTGAAAGAGGCTGTATGTGGGTGAAGGAGGGTGAAGCAGGGTGTAAGAGGGTGTAGGTGGGTGATGGAGAGTGTAGGAGAGTGTAACGGTGAAGGAGCGTGGAAGAGGGTGAAGGAGAGTGTAAGAGGGTGAAGGAGAGTTTAAGAGGGTGTTAGAGGGTGAAGGAGGGTGTAAGAGGGTGAAGCAGGTTGTATGAGGGTGAAGGAGAGTGTAAGAGGGTGTAGGTGGGTGAAGGAGCGTGTAAGAGGGTAAGGAGCGTGTAAGAGGGTGAAGGAGCGTGTAAGAGGGTGAAGGAGCGTGTAAGAGGGTGAAGGAGGGTGTAAGAGGGTGAAGGAGGGTGTACGAGTGTGTAAGAGGGTGAAGGAGGGTGTATGAGGGTGAAGGGGAGAGTAGGAGAGTGTAAGAGGGTGAAGGCGAGTGTAAGAGGGTGAAGGCGAGTGTAAGAGGGTGAAGGCGAGTGTAAGAGGGTGAAGGCGAGTGTAAGAGGGTGAAGGCGAGTGTAAGAGGGTGAAGGCGAGTGTAAGAGGGTGAAGGCGAGTGTAAGAGGGTGAAGGAGGGTGTAAGAGGGTGTAAGAGGGTGTATGAGGGTGAAGGAGGGTGTAAGAGGGTGAAGGAGGGTGTATGACGGTGAAGGAGGGTGTATGAGAGTGAAGGATGGTGTATGAGGGTGGAGGTGGGTGAAGGAGAGTGTAAGAGGGTGAAGGAGCGTGTAAGAGAGTGAAGGAGGGTGAAGGAGGGTGAAGGAGGGTGTACGAGGGTGAAGGAGGGTGAATGAGTGTGCATGAGGGTGCAAGAGGGTGTAAGAGGGTGCATGAGGGTGCAGGAGGGTGTAGGAGGGTGCATGAGGGTGAAGGAGGTTGTAAGAGGGTGAAGGAGGTTGTAAGAGGGTGAAGGAGGTTGTAAGAGGGTGAAGGAGGGTGAAGCAGGGTGTATGAGGGTGCATGAGGGTGAAGCAGGGTGTATGAGCGTGAAGGAGGGTGTATGAGGGTGAAGGAGGTTGTAAGAGGGTGAAGGAGGTTGTAAGAGGGTGAAGCAGGGTGTAAGAGGGTGAAGCAGGGTGTAAGAGGGTGTAGCAGGGTGAAGGAGGGTGTATGAGGGTGTAAAAGGGTTTATGAGGGTGAAGCAGGGTGTAAGAGGGTGTATGAGGGTGTAAGAGGGTGAAGGAGGTTGTAGGAGGGTGAAGGAGGTTGTAGGAGGGTGAAGGAGGTTGTAGGAGGGTGAAGGAGGTTGTAGGAGGGTGAAGGAGGTTGTAGGAGGGTGAAGGAGGTTGTAGGAGGGTGAAGGAGGTTGTATGAGGGTGAAGGAGGTTGCATGAGGGTGAAGGAGGGTGTATGAGGGTGAAGGAGGGTGTAAGAGGGTGAAGGAGGGTGTAAGAGGGTGTAAGGGTGTAAGAGGGTGAAGGACGGTGTAAGAGGGTGTAAGGGTGTAAGAGGGTGAAGGAGGGTGCAGGAGGGTGTATGAGGGTGAATAAGGATGTAGGAGGGTGCATGAGGGTGAAGGAGGGTGTAAGAGGGTGAAGGAGGTTGTAAGAGGGTGAAGGAGGGTGAAGGAGGGTGTAAGAGGGTGAAGCAGAGTGGAAGAGGGTGTAGCAGGGTGTATGAGGGTGAAGGAGGTTGTAGGAGGGTGAAGGAGGTTGTAGGAGGGTGAAGGAGGGTGTATGAGGGTGAAGCAGGGTGTAAGAGGGTGAAGCAGGGTGTATGAGGGTGAAGCAGGGTGTATGAGGGTGTATGAGGGTGAAGGAGGGTGTAAGAGGGTGAAGGAGGGTGGATGAGGGTGAAGCAGGGTGGATGAGGGTGAAGGAGAGTGTAAGAGGGTGAAGGAGGGTGAAGGAGGGTGAAGGAGGGTGTATGAGTGTGTATGAGGGTGTATGAGGGTGAAGGAGGGTGAAGGAGCGTGTAAGAGGGTGAAGGAGAGTGTATGAGGGTGAAAGAGCTTGTATGAGGGTAAAGGAGGGTGTAAGAGAGTGTAAGAGGGTGAAGGAGAGTGTAAGAGGGTGAAGGAGGGTGTAAGAGGGTAAGAGGGTGTAAGAGGGTGTAAGAGGGTGTATGAGGGTGTATGAGGGTGTAAGAGGGTGAAGGAGAGTGTATGAGGGTGAAAGAGGTTGTATGAGGGTAAAGGAGAGTGTAAGAGGGTGAAGGAGGGTGTAAGAGGGTGAAGGAGGGTGTAAGAGGGTGAAGCAGGGTGGATGAGGGTGAAGGAGAGTGTAAGAGGGTGAAGGAGGGTGTATGAGTGTGTATGAGGGTGTATGAGGGTGAAGGAGCGTGTAAGAGGGTGAAGGAGAGTGTATGAGGGTGAAAGAGCTTGTATGAGGGTAAAGGAGGGTGGAAGAGGGTGAAGGAGAGTGTAAGAGGGTGAAGGAGGGTGTAAGAGGGTGAAGGAGGGTGAAGGAGGGTGAAGGAGGGTGAAGGAGGGTGAAGGAGGGTGAAAGAGGGTGAAAGAGGGTGTAAGAGGGTGTAAGAGGGTGTAAGAGGGTGTGTAAGAGGGTGTGTAAGAGGGTGTAAGAGGGTGTAAGGCTGTATGAGGGTGTAAGAGGGTGAAGGAGAGTGTATGAGGGTGAAAGAGGTTGTATGAGGGTAAAGGAGGGTGAAGGAGGGTGTTAGAGGGTGAAGGAGGGTGTAAGAGGGTGAAGGAGGGTGTAATGAGGGTGAAGGAGAGTGTATGAGGGTGTGAAGAGGTTGTATGAGGGTAAGGAGGGTGTAAGAGAGTGTAACAGTGTGAAGGAGAGTGTAAGAGGGTGTATGAGGGAGAAGGGAGGGTGTAAGAGGGTGAAGGAGGGTGTAAGAGGGTGAAGGAGGGTGTACGAGTGTGTAAGAGGGTGACGGAGGGTGTATGAGGGTGAAGGAGGGATGTAAGAGGGTGATGCAGGGTGTATGAGGGTGAAGGAGCGTGTAAGAGGGTGTAAGAGAGTGAAGGTGGGTTGAAGGAGAGTGTAAGAGGGTGAAGGAGGGTGAAGAGGGGTGTAAGAGGGTGAAGGAGAGTGTAAGAGGGTGAAGGAGAGTGTAAGAGGGTGAAGGAGGGTGTGTAAGAGGGTGAAGCAGGGTAGGAGGGTGTAAGAGAGTGTAAGAGGGTGTGAAGGAGGGTGTAGAGGGTTGAAGCAGGGTAGGAGGGTGTAGAGAGTGTAAGAGGGTGAAGGAGGGTGTAAGAGGGTGAAGGAGAGTGTGAGGAGGGTGAAGGAGGGTGAAGTGAAGGAGTCAGAGGGAGTCAGAGGGTGTAACAGGGTGAGGGAGGGTGTAACAGGGTGAAGGAGAGTGTAAGAGGGTGAAGGAGAGTGTAAGAGGGTGTAAGAGGCTGTCAGAGGGTGAAAGAGGGTTTAGGTGGGTGAAGCAGGTGTAAGAGGGTTTAGGTGGTGAAGGAGAGTGTAAGAGGGTGAAGCAGGGTGTATGAGGGTGAAGGAGCGTGTAAGAGGGTAAGGAGCGTGTAAGAGGGTGAAGGAGGTTGTAAGAGGGTGAAGGAGGGTGTATGAGGGTGAAGCAGGGTGTAAGAGGGTGTAGCAGGGTGAAGGAGGGTGTATGAGGGTGGAAGAGGGTTTATGAGGGTGAAGCAGGGTGAAGCAGGGTGTAAGAGGGGTGAAGCAGGGTGTATGCGGGTGAAGGAGGGTGGAAGAGGGTGAAGGAGGGTGTAAGAGGTGAAGGAGGGTGTAAGAGGTGTAAGAGGGTGTAAGAGGGTGAAGGAGGGTGTAAGAGGGTGTAAGAGGGTGTAAGAGGGTGAAGGAGGGTGTAAGAGGGGTGTAAGGGTGAAGGAGGGTGTAAGAGGGTGTAAGAGGGTGAAGGAGGGTGTAAGAGGGTGTAAGAGGGTGTATGAGGGTGAAGGAGGTTGTAAGAGGGTGAAGAGGGTGTAAGAAGGTGAAGCAGAGTGTAAGAGGGTGTAGCAGGGTGTATGAGGGTGAAGGAGGTTGTAGGAGGGTGTGAAGGAGGTTGTATGAGGGTGAAGGAGGTTGTATGAGGGTGAAGGAGGGTGTATGAGGGTGAAGGAGGGTGTATGAGGGTGTATGAGGGTGAAGGAGGGTGAAGGAGGGTGTAAGAGGGTGAAGGAGGGTGTAAGAGGGTGTACCAGGTGTAAGAGGGGTGAAGGAGGGTGCAGGAGGGTGTATGAGGGTGAATAAGGATGTAGGAGGGTGCATGAGGGTGAAGGACGGTGTAAGAGGGTGAAGGAGGTTGTAAGAGGGTGAAGGAGGGTGAAGGAGGGTGTAAGGAGGGTGAAGCAGAGTGTAAGAGGGTGTAGCAGGGTGAAGGAGTTGAAGGAGGGTGTATGAGGGTGAAGCAGGGTGTAAGAGGGTTGAAGGCAGGGTGTATGAGGGTGAAGGAGGGTGTATGAGGTGAAGGAGGGTGTATGAGGGTTGAAGGAGGGTGTATGAGTGTGAAGGAGGGTGTAAGAGGGTGAAGCAGGGTGTATGAGGGTGAAGCAGGGTGTAAGAGGGTGAAGCAGGGTGTATGAGGGTGAAGGAGGGTGTATGAGGGTGAAGGAGGGTGTATGAGTGTGAAGGAGGGTGTAAGAGGGTGTAGAGGGTGAAGCAGGGTGTATGAGGGTGAAGGAGGGTGTATGAGTGTGAAGGAGGGTGTAAGAGGGTGTAAGAGGGTGAAGCAGGGTGTATGAGGGTGTAAGAGGGTGAAGCAGGGTGTATGAGGGTGAAGGAGGGTGTAAGAGGGTGAAGCAGGGTGGATGAGGGTGAAGGAGCGTGTAAGAGGGTGAAGGAGAGTGTAAGAGGGTGAAGGAGAGTGTAAGAGGGTGAAGGAGGGTGTAACAGGGTGAAGGAGGGTGTAAGAGGGTGTGTAAGAGGGTGAAGGAGAGTGTATGAAGGTGAAAGAGGTTGTATGAGGGTAAAGGAGGGTGTAAGAGGGGGTGTAAGAGGGTGAAGGAGAGTGTATGAAGGTGAAAGAGGTTGTATGAGGGTAAAGGAGGGTGTAAGGAGAGTGTAACAGGGTGAGGAGAGTGTAAGAGGGTGAAGGAGGGTGTACGAGTGTGTAAGAGGGTGACGGAGGTTAAGAGGGTGATGCAGAGTGTATGAGGGTGAAGGAGGGTTGTTAAGAGGGTGTTAAGAGAGTGTAGGTAGGTGAAGGAGAGTGTAAGAGGGTGAAGGAGGGGTTGTAAGAGGGTGA